>NW_027138516.1:1197812-1506019 GCF_035084215.1 Heptranchias perlo | reverse complement strand
TAGACGGGAGAGAGGGAGAGGGGGAGGGAGAGAGAGAGAGGGGGAGGGAGACGAGAGAGAGAGAGAGAGAGAGAGACGAGAGAGACGAGAGAGAGAGAGAGAGGGGAGAGACGAGAGAGAGAGAGAGAGAGAGACGAGGGAGAGACGAGGGAGAGAGGGGGGGGAGACGAGGGAGAGAGGGGGGGGAGGAGAGACGAGAGGGGGAGAGGAGAGGTGGGGGGGAGACGGGAGAGAGAGAGAGAGGGAGAGGGGGAGGGAGAGAGAGAGAGGGGGAGAGGAGAGGTGGGGGGAGACGGGAGAGAGAGAGAGGGAGAGGGGGAGGGAGAGAGAGAGAGGGAGAGAGAGAGAGGAGAGGGAGAGGGAGAGGGGGAGGGGGAGGGAGAGGGAGAGAGAGAGAGGGAGAGGGAGAGGGAGAGAGAGAGAGGGGGGAGGGAGAGAGAGAGAGAGAGGGGGAGGGAGAGAGAGAGAGGGGGAGGAGAGAGAGAGAGGGGGAGGGAGAGAGAGAGAGGGGGAGGGAGAGAGAGAGAGGGGGGCGGAGACGAGAGAGGGGGGGAGGAGAGACGAGAGGGGGAGAGGAGAGAGAGAGAGGGGGAGGGAGAGAGAGAGAGGGGGAGGGAGAGAGAGAGAGAGAGGGGGAGGGAGACGGGAGAGAGAGGGGGAGGGAGAGAGAGAGAGAGAGGGGGAGGGAGAGAGAGAGAGAGGGGGAGGGAGACGGGAGAGAGAGAGAGAGAGAGAGGGAGGGAGGGAGACGGGAGAGAGAGAGGGGGAGACGAGAGAGGGCGGGGGGGAGACGAGAGAGGGCGGGGGGGGAGACGAGAGAGGGCGGGGGGGGAGACGAGAGAGGGCGGGGGGGGAGACGAGAGAGGGCGGGGGGGGAGACGAGAGAGGGCGGGGGGGGAGACGAGAGAGGGCGGGGGGGGAGACGAGAGAGGGGCGGGGGGGGAGACGAGAGAGATGGGAGGGGGGAAGACGAGAGAGAGAGAGGGGGGGAGACGAGAGAGAGAGAGAGAGTGGGGAGACGAGAGAGAGAGAGGGGGGGGGAGACGAGAGAGAGAGGGGGGGGGAGACGAGAGAGAGAGAGAGGGGGGGGAGACGAGAGAGAGAGAGAGGGGGGGAGACGAGAGAGAGAGAGAGAGTGGGGAGACGAGAGAGAGAGAGGGGGGGGGAGACGAGAGAGAGAGAGAGAGGAGGGGAGACGAGAGAGAGAGAGAGAGGGAGGGAGACGAGAGAGAGAGAGAGAGGGGGGGAGACGAGAGAGAGAGAGAGGGGGGGAGACGAGAGAGAGAGAGGGGGGGGGGAGACGAGAGAGAGAGAGGGAGGGAGACGAGAGAGAGAGAGGGGGGGGAGACGAGAGAGAGAGAGGGGGGGAGACGAGAGAGAGAGAGGGGGGGAGACGAGAGAGAGAGGGGGGGGGAGACGAGAGAGAGAGGGGGGGGGAGACGAGAGAGAGAGAGGGGGGGGGGAGACGAGAGAGAGAGAGACGGGGGGAGACGAGAGAGAGAGAGGGGGGGAGACGAGAGAGAGAGAGAGGGGGGGGAGACGAGAGAGAGGGGGGGGGGGAGACGAGAGAGAGAGTGGGGGAGACGAGAGAGAGAGAGGGGGGGAGACGAGAGAGAGAGAGAGAGAGGGGGGGGGGGAGACGAGAGAGAGAGAGGGGGGGAGACGAGAGAGAGAGAGGGGGGGAGACGAGAGAGAGAGAGGGGGGGAGACGAGAGAGAGAGAGAGAGAGGGGGGGGGGGGAGACGAGAGAGAGAGTGGGGAGACGAGAGAGAGAGACGGGGGGGAGACGAGAGAGAGAGAGAGGGGGGGAGACGAGAGAGAGAGAGAGGGGGGAGACGAGAGAGAGAGAGAGAGAGAGGGGGGAGAGACGAGAGAGAGAGAGAGAGAGGGGGGAGACGAGAGAGAGAGAGAGGGGGGAGACGAGAGAGAGAGAGAGGGGGGAGACGAGAGAGAGAGAGAGGGGGGAGACGAGAGAGAGAGAGAGGGGGGAGACGAGAGAGAGAGAGAGGGGGGAGACGAGAGAGAGAGAGAGGGGGGAGACGAGAGAGAGAGAGAGGGGGGAGACGAGAGAGAGAGAGAGGGGGGAGACGAGAGAGAGAGAGAGGGGGGAGACGAGAGAGAGAGAGAGGGGGGAGACGAGAGAGAGAGAGAGGGGGGAGACGAGAGAGAGAGAGGGCGGGGGGGGGGAGACGAGAGAGAGAGAGAGAGGGGGGAGACGAGAGAGAGAGAGGGCGGGGGGGGGGAGACGAGAGAGAGAGAGGGCGGGGGGGGGGAGACGAGAGAGAGAGAGAGAGGGGGGGGGAGACGAGAGAGGGCGGGGGGGGAGACGAGGAGGGCGGGGAGATGACGGAGTGAGAGTGAGGGGGGGGGGAGACGAGAGAGAGGGGAGGGGGAAGACGAGAGAGAGGGGGGGCAGACGAGAGAGAGAGAGACGGGGGGGAGACGAGAGAGAGAGAGACGGGGGGGAGACGAGAGTGAGAGAGAGGGGGGAGACGAGAGAGAGAGAGAGGGGGGGAGACGAGAGAGAGAGAGGGGGGGAGACGAGAGAGAGAGAGAGACGGGGGGGGAGACGAGAGAGAGAGGGGGGGGGAAAGACGAGAGAGAGAGAGAGGGGGGGAGACGAGAGAGAGAGAGAGGGGGGGAGACGAGAGAGAGAGAGGGGGGGGAGACGAGAGAGAGAGAGGGGGGGAGACGAGAGAGAGAGAGGGGGGGGGGAGATGAGAGAGAGAGTGGGGAGACGAGAGAGAGAGGGGGGGGGGAGACGAGAGAGAGAGGGGGGGAGACGAGAGAGAGAGAGAGACGGGGGGGAGACGAGAGAGAGAGGGGGGGGGAAAGACGAGAGAGAGAGAGAGGGGGGGGAGACGAGAGAGAGAGAGAGGGGGGGAGACGAGAGAGAGAGAGAGGGGGGGGGGAGATGAGAGAGAGAGTGGGGAGACGAGAGAGAGAGAGAGGGGGGAGACGAGAGAGAGAGAGAGAGAGGGGGGAGACGAGAGAGAGAGAGAGAGAGGGGGGAGACGAGAGAGAGAGAGTGGGGAGACGAGAGAGAGAGAGAGGGGGGGAGACGAGAGAGAGAGAGAGAGAGGGGGGAGACGAGAGAGAGAGAGGGGGGGGGGAGACGAGAGAGAGAGAGAGAGAGAGAGGGGGGGAGACGAGAGAGAGAGGGGGGGGGGGAGACGAGAGAGAGAGGGGGGGGGGGAGACGAGGGGGGGAGACGAGAGAGAGGGGGGGAGACGAGAGAGAGGGGGGGGAGACGAGAGAGAGGGGGGGGAGACGAGAGAGAGAGAGAGAGAGAGAGAGGGGGGGAGGGAGACGGGAGAGAGAGAGAGAGAGGGGGGGAGACGAGAGAGAGGGGGGGAGACGAGAGAGAGGGGGGGGAGACGAGAGAGAGGGGGGGAGACGAGAGAGAGAGAGGGGGAGGGAGACGGGAGAGAGAGAGAGAGAGAGAGAGGGAGGGAGACGGGAGAGAGAGAGAGAGAGAGAGGGAGGGAGGGAGACGAGAGAGAGAGAGGGAGGGAGGGAGACGAGAGAGAGAGAGGGAGGGAGGGAGACGAGAGAGAGAGAGGGAGGGAGGGAGACGAGAGAGAGAGAGAGAGAGGGAGGGAGGGAGACGAGAGAGAGAGAGAGAGAGAGAGAGGGAGGGAGACGGACGAGAGAGAGAGAGAGGTGGGGGGGGGGAGAGAGAGAGAGAGAGGGAGGGAGACGAGAGAGAGAGGGGGAGGGAGACGAGAGAGAGAGAGAGAGAGAGAGGTGGGGGGGGGGAGAGAGAGAGAGAGAGAGAGAGGGAGGGAGGGAGACGGGAGAGAGAGAGAGAGAGGGAGGGAGACGAGAGAGAGAGAGAGGTGGGGGGGGGGGAGACGAGAGGGGGAGATGAGAGGGGGGGGAGACGGGAGAGAGAGAGGGAGGGAGACGGGGACGGGAGAGAGAGAGGGGGTGGGAGACGGAGGGAGACGGAGACGGGAGAGAGAGAGAGAGAGAGAGAGGGGGAGGGAGACGGGAGAGAGAGGGGGGAGGGAGACGGGAGAGAGAGGGGGAGGGAGACGGGAGAGAGAGAGTGGGAGGGAGACGGGAGAGAGAGAGGGGGAGGGAGACGGGAGAGAGAGAGGGGGGAGGGAGACGGGAGAGAGAGAGGGGGAGGGAGACGGGAGAGAGAGAGGGGGAGGGAGACGGGAGAGAGAGAGGGGGAGGGGAGACGGGAGAGAGAGAGGGGGAGGGAGACGGGAGAGAGAGAGGGGGAGGGAGACGGAGGGAGACGGAGACGGGAGAGAGAGAGAGAGAGAGAGAGAGAGGGGGAGGGAGACGGGAGAGAGAGGGGGAGGAGACGGGAGAGAGAGGGGGAGGGAGACGGGAGAGAGAGAGTGGGAGGGAGACGGGAGAGAGAGAGGGGGAGGGAGACGGGAGAGAGAGAGGGGGAGGGAGACGGGAGAGAGAGAGGGGGAGGGAGACGGGAGAGAGAGAGGGGGAGGGAGACGGGAGAGAGAGAGGGGGAGGGAGACGGGGAGAGAGAGAGGGGGAGGGAGACGGGAGAGAGAGAGGGGGAGGGAGACGGGAGAGAGAGAGGGGGAGGGAGACGGGAGAGAGAGAGGGGGAGGGAGACGGGAGAGAGAGGGAGAGAGAGAGGGGAGAGAGAGAGGGGGAGGGAGACGGGAGAGAGAGAGAGAGAGAGAGAGAGGGGGAGGGAGACGGGAGAGAGAGAGGGGGAGGGAGACGGGAGAGAGAGAGGGGGAGGGAGACGGGAGAGAGAGAGGGGGAGGGAGACGGGAGAGAGAGAGGGGGAGGGAGACGGGAGAGAGAGAGGGGGAGGGAGACGGGAGAGAGAGAGGGGGAGGGAGACGGGAGAGAGAGAGGGGGAGGGAGACGGGAGAGAGAGAGGGGGAGGGAGACGGGAGAGAGAGAGGGGGAGGGAGACGGGAGAGAGAGAGGGGGAGGGAGACGGGAGAGAGAGAGGGGGAGGGAGACGGGAGAGAGAGAGGGGGAGGGAGACGGGAGAGAGAGAGGGGGAGGGAGACGGGAGAGAGAGGGGGGAGGGAGACGGGAGAGAGAGAGGGGGAGGGAGACGGGAGAGAGAGAGGGGGTGGGAGACGGGAGAGAGAGAGGGGGAGGGAGACGGGAGAGAGAGAGTGGGGGAGGGGGAGGGAGACACGGGAGAGAGAGGGGGAGGGAGAGAGAGAGAGAGAGAGAGGGGGAGGGAGACGGGAGAGAGAGAGAGACAGAGGGGGAGGGAGAGGGAGACGGGAGAGAGAGAGAGAGAGAGAGAGGGGGAGGGAGACGGGAGAGAGAGAGAGAGAGAGAGAGGGGGAGGGGGAGGGAGACGGGAGAGAGAGAGAGAGAGAGGGGGAGGGAGACGGGAGAGAGAGAGGGGGAGGGAGACGGGAGAGAGAGAGGGGGAGGGAGACGGGAGAGAGAGAGGGGGAGGGAGACGGGAGAGAGAGAGGGGGAGGGAGACGGGAGAGAGAGAGGGGGAGGGAGACGGGAGAGAGAGAGGGGGAGGGAGACGGGAGAGAGAGAGGGGGAGGGAGACGGGAGAGAGAGAGGGGGAGGGAGACGGGAGAGAGAGAGGGGGAGGGAGACGGGAGAGAGAGAGGGGGAGGGAGACGGGAGAGAGAGAGGGGGAGGGAGACGGGAGAGAGAGGGGGAGGGAGACGGGAGAGAGAGAGGGGGAGGGAGACGGGAGAGAGAGAGGGGGAGGGAGACGGGAGAGAGAGAGGGGGAGGGAGACGGGAGAGAGAGAGGGGGAGGGAGACGGGAGAGAGAGAGGGGGAGGGAGACGGGAGAGAGAGAGGGGAAGGGAGACGGGAGAGAGAGAGGGGGAGGGAGACGGGAGAGAGAGAGGGGGAGGGAGACGGGAGAGAGAGAGGGGGAGGGAGACGGGAGAGAGAGAGGGGGAGGGAGACGGGAGAGAGAGAGGGGGAGGGAGACGGGAGAGAGAGGGGGAGGGAGACGGGAGAGAGAGGGGGAGGGAGACGGGAGAGAGAGAGGGGGAGGGAGACGGGAGAGAGAGAGGGGGTGGGAGACGGGAGAGAGAGAGGGGGAGGGAGACGGGAGAGAGAGAGTGGGGGAGGGGGAGGGAGACGGGAGAGAGGGGGAGGGAGAGAGAGAGAGAGGGGGAGGGAGACGGGAGAGAGAGAGAAACAGAGGGGGAGGGAGAGGGAGACGGGAGAGAGAGAGAGAGAGAGGGGGAGGGAGACGGGAGAGAGAGAGAGAGAGGGGGAGGGGGAGGGAGACGGGGGAGAGAGAGAGAGAGAGGGGGAGGGAGACGGGAGAGAGAGAGAGAGAGAGAGAGGGGGAGGGAGACGGGAGAGAGAGAGAGAGAGAGAGGGGGAGGGAGACGGGAGAGAGAGAGAGAGAGAGAGAGGGGGAGGGAGACGGGAGAGAGAGAGAGAGAGAGAGAGAGGGGGAGGGAGACGGGAGAGAGAGAGAGGGGGAGGGAGACGGGGGAGAGAGAGAGAGAGGGAGGGAGACGGGAGAGAGAGAGAGGGGGAGGGAGACGGGGGAGGGAGAGAGAGAGAGGGGGAGGGAGACGGGGGAGAGAGAGAGAGAGAGAGAGAGAGGGGGGAGGGAGACGGGAGGGAGAGAGAGAGAGAGGGGGGAGGGAGACGGGAGAGAGAGAGAGAGAGAGGGGGGAGGGAGACGGGAGACGGGAGGGAGAGAGAGAGAGGGAGGGAGACGGGAGAGAGAGAGAGAGAGAGGGGGGAGGGAGACGGGAGAGAGAGAGAGAGAGAGGGGGAGGGAGACGGGAGAGAGAGAGAGGGGGAGTTAGACGGGGGAGAGAGAGAGATAGAGAGAGAGAGAGGGGGAGGGAGACGGGAGAGAGAGAGAGGGGGAGGGAGACGGGAGAGAGAGAGAGGGGGAGTTAGACGGGGGAGAGAGGGGGAGGGAGACGGGGGAGAGAGGGGGAGGGAGACGGGGGAGAGAGAGAGAGAGGGAGGGAGACGGGAGAGAGAGAGAGAGAGAGAGAGAGAGGGGGGAGGGAGGGAGACGGGAGAGAGAGAGGGGGAGGGAGACGGGAGAGAGAGAGAGGGGGAGGGAGACGGGAGAGAGAGAGAGGGGGAGGGAGACGGGAGAGAGAGAGAGAGGGGGAGGGGGAGGGAGACGGGAGAGAGAGAGAGTGGGGGGGTGACGAGTGAGAGAGACAGAGCGGGGGGGGGAGACGGGAGAGGTGGGGGGAGACGGGAGAGGTGGGGGGGAGACGAGAGAGAGAGGGGGGGAGACGAGAGAGAGAGAGAGAGAGAGAGGGGGGAGACGAGAGAGAGAGAGGGGGGATGCGAGAGAGAGAGAGAGAGTGGGGGGAGACGAGAGAGAGAGAGAGTGGGGGAGACGAGAGAGAGTGGGGGACGGAGACGAGAGAGAGTGGGGGGACGGAGACGAGAGAGAGGAGGGGGGGGAGACGAGAGAGAGGGGGGGGGGGAGACGAGAGGGGGGGGGGGAGACGAGGGGGGGGGGGGGAGACGAGGGGGGGGGGGAGACGAGAGGGGGGGGGGAGACGAGAGAGAGAGAGAGAGAGAGAGAGAGGAGACGAGAGAGAGCGACGGGGGGGAGACGAGAGAGAGCGACGGGGGGGAGACGAGAGAGAGAGAGAGAGAGGGGGGGAGACGAGAGAGAGAGAGACGGGGGGGGAGACGAGAGAGAGAGAGAGAGACGGGGGGAGACGAGAGAGAGAGAGGGGGGGAGACGAGAGAGAGAGAGACGGGGGGGAGACGAGAGAGAGAGAGGGGGGGGAGACGAGAGACGGAGAGAGTGGGGGGGAGATGAGAGAGAGAGAGAGAGAGAGAGGGGGGGAGACGAGAGAGAGAGAGACGGGGGGAGACGAGAGACGGAGAGAGTGGGGGGGGAGATGAGAGAGAGAGAGAGAGGGGGGAGACGAGAGAGAGAGAGAGAGGAGACGGGGGGAGACGAGAGACGGAGAGAGTGGGGGGGAGATGAGAGAGAGAGAGAGAGAGAGAGAGAGAGGGGGGAGACGAGAGAGAGAGAGACGGGGGGAGACGAGAGAGAGAGAGACGGGGGGAGACGAGAGAGAGAGAGACGGGGGGGGAGACGAGAGAGAGAGAGAGAGAGACGGGGGGGAGAGAGAGAGAGAGAGAGACGGGGGGGGGGGGGAGACGAGAGAGAGAGAGACGGGGGGGGAGACGAGAGAGAGAGAGGGGGAGGGAGACGAGAGAGAGAGAGGGGGGGGAGACGAGAGAGAGAGAGGGGGGGGAGACGAGAGAGAGAGAGGGGGGGAGACGAGAGAGAGAGAGGGGGGGGAGACGAGAGAGAGAGAGGGGGGGAGACGAGAGAGAGAGAGGGGGGAGACGAGAGAGAGAGGGGGGGGGGAGACGAGGGGGAGACGAGAGAGAGAGAGGGGGGGAGAGAGAGAGGGGGGGGAGAGAGAGAGGGGGGGAGAGAGAGAGGGGGGGAGACGAGAGAGAGAGAGGGGGGGGAGACGAGAGAGAGAGAGGGGGGGGAGAGAGGGGAGGGGGGGAGACGAGAGAGAGAGAGGGGGGGGAGACGAGAGAGAGAGAGGGGGGGGAGACGAGAGAGGGGGGGGAGACGAGAGAGAGAGGGGGGGGAGACGAGAGAGAGAGGGGGGGGGGAGAGAGAGAGAGGGGTGAGTGGGACGGGGATTTACAGGGAGGGCGAGGGAGGGTGAGTGGGACGGGGATTTACAGGGAGGGCGAGGGAGGGTGAGTGCGACGGGGATTTACAGGGAGGGTGAGGGAGGGTGAGTGGGACGGGGATTTACAGGGAGGGGGAGGGAGGGTGTGAGGGACGGGGATTTACAGGGAGGGGGAGGGAGGGTGAGTGGGACGGGGATTTACAGGGAGGGGGAGGGAGGGTGAGTGGGACGGGGATTTACAGGGAGGGGGAGGGAGGGTGAGTGGGACGGGGATTTACAGGGAGGGGGAGGGAGGGTGTGAGGGACGGGGATTTACAGGGACGGGGAGGGAGGGTGAGTGGGACGGGGATTTACAGGGAGGGGGAGGAGGGTGAGTGGGACGGGGATTTACAGGGAGGGCGAGGGAGGGTGTGAGGGACGGGGATTTACAGGGAGGGCGAGGGAGGGTGTGAGGGAGGGGGATTTACAGGGAGGGTGAGGGAGGGTGAGTGGGACGGGGATTTACAGGGAGGGGGAGGGAGGGTGAGTGGGACAGGGATTTACAGGGAGGGTGAGTGGGACGGGGATTTACAGGGAGGGGGAGGGGAGGGTGAGTGGGACGGGGATTTACAGGGAGGGGGAGGGTATTTACAGGGAGGGGGGAGGGAGGGTGAGTGGGACGGGGGATTTACAGGGAGGGGGAGGGAGGGTGAGTGGGACTGGGGATTTACAGGGAGGGGGAGGGAGGGTGAGTGGGATGGGGATTTACAGGGAGGGGGAGGAGGGTGAGTGGACGGGGATTTACAGGGAGGGGGAGGGAGGGTGAGTGGGACGGGGATTTACAGGGAGGGGGGAGGGAGGGTGAGTGGGACGGGGATTTACAGGGAGGGGAGGGAGGGTGAGTGGGACGGGGATTTACAGGGAGGGGGAGGGAGGGTGAGTGGGACGGGGATTTACAGGGAGGGGGAGGGAGGGTGAGTGGGACGGGGATTTACAGGGAGGGGGAGGGAGGGTGAGTGGGACGGGGATTTACAGGGAGGGCGAGGGAGGGTGTGAGGGACGGGGATTTACAGGGAGGGCGAGGGAGGGGTGTGAGGGAGGGGGATTTACAGGGAGGGTGAGGGAGGGTGAGTGGGACGGGGATTTACAGGGAGGGGGAGGGAGGGTGAGTGGGACAGGGATTTACAGGGAGGGGTGAGGGAGGGTGAGTGGGACGGGGATTTACAGGGAGGGTGAGGGAGGGTGTGAGGGACGGGGATTTACAGGGAGGGGGAGGGAGGGTGAGTGGGACGGGGGATTTCCAGGGAGGGTGAGGGAGGGTGAGTGGGACGGGGATTTACAGGGAGGGGGAGGGAGGGTGAGTGGGACGGGGATTTACAGGGAGGGTGAGGAGGGTGAGTGGGACGGGGATTTACAGGAGGGGGAGGAGGGTGAGTGGGACGGGGATTTACAGGGAGGGGGGAGGGAGGGTGAGTGGGACGGGGATTTACAGGGAGGGTGAGGGAGGGTGAGTGGGACGGGGATTTACAGGGAGGGGGAGGGAGGGTGAGTGGGACGGGGATTTACAGGAGGGGGAGGGAGGGTGTGAGGGACGGGGATTTACAGGGAGGGGGAGGGAGGGTGAGTGGGACGGGGATTTACAGGGAGGGGGAGGAGAGGGTGAGTGGGACGGGGATTTACAGGGAGGGGGAGGGAGGGTGAGTGGGACGGGGATTTACAGGGAGGGGGAGGGAGGGTGAGTGGGACGGGGATTTACAGGGAGGGCGAGGGAGGGTGTGAGGGACGGGGTTTTACAGGGGAGGGCGAGGGAGGGTGTGAGGGAGGGGGATTTACAGGGAGGGTGAGGGAGGGTGAGTGGGACGGGGGATTTACAGGGAGGGTGAGGGAGGGTGAGTGGGACGGGGATTTACAGGGAGGGTGAGGGAGGGTGAGTGGGACGGGGATTTACAGGGAGGGGGAGGGAGGGTGTGAGGGACGGGGATTTACAGGGAGGTGTGAGGGGAGGGTGAGTGGGACGGGGATTTACAGGGAGGGGGAGGGAGGGTGTGAGGGACGGGGATTTACAGGGAGGGTGAGGGAGGGTGAGTGGGACGGGGATTTACAGGGAGGGGGAGGGAGGGTGTGAGGGACGGGGATTTACAGGGAGGGGGAGGGAGGGTGAGTGGGACGGGGATTTACAGGGACGGGGAGGGAGGGCGAGTGGGACGGGGATTTACAGGGAGGGCGAGGGAGGGTGAGTGGGACTGGGATTTACAGGGAGGGGGAGGGAGGGGGAGTGGGAAGGGGATTTACAGGGAGGGGGAGGGAGGGTGAGTGGGACGGGGATTTACAGGGAGGGGGAGGGAGGGTGTGAGGGACGGGGATTTACAGGGAGGGGGGAGGGAGGGTGAGTGGGACGGGGATTTACAGGGAGGGGGAGGGAGGGTGAGTGGGACGGGGGATTTACAGGGAGGGTGAGGGAGGGTGTGAGGGACGGGGATTTACAGGGAGGGGGAGGGAGGGTGAGTGGGACGGGGATTTACAGGGAGGGGGAGGGAGGGTGAGTGGGACGGGGATTTACAGGGAGGGGGAGGGAGGGGTGTGAGGGACGGGGATTTACAGGGAGGGGGGAGGGAGGGTGTGAGGGACGGGGATTTACAGGGATGGGGAGGGAGGTTGTGAGGGAGGGGGATTTACAGGGAGGGGGAGGGAGGGTGAGTGGGAGGGGGATTTACAGGGAGGGGGAGGGAGGGTGTGAGGGACGGGGATTTACAGGTGGGGGAGGGAGGGTGAGTGGGACGGGGATTTACAGGGAGGGGGAGGGAGGGTGAGTGGGACGGGGATTTACAGGGAGGGGGAGGGAGGGTGAGTGGGACGGGGATTTACAGGGAGGGGGAGGGAGGGTGTGAGGGACGGGGGATTTCCAGGGAGGGGGAGGGGAGGGTGAGTGGGACGGGGATTTACAGGGAGGGGGGAGGGAGGGTGAGTGGGACGGGGATTTACAGGGAGGGGGAGGGAGGGTGAGTGGGACGGGGATTTACAGGGAGGGGGAGGGAGGGTGAGTGGGACGGGGATTTACAGGGAGGGGGAGGGGAGGGTGAGTGGGACGGGGATTTACAGGGAGGGGGGAGGGAGGGTGAGTGGGACGGGGATTTACAGGGAGGGCGAGGGAGGGTGTGAGGGACGGGGATTTACAGGGAGGGCGAGGGAGGGTGTGAGGGAGGGGGATTTACAGGGAGGGAGGGGGAGGGTGAGTGGGACGGGGATTTACAGGGAGGGGGGAGGGAGGGTTAGTGGGACGGGGATTTACAGGGAGGGTGAGTGGGACGGGGGATTTACAGGGAGGGTGAGGGGAGGGTGAGTGGGACGGGGATTTACAGGGAGGGGGAGGGAGGGGTGTGAGGGACGGGGATTTACAGGGAGGGTGAGGGAGGGCGAGTGGGACGTGGATTTACAGGGAGGGGGAGGGAGGGTTGTGAGGGACGGGGATTTACAGGGAGGGGGAGGGAGGGTGTGAAGGACGGGGGGATTTACAGGGAGGGGGAGGGAGGGTTAGTGGGACGGGGATTTACAGGGAGGGGGAGGGAGGGGGAGTGGGACGGGGATTTACAGGGAGGGGGAGGGAGGGTGTGAGGGACGGGGATTTACAGGGAGGGTGAGGGAGGGCGAGTGGGACGTGGATTTACAGGGAGGGGGAGGGAGGGTGTGAGGGACGGGGATTTACAGGGAGGGGGAGGGAGGGTGTGAAGGACGGGGATTTACAGGGAGGGGGAGGGAGGGTGAGTGGGACGGGGATTTACAGGGAGGGGGAGGGAGGTGGAGTGGGGACGGGGATTTACAGGGAGGGCGAGGGAGGGTGAGTGGGACGGGGATTTACAGGGAGGGGGAGGGAGGGTGAGTGGGACGGGGATTTACAGGGAGGGGCAGGAGGGAGGGTGAGTGGGACTGGGATTTACAGGAGGGGGAGGGAGGGTGAGTGGGACGGGGATTTACAGGTGAGGGGGAGGGAGGGTGAGTGGGACGGGGATTTACAGGGAGGGGGAGGGAGGGTGAGTGGGACGGGGATTTACAGGGAGGTGGAGGGAGGGGGAGTGGGACGGGGATTTACAGGGAGGGGGAGGGAGGGTGAGTGGGACGGGGATTTACAGGGAGGGAGGGGGGAGTGGGAAGGGGATTTACAGGGAGGGGGAGGGAGGGTGTGAGGGACGTGGATTTACAGGGAGGGGGAGGGAGGGTGTGAGGGACGGGGATTTACAGGGAGGGGGAGGGAGGGTGAGTGGGACGGGGATTTACAGGGGAGGGGGAGGGAGGGTGAGTGGGACGGGGATTTACAGGGGAGGGGGAGGGAGGGTGAGTGGGACGGGGATTTACAGGGAGGTGGAGGGAGGGGGAGTGGGACGGGGATTTACAGGGAGGGGGAGGGAGGGTGAGTGGGACGGGGATTTACAGGGAGGGGGAGGGAGGGGGAGTGGGACGGGGATTTACAGGGAGGGGGAGGGAGGGTGAGTGGGACGGGGATTTACAGGGAGGGAGGGGGAGTGGGAAGGGGATTTACAGGGAGGGGGAGGGAGGGTGTGAGGGACGTGGATTTACAGGGAGGGGGAGGGAGGGTGTGAGGGACGGGGATTTACAGGGAGGGGGAGGGAGGGTGAGTGGGACGGGGATTTACAGGGAGGGGGAGGGAGGGGGAGTGGGAAGGGGATTTACAGGGAGGGGGAGGGAGGGTGAGTGGGACGGGGATTTACAGGGAGGGGGAGGGAGGGTGAGTGGGACGGGGATTTACAGGGAGGGGGAGGGAGGGTGAGTGGGACGGGGATTTACAGGGAGGGGGAGGGAGGGTGAGTGGGACGGGGATTTACAGGGAGGGTGAGGGAGGGTGAGTGGGACGGGGATTTACAGGGAGGGGGAGGGAGGGTGAGTGGGACGGGGATTTACAGGGAGGGGGAGGGAGGGGGAGTGGGAAGGGGATTTACAGGGAGGGGGAGGGAGGGTGAGTGGGACGGGGATTTCCAGGGAGGGGGAGGGAGGGTGAGTGGGACGGGGATTTACAGGGAGGGGGAGGGAGGGTGTGAGGGACAGAGATTTACAGGGAGGGTGAGGGAGGGTGTGAGGGAGGGGGATTGACAGGGAGGGGGAGGGAGGGAGTGAGGGACGGGGATTTACAGGGAGGGGGAGGGAGGGTGAGTGGGACGGGGATTTACAGGGAGGGAGAGGGAGGGTGAGTGGGACGGGGATTTACAGGGAGGGGGAGGGAGGGTGAGTGGGACGGGGATTTACAGGGAGGGGGAGGGAGGGTGTGAGGGACGGGGATTTACAGGGAGGGGGAGGGAGGGTGAGTGGGACGGGGATTTACAGGGAGGGGGAGAGAGGGTGTGAGGGACGGGGATTTACAGGGAGGGAGAGGGAGGGTGAGTGGGACGGGGATTTACAGGGAGGGCGAGGGAGGGTGTGAGGGACGGGGATTTACAGGGAGGGCGAGGGAGGGTGAGTGGGACGGGGATTTACAGGGAGGGGGAGGGAGGGTGAGTGGGACCGGGATTTACAGGGAGGGCGAGGGAGGGTGAGTGGGACGGGGATTTACAGGGAGGGGGAGGGAGGGTGAGTGGGACGGGGATTTACAGGGAGGGAGAGGGAGGGTGAGTGGGACGGGGATTTACAGGGAGGGGGAGGGAGGGTGAGTGGGACGGGGATTTACAGGGAGGGGGAGGGAGGGGGAGTGGGAAGGGGATTTACAGGGAGGGGGAGGGAGGGTGAGTGGGACGGGGATTTACAGGGAGGGCGAGGGAGGGTGAGTGGGACGGGGATTTACAGGGAGGGGGAGGGAGGGTGAGTGGGACGGGGATTTACAGGGAGGGCGAGGGAGGGTGAGTGGGACGGGGATTTACAGGGGGAGGGAGGGAGGGTGAGTGGGACGGGGATTTACAGGGAGGGGGAGGGAGGGTGAGTGGGACGGGGATTTACAGGGAGGGCGAGGGAGGGTGAGTGGGACGGGGATTTACAGGGAGGGCGAGGGAGGGTGAGTGGGACGGGGATTTACAGGGAGGGGGAGGGAGGGTGAGTTGGACGGGAATTTACAGGGAGGGCGAGGGAGGGTGAGTGGGACGGGGATGTACAGGGAGGGGGAGGGAGGGTGAGTGGGACGGGGATTTACAGGGAGGGGCAGGGAGGGAGGGTGAGTGGGACGGGGATTTACAGGGAGGGGGAGGGAGGGTGAGTGTGAAGGGGATTTACAGGGAGGGGGAGGGAGGGTGAGTGGGACGGGGATTTACAGGGAGGGTGAGGGAGGGTGAGTGGGACGGGGATTTACAGGGAGGGGGAGGGAGGGTGAGTGGGACGGGGATTTACAAGGGAGGGGGAGGGAGGGTGTGAGGGACGGGGATTTACAGGGAGGGTGAGGGAGGGTGAGTGGGACGGGGATTTACAGGGAGGGGGAGGGAGGGTGAGTGGGACGGGGATTTACAGGGAGGGGGGAGGGAGGGTGTGAGGGACGGGGATTTACAGGAGGGGGAGGGAGGGTGAGTGGGACGGGGATTTACAGGGAGGGTGAGGGAGGGTGAGTGGGACGGGGATTTACAGGGAGGGGGAGGGAGGGTGAGTGGGACGGGGATTTACAGGGAGGGGGAGGGAGGGTGTGAGGGACGGGGATTTACAGGGAGGGGGAGGGAGGGTGAGTGGGACGGGGATTTACAGGGAGGGGGGAGGGAGGGTGTGAGGGACGGGGATTTACAGGGAGGGGGAGGGAGGGTGAGTGGGACGGGGATTTACAGGGAGGGGGAGGGAGGGTGTGAGGGACGGGGATTTACAGGGAGGGGGAGGGAGGGTGAGTGGGACGGGGATTTACAGGGAGGGGGAGGGAGGGGTGAGTGGGACGGGGATTTACAGGGAGGGTGAGGGAGGGTGAGTGGGACGGGGATTTACAGGGAGGGTGAGGGAGGGTGAGTGCGACGGGGATTTACAGGGAGGGGTGAGGGAGGGTGAGTGGGACGGGGATTTACAGGGAGGGGGAGGGAGGGTGTGAGGGACGGGATTTACAGGGAGGGTGAGGGACGGTGAGTGGGACGGGGATTTACAGGGAGGGGGAGGGAGGGTGAGTGGGACGGGGATTTACAGGGAGGGGGAGGGAGGGTGAGTGGGACGGGGATTTACAGGAGGGGGGAGGGAGGGTTGTGAGGGACGGGGATTTACAGGGAGGGGGAGGGAGGGTGAGTGGGACGGGGATTTACAGGGAGGGGGAGGGAGGGTGAGTGGGACGGGGATTTACAGGGAGGGGGAGGGAGGGTGAGTGGGACGGGGATTTACAGGGAGGGGGAGGGAGGGTGAGTGGGACGGGGATTTACAGGGAGGGGGAGGGAGGGTGAGTGGGACGGGGATTTACAGGGAGGGCGAGGGAGGGTGTGAGGGACGGGGATTTACAGGGAGGGGCGAGGGAGGGTGTGAGGGAGGGGGATTTACAGGGAGGGTGAGGGAGGGTGAGTGGGACGGGGATTTACAGGGAGGGGGAGGGAGGGTGAGTGGGACAGGGATTTCCAGGGAGGGTGAGGGAGGGTGAGTGGGACGGGGATTTACAGGGAGGGTGAGGGAGGGTGTGAGGGACGGGGATTTACAGGGAGGGGGAGGGAGGGTGAGTGGGACGGGGATTTACAGGGAGGGGGAGGGAGGGTGTGAGGGACGGGGATTTACAGGGAGGGTGAGGGAGGGTGAGTGGGACGGGGATTTACAGGGAGGGTGAGGGAGGGTGAGTGGGACGGGGATTTACAGGGAGGGGGAGGGAGGGTGTGAGGGACGGGGATTTACAGGGAGGGGGAGGGAGGGTGAGTGGGACGGGGATTTACAGGGAGGGGGAGGGAGGGTGAGTGGGACGGGGATTTAGAGGGAGGGGGAGGGAGGGTGAGTGGGACGGGGATTTACAGGGAGGGGGAGGGAGGGTGAGTGGGACGGGGATTTACAGGGAGGGCGAGGGAGGGTGTGAGGGACGGGGATTTACAGGGAGGGCGAGGGAGGGTGTGAGGGAGGGGGATTTACAGGGAGGGTGAGGGAGGGTGAGTGGGACGGGGATTTACAGGGAGGGGGAGGGAGGGTTAGTGGGACGGGGATTTACAGGGAGGGTGAGGGAGGGTGAGTGGGACGGGGATTTACAGGGAGGGTGAGGGAGGGTGAGTGGGACGGGGATTTACAGGGAGGGGGAGAGAGGGTGTGAGGGACGGGGATTTACAGGGAGGGTGAGGGAGGGTGAGTGGGACGGGGATTTACAGGGAGGGGGAGGGAGGGTGAGTGGGACGGGGATTTACAGGGAGGGGGAGGGAGGGTGTGAGGGACGGGGATTTACAGGGAGGGGGAGGGAGGGTGAGTGGGACGGGGATTTACAGGGAGGGGGAGGGAGGGTGTGAGGGACGGGGATTTACAGGGACGGGGAGGGAGGGCGAGTGGGACGGGGATTTACAGGGAGGGCGAGGGAGGGTGAGTGGGACTGGGATTTACAGGGAGGGGGAGGGAGGGTGTGAGGGAAGGGGATTTATAGGGAGGGGGAGGGAGGGTGAGTGGGACGGGGATTTACAGGGAGGGGGAGGGAGGGTGTGAGGGACGGGGATTTACAGGGAGGGGGAGGGAGGGTGAGTGGGACGGGGATTTACAGGGAGGGGGAGGGAGGGTGAGTGGGACGGGGATTTACAGGGAGGGGGAGGGAGGGTGAGTGGGACGGGGATTTACAGGGAGGGTGAGGGAGGGTGTGAGGGACGGGGATTTACAGGGAGGGGGAGGGAGGGTGAGTGGGACGGGGATTTACAGGGAGGGTGAGGGAGGGTGTGAGGGACGGGGATTTACAGGGAGGGGGAGGGAGGGTGAGTGGGACGGGGATTTACAGGGAGGGGGAGGGAGGGTGAGTGGGACGGGGATTTACAGGGAGGGGGAGGGAGGGTGTGAGGGACGGGGATTTACAGGGAGGGGGAGGGAGGGTGTGAGGGACGGGGATTTACAGGGATGGGGAGGGAGGTTGTGAGGGAGGGGGATTTACAGGGAGGGGGAGGGAGGGGTGAGTGGGACGGGGATTTACAGGGAGGGTGAGTGGGACGGGGATTTACAGGGAGGGGGAGGGAGGGTGAGTGGGACGGGGATTTACAGGGAGGGGGAGGGAGGGTGAGTGGGACGGGGATTTACAGGGAGGGGGAGGGAGGGTGAGTGGGACGGGGATTTACAGGGAGGGGGAGGGAGGGTGAGTGGGACGGGGATTTACAGGGAGGGGGAGGGAGGGTGAGTGGGACGGGGATTTACAGGGAGGGGGAGGGAGGGTGAGTGGGACGGGGATTTACAGGGAGGGGGAGGGAGGGTGAGTGGGACGGGGATTTACAGGGAGGGCGAGGGAGGGTGTGAGGGACGGGGATTTACAGGGAGGGCGAGGCAGGGTGTGAGGGAGGGGGATTTACAGGGAGGGTGAGGGAGGGTGAGTGGGACGGGGATTTACAGGGAGGGGGAGGGAGGGTTAGTGGGACGGGGATTTACAGGGAGGGTGAGTGGGACGGGGATTTACAGGGAGGGGGAGGGAGGGTGAGTGGGACGGGGATTTACAGGGAGGGGGAGGGAGGGTGAGTGGGACGGGGATTTACAGGGAGGGGGAGGGAGGGTGTGAGGGACGGGGATTTACAGGGAGGGTGAGGGAGGGTGAGTGGGACGGGGATTTACAGGGAGGGGGAGGGAGGGTGTGAGGGACGGGGATTTACAGGGAGGGTGAGGGAGGGTGAGTGGGACGGGGATTTACAGGGAGGGGGAGGGAGGGTGTGAGGGACGGGGATTTACAGGGAGGGGGAGGGAGGGTGTGAGGGACGGGGATTTACAGGGAGGGGGAGGGAGGGTGAGTGGGACGGGGATTTACAGGGAGGGCGAGGGAGGGTGTGAGGGACGGGGATTTACAGGGAGGGGGAGGGAGGGTGAGTGGGACGGGGATTTACAGGGAGGGGGAGGGAGGGTGAGTGGGACGGGGATTTACAGGGAGGGGGAGGGAGGGTGTGAGGGACGGGGATTTACAGGGAGGGGGAGGGAGGGTGAGTGGGACGGGGATTTACAGGGAGGGGGAGGGAGGGTGAGTGGGACGGGGATTTACAGGGAGGGGGAGGGAGGGTGAGTTGGACGGGAATTTACAGGGAGGGGGAGGGAGGTGGAGTGGGACGGGGATTTACAGGGAGGGGGAGGGAGGTGGAGTGGGACGGGGATTTACAGGGAGGGCGAGGGAGGGTGAGTGGGACGGGGATTTACAGGGAGGGGCAGGGAGGGAGGGTGAGTGGGACGGGGATTTACAGGGAGGGGGAGGGAGGGTGAGTGGGACGGGGATTTACAGGGAGGGGGAGGGAGGGTGTGAGGGACGGGGATTTACAGGGAGGGGGAGGGAGGGTGTGAGGGACGGGGATTTACAGGGAGGGCGAGGGAGGGTGTGAGGGAGGGGGATTTACAGGGAGGGTGAGGGAGGGTGAGTGGGACGGGGATTTACAGGGAGGGGGAGGGAGGGTGAGTGGGACAGGGATTTCCAGGGAGGGTGAGGGAGGGTGAGTGGGACGGGGATTTACAGGGAGGGTGAGGGAGGGTGTGAGGGACGGGGATTTACAGGGAGGGGGAGGGAGGGTGAGTGGGACGGGGATTTACAGGGAGGGGGAGGGAGGGTGTGAGGGACGGGGATTTACAGGGAGGGTGAGGGAGGGTGAGTGGGACGGGGATTTACAGGGAGGGGGAGGGAGGGTGTGAGGGACGGGGATTTACAGGGAGGGGGAGGGAGGGTGTGAGGGACGGGGATTTACAGGGAGGGGGAGGGAGGGTGAGTGGGACGGGGATTTACAGGGAGGGGGAGGGAGGGTGAGTGGGACGGGGATTTAGAGGGAGGGGGAGGGAGGGTGAGTGGGACGGGGATTTACAGGGAGGGGGAGGGAGGGTGAGTGGGACGGGGATTTACAGGGAGGGCGAGGGAGGGTGTGAGGGACGGGGATTTACAGGGAGGGCGAGGGAGGGTGGGAGGGAGGGGGATTTACAGGGAGGGTGAGGGAGGGTGAGTGGGACGGGGATTTACAGGGAGGGGGAGGGAGGGTTAGTGGGACGGGGATTTACAGGGAGGGTGAGGGAGGGTGAGTGGGACGGGGATTTACAGGGAGGGTGAGGGAGGGTGAGTGGGACGGGGATTTACAGGGAGGGGGAGAGAGGGTGTGAGGGACGGGGATTTACAGGGAGGGTGAGGGAGGGTGAGTGGGACGGGGATTTACAGGGAGGGGGAGGGAGGGTGAGTGGGACGGGGATTTACAGGGAGGGGGAGGGAGGGTGTGAGGGACGGGGATTTACAGGGACGGGGAGGGAGGGCGAGTGGGACGGGGATTTACAGGGAGGGCGAGGGAGGGTGAGTGGGACTGGGATTTACAGGGAGGGGGAGGGAGGGTGTGAGGGAAGGGGATTTATAGGGAGGGGGAGGGAGGGCGAGTGGGACGGGGATTTACAGGGAGGGGGAGGGAGGGTGAGTGGGACGGGGATTTACAGGGAGGGGGAGGGAGGGTGAGTGGGACGGGGATTTACAGGGAGGGTGAGGGAGGGTGAGTGGGACGGGGATTTACAGGGAGGGGGAGGGAGGGTGTGAGGGACGGGGATTTACAGGGAGGGGGAGGGAGGGTGAGTGGGACGGGGATTTACAGGGAGGGGGAGGGAGGGTGAGTGGGACGGGGATTTACAGGGAGGGGGAGGGAGGGTGAGTGGGACGGGGATTTACAGGGAGGGTGAGGGAGGGTGTGAGGGACGGGGATTTACAGGGAGGGGGAGGGAGGGTGAGTGGGACGGGGATTTACAGGGAGGGGGAGGGAGGGTGAGTGGGACGGGGATTTACAGGGAGGGGGAGGGAGGGTGTGAGGGACGGGGATTTACAGGGAGGGGGAGGGAGGGTGTGAGGGACGGGGATTTACAGGGATGGGGAGGGAGGTTGTGAGGGAGGGGGATTTACAGGGAGGGGGAGGGAGGGTGAGTGGGACGGGGATTTACAGGGAGGGTGAGTGGGACGGGGATTTACAGGGAGGGGGAGGGAGGGTGAGTGGGACGGGGATTTACAGGGAGGGGGAGGGAGGGTGAGTGGGACGGGGATTTACAGGGAGGGGGAGGGAGGGTGAGTGGGACGGGGATTTACAGGGAGGGGGAGGGAGGGTGAGTGGGACGGGGATTTACAGGGAGGGCGAGGGAGGGTGTGAGGGACGGGGATTTACAGGGAGGGCGAGGCAGGGTGTGAGGGAGGGGGATTTACAGGGAGGGTGAGGGAGGGTGAGTGGGACGGGGATTTACAGGGAGGGGGAGGGAGGGTTAGTGGGACGGGGATTTACAGGGAGGGTGAGTGGGACGGGGATTTACAGGGAGGGGGAGGGAGGGTGAGTGGGACGGGGATTTACAGGGAGGGGGAGGGAGGGTGAGTGGGACGGGGATTTACAGGGAGGGGGAGGGAGGGTGTGAGGGACGGGGATTTACAGGGAGGGTGAGGGAGGGTGAGTGGGACGGGGATTTACAGGGAGGGGGAGGGAGGGTGTGAGGGACGGGGATTTACAGGGAGGGTGAGGGAGGGTGAGTGGGACGGGGATTTACAGGGAGGGGGAGGGAGGGTGTGAGGGACGGGGATTTACAGGGAGGGGGAGGGAGGGCGAGTGGGACGGGGATTTACAGGGAGGGAGAGGGAGGGTGAGTTGGACGGGAATTTACAGGGAGGGGGAGGGAGGGTGAGTTGGACGGGAATTTACAGGGAGGGAGAGGGAGGGTGAGTGGGACGGGGATTTACAGGGAGGGGCAGGGAGGGAGGGTGAGTGGGACGGGGATTTACAGGGAGGGGGAGGGAGGGTGAGTGTGAAGGGGATTTACAGGGAGGGGGAGGGAGGGTGAGTGGGACGGGGATTTACAGGGAGGGTGAGGGAGGGTGAGTGGGACGGGATTTACAGGGAGGGGGAGGGAGGGTGAGTGGGACGGGGATTTACAGGGAGGGGGAGGGAGGGTGAGTGGGACGGGGATTTACAGGGAGGGGGAGGGAGGGTGTGAGGGACGGGGATTTACAGGGAGGGGGAGGGAGGGTGAGTGGGACGGGGATTTACAGGGAGGGTGAGTGGGACGGGGATTTACAGGGAGGGGGAGGGAGGGTGAGTGGGACGGGGATTTACAGGGAGGGGGAGGGAGGGTGAGTGGGACGGGGATTTACAGGGAGGGAGGGGGAGTGGGAAGGGGATTTACAGGGAGGGGGAGGGAGGGTGAGTGGGACGGGGATTTACAGGGAGGGGGAGGGAGGGTGAGTGGGACGGGGATTTACAGGGAGGGGGAGGGAGGGTGAGTGGGACGGGGATTTACAGGGAGGGTGAGGGAGGGTGAGTGGGACGGGGATTTACAGGGAGGGGGAGGGAGGGTGAGTGGGACGGGGATTTACAGGGAGGGGGAGGGAGGGGGAGTGGGAAGGGGATTTACAGGGAGGGGGAGGGAGGGTGAGTGGGACGGGGATTTACAGGGAGGGGGAGGGAGGGTGAGTGGGACGGGGATTTACAGGGAGGGGGAGGGAGGGTGTGAGGGACAGAGATTTACAGGGAGGGTGAGGGAGGGTGTGAGGGAGGGGGATTTACAGGGAGGGGGAGGGAGGGTGTGAGGGACGGGGATTTACAGGGAGGGGGAGGGAGGGTGAGTGGGACGGGGATTTACAGGGAGGGGGAGGGAGGGTGAGTGGGACGGGGATTTACAGGGAGGGGGAGGGAGGGTGAGTGGGACGGGGATTTACAGGGAGGGGGAGGGAGGGTGAGTTGGACGGGAATTTACAGGGAGGGGGAGGGAGGTGGAGTGGGACGGGGATTTACAGGGAGGGGGAGGGAGGTGGAGTGGGACGGGGATTTACAGGGAGGGCGAGGGAGGGTGAGTGGGACGGGGATTTACAGGGAGGGGGAGGGAGGGTGAGTGGGACGGGGATTTACAGGGAGGGGCAGGGAGGGAGGGTGAGTGGGACGGGGATTTACAGGGAGGGGGAGGGAGGGTGAGTGTGAAGGGGATTTACAGGGAGGGGGAGGGAGGGTGAGTGGGACGGGGATTTACAGGGAGGGTGAGGGAGGGTGAGTGGGACGGGGATTTACAGGGAGGGGGAGGGAGGGTGAGTGGGACGGGGATTTACAGGGAGGGGGAGGGAGGGTGTGAGGGACGGGGATTTACAGGGAGGGGGAGGGAGGGTGAGTGGGACGGGGATTTACAGGGAGGGTGAGGGAGGGTGAGTGGGACGGGGATTTACAGGGAGGGGGAGGGAGGGTGAGTGGGACGGGGATTTACAGGGAGGGGGAGGGAGGGTGAGTGGGACGGGGATTTACAGGGAGGGAGGGGGAGTGGGAAGGGGATTTACAGGGAGGGGGAGGGAGGGTGTGAGGGACGTGGATTTACAGGGAGGGGGAGGGAGGGTGTGAGGGACGGGGATTTACAGGGAGGGGGAGTGGGACGGGGATTTACAGGGAGGGGGAGGGAGGGTGAGTGGGACGGGGATTTACAGGGAGGGGGAGGGAGGGGGAGTGGGAAGGGGATTTACAGGGAGGGGGAGGGAGGGTGAGTGGGACGGGGATTTCCAGGGAGGGGGAGGGAGGGTGAGTGGGACGGGGATTTACAGGGAGGGGGAGGGAGGGTGAGTGGGACGGGGATTTACAGGGAGGGTGAGGGAGGGTGAGTGGGACGGGGATTTACAGGGAGGGTGAGGGAGGGTGTGAGGGACGGGGATTTACAGGGAGGGGGAGGGAGGGTGAGTGGGACGGGGATTTACAGGGAGGGGGAGGGAGGGTGAGTGGGACGGGGATTTACAGGGAGGGGGTGGGAGGGTGTGAGGGACGGGGATTTACAGGGAGGGGGAGGGAGGGTGAGTGGGACGGGGATTTACAGGGAGGGGGAGGGAGGGTGTGAGGGACGGGGATTTACAGGGAGGGGGAGGGAGGGTGAGTGGGACGGGGATTTACAGGGAGGGGGAGGGAGGGTGAGTGGGACGGGGATTTACAGGGAGGGGGAGGGAGGGGGAGTGGGAAGGGGATTTACAGGGAGGGGGAGGGAGGGTGAGTGGGACGGGGATTTCCAGGGAGGGTGAGGGAGGGTGAGTGGGACGGGGATTTACAGGGAGGGGGAGGGAGGGTGAGTGGGACGGGGATTTACAGGGAGGGGGAGGGAGGGTGTGAGGGACAGAGATTTACAGGGAGGGTGAGGGAGGGTGTGAGGGAGGGGGATTTACAGGGAGGGGGAGGGAGGGTGTGAGGGACGGGGATTTACAAGGAGGGAGAGGGAGGGTGAGTGGGACGGGGATTTACAGGGAGGGGGAGGGAGGGTGAGTGGGACGGGGATTTACAGGGAGGGGGAGGGAGGGTGTGAGGGACGGGGATTTACAGGGCGGGGGAGGGAGGGTGAGTGGGACGGGGATTTACAGGGAGGGGGAGGGAGGGTGTGAGGGACGGGGATTTACAGGGAGGGAGAGGGAGGGTGTGAGGGACGGGGATTTACAGGGAGGGCGAGGGAGGGTGTGAGGGACGGGGATTTACAGGGAGCGCGAGGGAGGGTGAGTGGGACGGGGATTTACAGGGAGGGGGAGGGAGGGTGAGTGGGACGGGGATTTACAGGGAGGGCGAGGGAGGGTGAGTGGGACGGGGATTTACAGGGAGGGGGAGGGAGGGTGAGTGGGACGGGGATTTACAGGGAGGGGGAGGGAGGGTGAGTGGGACGGGGATTTACAGGGAGGGAGGGTGAGTGGGACGGGGATTTACAGGGAGGGGGAGGGAGGGTGAGTGGGACGGGGATTTACAGGGAGGGGGAGGGAGGGTGAGTGGGACGGGGATTTACAGGGAGGGGGAGGGAGGGTGAGTGGGACGGGGATTTACAGGGAGGGCGAGGGAGGGTGAGTGGGACGGGGATTTACAGGGAGGGGGAGGGAGGGTGAGTGGGACGGGGATTTACAGGGAGGGCGAGGGAGGGTGTGAGGGACGGGGATTTACAGGGAGGGCGAGGGAGGGTGAGTGGGACGGGGATTTACAGGGAGGGGGAGGGAGGGTGAGTGGGACGGGGATTTACAGGGAGGGGGAGGGAGGGTGAGTGGGACGGGGATTTACAGGGAGGGGGAGGGAGGGTGAGTGGGACGGGGATTTACAGGGAGGGGGAGGGAGGGTGAGTGTGAAGGGGATTTACAGGGAGGGGGAGGGAGGGTGAGTGGGACGGGGATTTACAGGGAGGGGGAGGGAGGGTGAGTGTGAAGGGGATTTACAGGGAGGGCGAGGGAGGGTGAGTGGGACGGGGATTTACAGGGAGGGGGAGGGAGGGTGTGAGGGACGGGGATTTACAGGGAGGGGGAGGGAGGGTGAGTGGGACGGGGATTTACAGGGAGGGGGAGGGAGGGTGAGTGGGACGGGGATTTACAGGGAGGGGGAGGGAGGGTGTGAGGGACGTGGATTTACAGGGTGGGGGAGGGAGGGTGAGTGTGAAGGGGATTTACAGGGTGGGGGAGGGAGGGTGAGTGGGACGGGGATTTACAGGGAGGGGGAGGGAGGGTGAGTGGGACGGGGATTTACAGGGAGGGGGAGGGAGGGTGAGTGGGACGGGGATTTACAGGGAGGGGGAGGGAGGGTGAGTGTGAAGGGGATTTACAGGGAGGGGGAGGGAGGGTGAGTGGGACGGGGATTTACAGGGAGGGGAGGGAGGGTGTGAGGGACGGGGATTTACAGGGAGGGAGAGGGAGGGTGAGTGGGACGGGGATTTACAGGGAGGGTGAGGGAGGGTGTGAGGGACGGGGATTTACAGGGAGGGGGAGGGAGGGTGAGTGGGACGGGGATTTACAGGGGGAGGGAGGCAGGGTGAGTGGGACGGGGATTTACAGGGAGGGAGAGGGAGGGTGAGTGGGACGGGGATTTACAGGGAGGGAGAGGGAGGGTGAGTGGGACGGGGATTTACAGGGAGGGGGAGGGAGGGTGAGTGGGACGGGGATTTACAGGGAGGGGGAGGGAGGGTGAGTGGGACGGGGATTTACAGGGAGGGAGAGGGAGGGTGTGAGGGACGGGGATTTACAGGGAGGGGGAGGGAGGGTGTGAGGGACGGGGATTTACAGGGAGGGTGAGGGAGGGTGTGAGGGACGGGGATTTACAGGGAGGGGGAGGGAGGGTGTGAGGGACGGGGATTTACAGGGAGGGGGAGGGAGGGTGTGAGGGACGGGGATTTACAGGGAGGGGGAGGGAGGGTGTGAGGGACGGGGATTTACAGGGAGGGTGAGGGAGGGTGTGAGGGACGGGGATTTACAGGGAGGGGGAGGGAGGGTGAGTGGGACGGGGATTTATAGGGAGGGGGAACAAGACAGGAGAGAATGTTCTCTCGAAACTTGAATTGTCTGTTCTGAATTTCTATCCTGTATTTACAGCGATGAACTTTTGTAAACTCCTTTTACAGGGTATTCGACGGGGAGAATTGGCAGACGGGAAACTCAAACCAAACATCACCTCAAGATCTGACAGAGTCACTCGATTCATCAGGACCTGAATATCATTGGCCTTTGAATATTGAAGGAGAAATGTTTGTCTGTTCTGTCTGTGGGAAAAGATTTCAAACATCAGTGTGACTGGGAAAGACCGAGACACACCCCCCCTGAGTGAGAGTGTTCCAGTGCACTGACTGTGGAAAGAGCTTTAACCAGTTACACAGCCTGAAAAAACATCGCACCATTCACAGCGGGGAGAAACCGTCCACGTGTTGTGTGTGTGGACGAGGCTTCAACTGATCGTCCAACCTGGAGAGACACAAAGACACCCGGACCACGGAGAAACCGTGGAAATGTGGGGACTGCGGGAAGGGATTCAATTATCCGTCCCATCTGGAAACTCATCGACGCAGTCACACTGGGGAGAGACCGTTCACCTGCTCCGTGTGTGGGAAGGGATTCATTTACCCATCCAAGCTGGAAACTCATCGACGCAGTCACAGTGGGGAGAGACCATTCAGTTGCCCTCACTGCAAGAAGACTTTCAAAGAATCATCCAACCTGCTGAAACACCAGCAAATTCACACTGGGGAGAGGCCGTTTACCTGCTCCGTGTGTGGGAAGGGATTCACTCAGTCTAACCACCTGCTGACACACCAGCGAGTTCACACTGATGAGAGACCGTTCAGGTGCTCTCGCTGTGTGAAAACATTTGCCCGTTCATCCAACCTGCTGAAACACCAGCAAGTTCACACTCGTGAAAGGTTGTTTACCTGCTCTGTGTGTGGGAAGGGATTCACTCAGTCTAAGCACCTGCTGACACACCAGCGAGTTCACACTGGGGAGAAGTCGTTCAGGTGCTCTCACTGTGCGAAGACATTTGCCCGTTCATCCAACCTGCTGACACACCAGCGAGTTCACACTGGGGAGAGGCCGTTCACCTGCTCTGAGTGTGGGAAGGGATTTGCTCACTCATCCCACCTGCTGACACACCAGCGAGTTCACACTGGGGAGAGACCGTTCACCTGCTGTGTGTGTGGGAAGAGATTCACTCAGTCATCCAACCTGCTGTCACACCAGCGAGTTCACACTGATGAGAGACCTTTCAAATGTTCTGACTGTGAGAAGAGCTTTAAAAGCACAAAGGACCTACTGACACACCAGCGAGTTCACCTGCGACTGCAGGGGTTGGATTCTGCTGTAATTGCTGCTGTTAATCACATCCAGGAGTGAACCATGTTCATTCTGATAGTTGGGGTTTGTTTCTGCTGGAGTTTGATCTGTATCTATGTCCAATAAATCAGTGTTGTTTCACACAGTGTTTGGAATCCTTGATATCTCTATGACGAGAGCTGATTGAGGTCTTGTTACAAAGTGAGTGGAATCCACCCGAGAGCTGAGTTCCCACAACTTTTTAAAAGATGGATTTACAAGATGTCCAAGTCTGATGGGATAGAACATTGTATTATATCACAGGCTTCACTTCAATCAGCCTGAGTAGTGAGTCCCTGTAATATCGGAATTTAACCGATAGGAAATATTCTGATAATCTGTTATTGTCACAGAGCAAAGCAGCAGTGCTACTTTAACATCAATTTAATCAAACTCAATGGGCAATCCGATCTCCAAAGGGAAACGTCTCCTGAAAGCTGACTGTGTCGGCAGTTTGACAGCTCATTTCTCACTGAGTGTGTCAGAATGAAAAGCCTTAAAAACAGCCAATGTTTCACAGAGAGAGAGATGTCACCAGATCAAAGGTGGAGTTTAATGGGCTGTTTGTGTCACTGGGCTAACAGGGGGCTATATTTAACAAAGACAAGTGGTCACAGAAAACACACACTTTAACAGACTGTCCATAGTCCTCTCTTTACCCCACCTCTCTCACTACTTAGGGGGATTGCTGCAGAAATTGTTCCTCTGACTTTTCCTCTCTTGTCCCTCCTGCAGTCCTAATTCACAGCCCTACACCCTCACTGTGCTGAAATCCACACTGTCCTGATCTGCTCCTTGCTCTCTGCCTGGATCCTGAAACTACTGAACTCAATCTTCCCCTCCTGAAGCCGACAGGCTGTGAAACAGAAGCCTGGTGTCCCCCAGACCCTACTCCTGGATTTACCTCCCCATCTCCCCTCCTCTTTTCACCATTGGTTATGTTCCACACTCTGGGCCTTGGGCCTTCTCTGGGATTCTCACTATCAACAGGTGGGATTTGTTTGGAGACAGGATGTTCCAGCTCTCCACCTTTAAAGGGACAAGCAGAGGATCAGAGGGGCTGAATGGCACCACTTTATGACATCACTGCAATGCCTAGCAACCAACCTCTCTGAAGGTGAAATGGAGACTGCTCAGGGAGTGTCTGTAAATGAAGCAGAAATGGCAGGTAAAAGCGTCAAAATGAAGGAGCAATGGTGACTGGTCAGGGAGCATCTGTAAAGGAGTCTGAAATAGTGATGTCAGGGAACATCTGTAAAGGAAAGAAAAACGATAACGGAGCATTTGTCAATCAACAAGAACGGATCAGATAGCGTCTGTAAAGGAAGGATAAACAGCAAACAATAAGGGAGCGTCTGTAAAGGAAGGATAAACGGTGAAGAATAAGGGAACATCTGTAAAGTGAGGAGAAATGGTGAAGAATAAGGGAGCGTTTGTAAAGTTAGGATAAACTGAAGAATAAGGGAACATCTGTAAAGTGAGGAGAAATGGTGAAGAATAAGAGAGCGTTTGTAAAGTTAGGATAAACAGTGAAGAATAAGGGAGCGTCTGTAAAGGAAGGCTAAACGGTGAAGAATAAGGGAGCCACTTGAAAGGAAGGATGAACGTTGAAGAATAAGGGAGCATCTGTAAAGGAGGGATAAACGGTGAACAATAATGGAATGTCTGTATGGGAAGAATAAGCGGTGAGGAATAAGAGAGCCTCTGTCAAGGAAGGATTAACATTGAATAATAAGAGAGCCTCTGTAAATGATGGATAAATGGTGAAGAATAAGGGAGCATTTGTAAAGGAAGAATAAACTGTGAAGAATAAGGTAGATTCTGTAAAGGAAGGAAAATCGTTGACCAATAAGGAAGCGTCTGTAAAGGAGGGATAAACGGTGAAGAATAAGGAAGTGTCTGTAAAGGTAGGATAAACGGTGAAGAATAAGGAAGTGTCTGTAAAGGTAGGATAAATAGTGAACAACAAGGGATCCTCTGTAAAGGAAGGATAAATGGTGAAGAATCAGGGAGCATCTGTAAAGTTTGGATAAACGGTGAAGAATAAGGGAGCCTCTGTAAAGTTTGGATAAACGGTGAAGAATAAGGGAGCCTCTGTAAAGGAAGGATAAAGGGTAAAGAATAAAGGCACCTCTCTCAAGGAAGGATAAACGTTGAAGTATAAGGGAGCATCTGAAAGGAAGGGTAAATGGTGAAGAATAAGGGAGCGTCTGTGAAGAAAGGAGAAACTGTGAACAATAAGGGAGCGTCTGTAAAGGAAGGATGAACAGTGAACAATAAGGGAGCGTCTGTAAAGGAAGGATGAACAGTGAAGAATAAGGGAGCGTCTGTAAAGGAAGGATGAACAGTGAACAATAAGGGAGCGTCTGTAAAGGAAGGATGAACAGTGAAGAATAACGGAGCATCTGTGAAGAAAGGAGAAACAGTGAACAATAAGGGAGCGTCAGTAAAGGAAGGATGAACAGTGAAGAATAACGGAGCATCTGTAATGGAAGGATAAACAGTGAATAATAAGGGAGCGTCTGTAAAGGAAGGATAAACAGTGAATAATAAGGGAGCATCTGTGAAGGAAGGAGAAACAGTGAACAATAAGGGAGCGTCAGTAAAGGAAGGATGAACAGTGAAGAATAACGGAGCATCTGTAATGGAAGGATAAACAGTGAATAATAAGGGAGCGTCTGTAAAGGAAGGATAAACAGTGAATAATAAGGGAGCATCTGTGAAGGAAGGAGAAACAGTGAACAATAAGGGAGCGTCAGTAAAGGAAGGATGAACAGTGAAAAATAACGGAGCATCTGTAATGGAAGGATAAACAGTGAATAATAAGGGAGCGTCTGTAAAGGAAGGATAAACAGTGAATAATAAGGGAGCATCTGTGAAGGAAGGAGAAACAGTGAACAATAAGGGAGCGTCAGTAAAGGAAGGATGAACAGTGAAGAATAACGGAGCATCTGTAATGGAAGGATAAACAGTGAATAATAAGGGAGCGTCTGTAAAGGAAGGATAAACAGTGAATAATAAGGGAGCGTCTGTAAAGGAAGGATAAACAGTGAATAATAAAGGAGCATCTGTAAAGGAAGGAGAAACAGTGAACAATAAGGGAGCGTCAGTAAATTAAGGATAAGCAGTGAACAACAAGGGAGCCTCTGTGAAGGAAGGCAAAACGGTGAAGAATAAGGGAGCATCTGGAAAGGAAGGATAAACGGTGAAGAATAAGGGAGCCTCTGGAAAGGAAGGATAAACAATGAAGAATAAGTCAGCGTCTGTAAAGAAAGGATAAAGGCTGAAGAATAAGGGAGCATCTGTAATGGAAGGATAAAAGGTGAAGAATAAGGGAGCGTCTGTAATGGAAGGGTAAAGAGTGAAGAATAAGGGAGCATCTGTAATGGAAGGACAAATGGTGAAGAATAAGGGAGCATCTGTAATGGAAGGGTAAAGAGTGAAGAATAAGGGAGCATCTGTAATGGAAGGACAAACGCTGAAGAATAAGGGAGCATCTGTAATGGAAGGACAAATGGTGAAGAATAAGGGAGCATCTGTAATGGAAGGGTAAAGAGTGAAGAATAAGGGAGGATCTGTAATGGAAGGATAAAAGGTGAAGAATAAGGGAGGATCTGTAATGGAAGGATAAAAGGTGAAGAATAAGGGAGCATGTGTAATAGAAGGATAAATGGTGAAGAATAACGGAGCATCTGTAATGGAAGGATAAACAGTGAATAATAAGGGAGCGTCTGTAAAGGAAGGATAAACAGTGAATAATAAGGGAGCGTCTGTAAAGGAAGGATAAACAGTGAATAATAAGGGAGCATCTGTGAAGGAAGGAGAAACAGTGAACAATAAGGGAGCGTCAGTAAAGGAAGGATGAACAGTGAATAATAAAGGAGCATCTGTAAAGGAAGGAGAAACAGTGAACAATAAGGGAGCGTCAGTAAATTAAGGATAAGCAGTGAACAACAAGGGAGCCTCTGTGAAGGAAGGCAAAACGGTGAAGAATAAGGGAGCATCTGGAAAGGAAGGATAAACGGTGAAGAATAAGGGAGCGTCTGTAAAGAAAGGATAAAGGCTGAAGAATAAGGGAGCATCTGTAATGGAAGGATAAAAGGTGAAGAATAAGGGAGCGTCTGTAATGGAAGGGTAAACGGTGAAGAATAAGGGAGCGTCTGTAAAGGAAGGACAAACGGTGAAGAATAAGGGAGGATCTGTAAAGGAAGGATAAAGAGTGAAGAATAAGGGAGCATCTGTAATGGAAGGATAAACGGTGAAGAATAAGGGAGCGTCTGTAAAGGAAGGATAAACGATGAAGAATAAGGGAGGATCTGTAAAGGAAGGATAAAAAGTGAAGAATAAGGGAGCGTCTGTAATGGAAGGATAAACGGTGAACAATGAGGGAGCGTCTGTAAAAGAAGGATGAACTGTGAAGAAAAAGGGAGTCTGTGTAAAGGAAAAATAAATGGTGAAGAATAAGGCAGCATCTGTAAAGGAGGGATAAACGGTGAACAATAATGGAATGTCTGTATGGGAAGAATAAGCGGTGAGGAATAAGAGAGCCTCTGTCAAGGAAGGATTAACATTGAATAATAAGAGAGCCTCTGTAAATGATGGATAAATGGTGAAGAATAAGGGAGCATTTGTAAAGGAAGAATAAACTGTGAAGAATAAGGTCGAGTCTGTAAAGGAAGGAAAAACGGTGATGAATAAGGGAGCGTCTATAAAGGAAGGAAAAACGGTTTAGGATAATGGAGTGTCTGTAAAGGATGGATAAATAGTGAAGAATCAGGGAGCATCTGTAAAGTTTGGATAAACGGTGAAGAATAAAGGCACCTCTCTCAAGGAAGGATAAACGGTGAAGAATAAGGGAGCATCTGAAATGGAACTATAAATGATGAAGAATAACGGAGCGTCTGTGAAGAAAGGAGAAACTGTGAACAATAAGGGAGCGTCTGTAAAGGAAGGATGAACAGTGAAGAATAACGGAGCATCTGCAAAGGAAGGAGAAACAGTGAACAATAAGGGAGCGTCTGTAAAGGAAGGATGAACAGTGAAGAATAACGGAGCATCTGCAATGGAAGGATAAACAGTGAATAATAAGGGAGCATCGGTAAAGGAAAGAGAAACAGTGAACAATAAGGGAGCGTCAGTAAATTAAGGATAAGCAGTGAACAACAAGGGAGCCTCTGTGAAGGAAGGCAAAACGGTGAAGAATAAGGGAGCATCTGTAAAGAAAGGACAAAACAGTGAAGAATATGGGAACATCTGTAAAGGAAAGATAAACGATGAAGAATAAGGGAGCGTCTGTAAAGGAAGGGAAAACGTTGACCAATAAGGAAGTGTCTGTAAAGGAAGGATCAACGGTGAACAATAAGGGAGCGTCTGAAAAAGGAAGGGAAAACGTTGACCAATAAGGAAGCGTCTGTAAAGGAAAGATATTTACAGAAAAACGGTCAAGAATAATGGAGTGTCTGTAAAGGATAGATAAACTGAAGAATAATGTAGCGTCTGTAAAGGATGGATAAACGATGAAGAATAAGGAAGTGCCTGTAAAGGTAGGATAAATAGTGAACAACAAGGGAGCCTATGTGAAGGAAGGATAAATGGTGAAGAATCAGGGAGCCTCTGTAAAGGAAGGATAAACACTGAACAATAAGTGAGCGTCTGTAAAGGAAGGATAAAGGGTATAGAATAAAGGAACCTCTCTCAAGGAAGGATAAACGGTGAAGTATAAGGGAGCATCTGTAATGGAGGATAAACAGAGAACAATAAGGGAGCGTCTGTAAAGGAGGGATTAATGGTGAAGAATAAGGGAGCGTCTTTGAAAGGAAGTATAAACATTGATGATTAAGAGGGCCTCTGTAAAGGAAGTATAAACGGTGAAGAATAAGGGAGCGTCTGCAAAGGAAAGATAAACAGTGAAGAATAAGGGAGCCTCTGCAATGGAAGGATAAATGGTGAAGAATAAGGGAGCGTCTGTAAAAGAAGGATAAACGGTGAAAAATGAGGGAGCCGCTGAAAAGGAAGGATAAACGGTGAAGAATGAGGGAGCATCTGTAAAGGAGGAAAAACAGTGAACAATAAGGGAGCGTCTGTAAAGGATGGATAAATGGTGAACAATAAGGGAGCGTCTGTAAAGGATGGATCAATGGTGAAGAATAATGAAGCCTCTGAAATGGAAGGATAAAATGGTGAACAATAAGGGAGCATCTGTAAAGGAAGGATAAACAGCAAACAATAAGGGAGCGTCTGTAAAGGATGGATCAATGGTGAAGAATAATGAAGCCTCTGAAATGGAAGGATAAAATGGTGAACAATAAGGGAGCATCTGTAAAGGAAGGATAAACAGCAAACAATAAGGGAGCGTCTGTAGAGGAAGGATAAATGGTGAAGAATAAGGGAGCATCTGTGAAAGGAAGGATAAACGGTGAAGAATAAGGGAACATCTGTAAAGGAAGTATAATAGTTGATGATTAAGGGAGCTTCTGTTAAGGAAGGATAAACAGTGAAGAATAAGGAGCCTCTGTGAAGGAAGGATAAACAGTGAAGAATAACGGTGCATCTGTAAAGGAAGGATAAACAGTACTGAATAAGGGAACATCTGTAAAGGAAGGATAAACAGTGAAGAATAAGAGAGCGTCTGTAACGAAACGATAAATGGCGAAGAATAAGGGAGCGTCTTTAAAAGAAGGATAAACGGTGAGGAATAAGGGAGGCTCTTAAAAGGAAGGATAAATGGTGATCAATCAAGGAGCATCTGCAAAGGAAGGATAAACGGTGAAGAATAAGGGAGCATCTGCAAAGGAAGGATAAACGGTGAAGAATAAGGGAGCATCTGTAAAGGAAGTATAATAGTTGATGATTAAGGGAGCTTCTGTTAAGGAAGGATAAACAGTGAAGAATAAGGAGCCTCTGTGAAGGAAGGATAAACAGTGAAGAATAATGGTGCATCTGTAAAGGAAGGATAAACAGTGAAGAATAACGGTGCATCTGTAAAGGAAGGATAAACAGTGAAGAATAACAGTGCATCTGTAAAGGAAGGATAAACAGTGAAGAATTGGGGAGCATCTGTAAAGGAAGGATAAACGGTGAGGATTAGCACTGAAGAATAAGAGAGCCTCTTTAAAGGAAGGAAAAACGGGGAAGAATAAGGGAGCATTTGTAAAGGAAGGTAAACGGTGAACAATAAGGGAGCATCTGTATAGGAAGGATAAACGGTGAACAATAAGGGAGCATCTGTAAAGGAAGGATAAACGGTGAACAATAAGGGAGCATCTGTAAAGGAAGGATAAACGGTGAAGAATAAGGGAGCATCTGCAAAGGAAGGATAAACGTTGAAGAATAAGGGAGCGTCTGTAAAGGAAAGATAAACAGCGAAGAATGAGGGAGCGTCTGTAAAGGATGGACAAACGCTGAAGAATAAGGGAGGATCTGTAAAGGAAGGATAAACGATGAAGAATAAGGGAGGATCTGTAAAGGAAGGATAAACGATGAAGAATAAGGGAGGATCTGTAAAGGAAGGATAAATGGTGAAGAATAAGGGAGGATCTGTAAAGGAAGGACAAACGGTGCACAATGAGGGAGCCTCTGTAAAAGAAGGATGAACGGTGAACAATAAGGGAGTCTGTGTAAAGGAAAAATAAATGGTGAAGAATAAGGCAGCATCTGTAAAGGAGGGATAAACGGTGAACAATAAGGGAATGTCTGTATGGGAAGAATAAGCGGTGAGGAATAAGAGAGCCTCTGTCAAGGAAGGATTAACATTGAATAATAAGAGAGCCTCTGTAAATGATGGATAAATGGTGAAGAATAAGGGAGCATTTGTAAAGGAAGAATAAACTGTGAAGAATAAGGTCGAGTCTGTAAAGGAAGGAAAAACGGTGATGAATAAGGGAGCGTCTATAAAGGAAGGATAAACGGTGATGAATAAGGGAGCGTCTATAAAGGAAGGAAAAACGGTTTAGGATAATGGAGTGTCTGTAAAGGATAGATAAACTGTGAAGAATAATGTAGCGTCTGTAAAGGATGGATAAATAGTGAACAACAAGGGATCCTCTGTAAAGGAAGGATAAAGGGTAAAGAATAAAGGCACCTCTCTCAAGGAAGGATAAACGGTGAAGAATAAGGGAGCATCTGAAATGGAACTATAAATGATGAAGAATAACGGAGCGTCTGTGAAGAAAGGAGAAACTGTGAACAATAAGGTAGCATCTGTAAAGGAAGGATGAACAGTGAAGAATAACGGAGCATCTGCAAAGGAAGGAGAAACAGTGAACAATAAGGGAGCGTCTGTAAAGGAAGGATAAACAGTGAAGAATAACGGAGCATCTGCAAAGGAAGGAGAAACAGTGAACAATAAGGGAGCGTCTGTAAAGGAAGGATAAACAGTGAAGAATAACGGAGCATCTGTAATGGAAGGATAAACAGTGAATAATAAGGGAGCATCGGTAAAGGAAAGAGAAACAGTGAACAATAAGGGAGCGTCAGTAAATTAAGGATAAGCAGTGAACAACAAGGGAGCCTCTGTGAAGGAAGGCAAAACGGTGAAGAATAAGGGAGCATCTGTAAAGAAAGGACAAAACAGTGAAGAATATGGGAACATCTGAAAAGGGAGGATAAACGGTGTAGAATATGGGCGGATCTGTAAAGGAGGGATAAACGATGAAGAATAATGTAGCGTCTGTAAAGGATGGATAAACGATGAAGAATAAGGAAGTGCCTGTAAAGGTAGGATAAATAGTGAACAACAAGGGAGCCTATGTGAAGGAAGGATAAATGGTGAAGAATCAGGGAGCCTCTGTAAAGGAAGGATAAACACTGAACAATAAGTGAGCGTCTGTAAAGGAAGGATAAAGGGTGTAGAATAAAGGAACCTCTCTCAAGGAAGGATAAACGGTGAAGTATAAGGGAGCATCTGTAATGGAGGATAAACAGAGAACAATAAGGGAGCGTCTGTAAAGGAGGGATTAATGGTGAAGAATAAGGGAGCGTCTTTGAATGGAAGGATAAACAGTGAAGAATAAGGGGGCCTCTGTAAAGGTAGGATAAACGGTGAACAATAAGGGAGCCCTCTGTAAAGTGAGCAGAAATGGTGAAGAGTAACGGAGCATCTGTAAAGGAAGCATGAACAGTGAAGAATAAGGGAGCATCTGTAAAGGAAGGATAAACGGTGAAGAATATGGGAGCGTCTGTAAAGAAAGGATAAAAGGTAAAAAATAAGGGAGCATCTGTAAAGGAGGAAAAGCAGTGAACAATAAGGGAGCGTCTGTAAAGGATGGATAAATGCAGAATAAGGGAGTGTTTGTGAAAGGAAGGATCAATGGTGAAAAATAACGGAGCCTCTGCAAAGGAAGGATAAACAGCGAAGTATAACGAAGCCTCAGAAATGGAAGGATCAACTGTGAACAATAAGGGAGCATATGGAAAAGGAATGATAAATGGTGAACAATAAGGGAGCGTCTGTAAAGGAAGGATAAACGGTGAAGAATAACGAAGCATCTGTAAAGGAAGGATAAACGTTGAACAATCAGGGAGCGTCTGTAAAGGAAGTATAAACATTGATGATTAAGAGGGCCTCTGTAAAGGAAGTATAAACGGTGAAGAATAAGGGAGCATCTGCAAAGGAAAGATAAACAGTGAAGAATAAGGGAGCCTCTGCAATGGAAGGATAAATGGTGAAGAATAAGGGAGCGTCTGTAAAAGAAGGATAAACGGTGAAAAATGAGGGAGCCGCTGAAAAGGAAGGATAAACGGTGAAGAATGAGGGAGCATCTGTAAAGGAGGAAAAACAGTGAACAATAAGGGAGCGTCTGTAAAGGATGGATAAATGGTGAAGAATAAGGGAGCGTTTGTGAAAGGATGGATCAATGGTGAAGAATAATGAAGCCTCTGAAATGGAAGGATAAAATGGTGAACAATAAGGCAGCGTCTGTAAAGGAAGGATAAACAGTGAAGAATAAGGGAACATCTGTAAAGGAAGGATAAACAGTGAAGAATAAGAGAGCGTCTGTAACGAAACGATAAATGGCGAAGAATAAGGGAGCGTCTTTAAAAGAAGGATAAACGGTGAGGAATAAGGGAGGCTCTTAAAAGGAAGGATAAATGGTGATCAATCAAGGAGCATCTGCAAAGGAAGGATAAACGGTGAAGAATAAGGGAGCATCTGCAAAGGAAGGATAAACGGTGAAGAATAAGGGAGCATCTGTAAAGGAAGGATAATAGTTGATGATTAAGGGAGCTTCTGTAAAGGAAGGATAAACAGTGAAGAATAAGGGAGCGTCTGTGAAGGAAGGATAAACAGTGAAGAATTGGGGAGCATCTGTAAAGGAAGGGTAAACGGTGAGGATTAGTACTGAAGAATAAGAGAGCCTCTTTAAAGGAAGGAAAAATGGGGAAGAATAAGGGAGCATTTGTAAAGGAAGGTAAACGGTGAACAATAAGGGAGCATCTGTATAGGAAGGTAAACGGTGAACAATAAGGTAGAGTCTGTAAAGGAAAGATAAACGGTGAACAATAAGGGAGCATCTGTATCGGAAGGATAAACGGTGAAGAATAAGGGAGCATCTGCAAAGGAAGGATAAACGGTGAAGAATAAGGGAGCATCTGCAAAGGAAGGATAAACGGTGAAGAATAAGGGAGCATCTGTAAAGGAGGGATAAACGGTGAAGAATAAGGGAGCATCTGCAAAGGAAGGATAAACGGTGAAGAATAAGGGAGCATCTGCAAAGGAAGGATAAACGGTGAAGAATAAGGGAGCATCTGCAAAGGAAGGATAAACGTTGAAGAATAAGGGAGCGTCTGTAAAGGAAGGATAAACAGCGAAGAATGAGGGAGCGTCTGTAAAGGATGGATAAACGGTGAAGAATAAGAGAGGCTCTGTCAAGGAAGGAGAAACAGTGAAGAATAAGGAAGCGTCTGTAAATGCAGACACTCCCTGACACATCTCCATTCCTCCTTCCTTCACAGACACTCCCTGACCCGTCGCCATTACTCCTTGTTTCAAAGACTCTCCCTGACCCGTCGCCATTACTCCTTCGTTCACAGACGCTCCCTGACCAGTCTCCTTTGCTCCATCATCGACAGACACTCCCTGACCAGTCCCCATTATTCCTCCCTTCACTGTTACTCCCTGACCCATCTACTTTGCTCCTTCCTTCACAGACGCTCCCTGACCCGCCTACTTTGCTCTTTCCTGAACAAACGCTCCCTGTCCCGTACTCATTATTCCTTCCTTCACAGACGCTCCCTGAACCGTATCCGTCACTCCTCCATTTAAAGACACTCCCTGACACATCTCCATTGCTCCATCCTTCACAGACACTCCTTGACCCGTCTCCTTTCCTCCTTTATCGATAGAAACTGCCTGACCAGTCCCCATTATTCCTAACATCACAGACACTCCCTGACCCGCCTACTTTGCTCCTTCCTTCACAAATGGTCCCTGACCCGTCTCCATTGCTCCTTCCTTCACAGACACTCCCTGACCAGTCCCCATTATTCCTCCCTTCACTGTTACTCCCTGACAAATCTACTTTGCTCCTTCCTTAACAAACGCTCCCTGACCCGTCCCCATTATTCCTTCCTTCACCGACCCTCCCTGAACCATCACCATCACGCCTCCATTTGCAAAAACTCGCTGACCGGTCGACATTTCTCCTTCCATCACAGACGCTCCCTGATCCGTCCCCATTAATCCTTCCATCACAGATGCTCCCTGACCCGTCTCCATTGCTCCTTCATTGACAAACGCTCCCTGACCCGTCCCCATTATTCTTTCCTTCACAGACACTCCCAGACCCGTCTCCATTAATCCTTCGTTCACAGACGCTCCCTGACCCGTCTCCATTGTTCCTTTATTGACAGACACTCCCTGACCAGTCCCCATTATTCCTCACTTCACTGTTACTCTCTGACCATCTACTTTGCTGCTTCCTCAACAAACGCTCCCTGACCCGTCCCCATTATTCCTTCCTTCACAGCCGCTCCCTGAACAGTCTCCATCACTCCTCCATTGACAGACACTCCCTGACCCGTCTCTATTGCTTCTTCCTTCACAGACGCTCCCTGACCCGGACTCATTACTCCTTCCTTCACAGACCCTCCCTGAACCGCCTCCTTTGCTCCTTCCTTAACAAACGCTCCCTGACCCGTCCCCGTTATTCCGTCCTTCACAGACGCTCCCTGAACCGTCCCCATTACTCCTTCTTTCACAGACGCTCCATGGCCCGTCCCAATTACTCCTTCTTTCACAGACGCTCTCTGACCCGTACCTGTTACTCCTTCCTTCACAGAAGCGCCCTGACCCGTCTCCATCACTCCTCCATTTGCAGACACTCCCTGACCCATCTCCATTGCTCCTTCCTTCACAGACACTCCCTGACCCGTCCCCATTACTCCCTGTTTCACAGACTCTCCCTGACAAGTCGCCATTACTCCTCCCTTTACAGATGCTCCCTGACCCGTCTACATTTCTCCTTCCTTCACAGACACTCCCTGACCCGTCTCCTTTGCTCCTTCCTTAAGAAACGCTCCCTGACCCGTCCCCATTATTCCTTCCTTCACAGACGCTCCCTGAACCGTATCCGTCACTCCTCCATTTACAGACACTCCCTGACACATCTCCATTGCTCATTTCTTCACAAATGGTCCTTGACCCGTCTTCATTGCTCCATCCGTCACAGACACTCCTTGACCCGTCTCCTTTGCTCCTTGATCGACAGACACTGCCTGACCAGTCCCAATTATTCCTAACATCACAGACACTGCCTGACCCATCTCCTTTGCTCCTTCCTTAACAAACGCTCCCTGACCCGTCTCCATTACTCCTTCGTTCACAGATGCTCCCTGACCCGTCTCCATTACTCCTTCGTTGACAGACACTCCTTGACCCGTCTCCTTTGCTCCATCATCGACAGACACTCCCTGACCAGTCCCCATTATTCCTCCCTTCACTGTTACTCCCTGACCCATCCACTTTGCTCCTTCCTTCACAGATGCTTCCTGACACGTCTCCATTGCTGCTTCATTAACAGACACTCCCTGACCCGTCACCTTTCCTCCTTCCTTCACAGACACTCCCTGACCCGCCTCCTTTGCTCCTTCCTTAACAAACGCTCCATGACCCGTCCCCATTGCTCCTTCCTTAACAAACGCTCCATGACCCGTCCCCATTCCTCCTTCCTTCACAGACACTCCCTGACCCGTCCCCATTACTCCCTGTTTCACAGACTCTCCCTGACAAGTCGCCATTACTCCTTCCTTCACAGACGCTCCCTGAACCGTCTCCATCACTCCTCCCTTTACAGATGCTCCCTGACCCGTCTACATTTCTCCTTCCTTCACAGACGCTCCCTGAACCGTATCCGTCACTCCTCCATTTACAGACACTCCCTGACACATCTCCATTGCTCCTTTCTTCACAAATGGTCCTTGACCCGTCTTCATTGCTCCATCCGTCACAGACACTCCTTGACCCGTCTCCTTTGCTCCTTGATCGACAGACACTGCATGACCAGTCCCCATTATTCCTAACATCACAGACACTCCCTCACCCGTCTCCATTGCTCCTTGTTTCACAGACACTCCCTGACCCGTCTCCATTGCTCCTTCCTTCACAGACACTCCCTGAACCATCTCCATCACTCTTCCATTTGCAGACACTCCCTGACCCGTCCCCATTGCTCCTTCCTTCACAGACGCTCCCTGAACCATCTCCATCACTCTTCCATTTGCAGACACTCCCTGACCCGTCCCCATTGCTCCTTCCATCACAGACACTCCCTGACCCGTCTCCTTTGCTCCTTCCTTAAGAAACGCTCCCTGACCCGTCCCCATTATTCCTTCCTTCACAGACGCTCCCTGAACCGTATCCGTCACTCCTCCATTTACAGACACTCCCTGACACATCTCCATTGCTCCTTGTTTCACAGACACTCCCTGACCCGTCTCCATTGCTCCTTCCTTCACAAACGCTCCCTGACCCGTCCCCATTACTCCTTCCTTCACAGACGCTCCCTGAACCATCTCCATCACTCTTCCATTTGCAGACACTACCTGACCCGTCCCCATTGCTCCAATCTTCACAGACGCTCCATGACCTGTCTTTATTGCTCCTTCATTGAGAGACACTCCCTAACCCGTCTCCATTACTCCTTCGTTCACAGATGCTCCCTGACCCGTCTCCATTTCTCCTTCGTTCACAGACGCTCCCTGACCCGTCTCCATTGCTTCTTTATTGACAGACAGTCCTTGACCCGTCTCCTTTGCTCCATCATCGACAGACACTCCCTGACCAGTGCCCATTATTCCCTGCTTCACTGTTACTCCCTGACCCATCGACTTTGCTCCTTCCTTCACAGATGCTTCCTGACACGTCTCCATTGCTGCTTCATTAACAGACACTCCCTGACCCGTCCCCATTATTCCTTCCTTCACCGACCCTCCCTGAACCATCACCATCACTCCTCCATTTGCATAAACTCCCTGACCGTGCGACATTTCTCCTTCCTTCACAGACACTCCCTCACCCGTCCCCATTTCTCCTTTCTTCACAGACACTCCCTGACCCGTCCCCTTTACTCCCTGTTTCACAGACACTCCCTGACCCGTCCCCTTTACTCCCTGTTTCACAGACACTCCCTGACCCGTCCCCTTTACTCCCTGTTTCACAGACACTCCCTGGCCCGTCTCCATTGCTCCTTCATTAACAGACACTCTCTGACCAGTCTCCTTTGCTCCTTCATCGACAGACACTCCCTGACCCGTCTCCATTGCTCATTTATTGACAGACACTCCCTGACCCGTCCTCTTTACTCCTTCTTTCGCAGACGCTCCCTGACCCGTACCCATTACTCCTTCCTTCACAGATGCTCCCTGACCCGTCTCCATTTCTCCTTCATTGACAGACACTCCCTGAGTCGTCTCCTTTGCTCCTTCCATCACAGACACTCCCTGGCCCGCCTACTTTGCTCCTTTCTTAAGAAACGCTCCATGACCCGTCCCCACTATTCCTTCCTTCACAGACGCTCCCTGAAGCGTCTCCACCATGCCTCCATTTGCAGACACTCCCTGACCCATCTCCATTGCTACTTCCTTCACAAATGGTCTCTGACCCGTCTCCATTACTCCTTCCTTAACAAACGCTCCCTGACCCGTCCGCATGTTTCCTTCCTTCACTGACACTTCCTAAACCATCTCCATCACTCCTCCATTTGTAGACACTCCCTGACCCGTATCCATTGCTCATTTATTGACAGACACTCCCTGACCCGTCCTCTTTACTCCTTCCTTCACAGATGCTCCCTGACCCGTCCCCATTATTCCTTCCTTCACAGATGCTCCCTGACCCGTCTACATTTCTCCTTCCTTCACAAACGGTCCCTGACCCGTCCCCATTCCTCCTTCCTTCATAGACACTCCCTGACCCATCTCCATTGCTCCTTCCTTCACAAACGGTCCCTGACCCGTCCCCATTCCTCCTTCCTTCACAGACACTCCCTGACCCGTCCCCATTACTCCCTGTTTCACAGACTCTCCCTGACACGTCGCCATTACTCCTCCCTTTACAGATGCTCCCTGACCCGTCTACATTTCTCCTCCCTTCACAGACATTCCCTGACCCGTTCCCATTTCTCCATCCTTCACAGACGCTCCCTGACCCGTCTCCATTGCTCCTTCATTGACAGGCACTACCTAACCCGGCCCCTTTGCTCCTTCATTGACAGGCACTACCTGACCAGTCCCCATTCTTCCTTCCTTCACAGACGCTCCCTCAACCATCTCCATCACTCCTCCATTTACAGACACTCCCTGACACATCTCCATTGCTCCTTTCTTCACAAATGGTCCTTGACCCGTCTTCATTGCTCCTTCCTTCACAGACATTCATTGACCCGTCTCCTTTGCTCCTTTATCGACAGACACTGCCTGACCAGTCCCAATTATTCCTAACATCACAGACACTCCCTGACCCATCTCCTTTGCTCCTTCCTTAACAAACGCTCCCTGACCCGTCCCCATTATTCCTTCCTTCACAGACGCTCCCTGAAACATCTCCATCACTCCTTCATTTGCAGAAACTCGCTGACCCGTCTACATTTCTTCTTTCTGCACAGATGCTCCCGGACCTGTCTCCATTACTCCTTCCTTCACAGATGCTCCCTGACCCGTCTCCGTTGCTCCTTCATTGACAGACACTCCCTGACCCGTCTCCTTTGCTCCTTCCTTAACAAACGCTCCCTGACCCGTCCCCATTATTCCTTCCTTCACAGACACTCGCTCAACCATCTCCATCACTCCTCTATTTGCAGAAACTCCCTGACCCGTCTACATTTCTCCTTGTTTCACAGACGCTCCCTGATCCGGACACATTACTCCTTCCTTCACAGATGCTCCCTGAGCCGTCTCCATTGCTTCTTCATTGAGAGACACTCCCTGACCCATCTCCTTTGCTCTCTCCTTAACAAAAGCTCCCTGACCAGTCCCCATTGTTCCTTCCTTCACAGGCGCTCCCTGAACCATCTCCATCAATCCGTCATTTGCAGAATCTCGCTGACCAGTCCACATTTCTTCTTCCTTCACAGATGCTCCCTGAATCGTCCCCTTCAATCCTTCTTTCACAGACGCTCCCTGACCCGGACCCATAACTCCTTCCATCACAGATGCTCCATGACCCGTCTCCATTTCTCCTTCATTCACAGACACTCCCTGACCCGTCCCCATTACTCTCTCTTTCACAGACGTTCTCTGACCCGTACCCATTACTCCTTCCTTCACAGACGCTCCCTGACCCGTCTCCATTGCTCCTTCATTGACAGACACTCCCTGACCCGTCTCCATTGCTCCTTCCTTCACAGACGCTCCCTGACCCGTCTCCTTTGCTCCTTCCTTCACAGACACTCCCTGACCTGCCTCCTTTGCTCCTTCCTTAACAAACGCTCCTTGATCAGTCCCCATTATTCCTTCCTTCACAGACGCTCCCTGAACCATCTCCATCACTCCACCGTTTGCAGACACTCCCTGACCCGTACCTATTCCTCCTTCCTTCACAGACACTCCCTGACCCGTCCCCATTAATCCTTGTTTCACAGACTCTCCTTGACCCGTCCGCATTACTCCTTCCTTCACAGACACTCCTTGACCCATCTCCTTTGCTCCTTCCTTCACAAACGGTCCCTGACCCGTCTCCATTCCTCCTTCCTTCGCAGATGCTCCCTGACCCGACTCCATTGCTTTTTCTTTCGCAAATGGTCCTTGACCCGTCGCCATTACTCCTACCTTCACAGACGCTCCCTGATCCGAACACATTACTCCTTCCTTCACAGATGCTCCCTGAGCCGTCTCCATTGCTCCTTCATTGAGAGACACTCCCTGACCCGTCTCCTTTGCTCCTTCCTTCAGACACTCCCTGACCCATCTCCTTTGCTCTCTCCTTAACAAAAGCTCCCTGACCAGTCCCCATTGTTCCTTCCTTCACAGGCGCTCCCTGAACCATCTCCATCAATCCGTCATTTGCAGAATCTCGCTGACCAGTCCACATTTCTTCTTCCTTCACAGATGCTCCCCGAATCGTCCCCATCAATCCTTCTTTCGCAGACGCTCCCTGACCCGGACCCATAACTCCTTCCATCACAGATGCTCCCTGACCCGTCTCCATTTCTCCTTCATTGACAGACACTCCCTGAGACGTCTCCTTTGCTCCTTCCTTCACAGACACTCCCTGACCCACCTACTTTGCTCCTTTCTTAAGAAACGCTCCCTGACACGTCCCCACTATTCCTTCCTTCACAGACGCTCCCTGAAACATCTCCATCACTCCTCCATTTAGAGACAATCCCTGACCCGTCTCCATTGCTCCTTCCTTCGCAGACGCTTCCGAAACCATCTCCATCACTTCTCCATTTGCAGAAACTCTCTGACCCGTCTACATTTCTCCTTCTTTCACAGACGCTCCCTGACCCGTACCCATTACTCCTTCCTTCACAGACACTGCCTGATCCGGACACATTAATCCTTCCTTCACAGATGCTCCCTGACCCGTCTCCATTGCTCCTTCATTGACAGACATTCCCTGACCCGCCTCCTTTGCTCCTTCCTTAACAAACGCTCCTTGACCCGTCCCCATTATTCCTTCCTTCACAGACGCTCCCTGAACCATCTCCATCACTCCACCGTTTGCAGACACTCCCTGACCCGTACCCATTACTCCTTCCTTCACACACACTCCCTGACCCGTCCCCATTACTCCTTCCTTCACAGACGCTCCCTGACCCGTCTCCATTGCTCCTTCCTTCACAAACGGTCCCTGACCCGTCTCCATTCCTCCTTCCTTCGCAGATGCTCCCTGACCCGACTCCATTGATCCTTCAGTGAGAGACACTCCCTGACTCGACTCCTTTGGTCCTTCCTTCACAGACACTCCCTGACCCGTCTCCTTTGCTCCTTCCTTAACAAACGCTCCTGACCCGTCCCCATTATTCCTTCTTTCACAGACACTCGCTCAACCATCTCCATCACTCCTTCATTTGCAAAATCTCGCTGACCCATCGACATTTCTTCTTCCTTCACAGATGCTCCAGGACCCGTCGCCATTAATCATAGAATCATAGAAGTTTACAACATGGAAACAGGCCCTTCGGCCCAACATGTCCATGTTGCCCAATTTATGCCACTATGCCAGTCCCAATTGCCTGCACTTGGCCCATATCCCTCTATACCCATCTTACCCATGGAACTGTCCAAATGCTTTTAAAAAACTAAATTGTACCCGCCTCTACTACTGCCTCTGGCAGCTCGTTCCAGACAATCACCACCCTTTGAGTGAAAAAATTGCCCCTCTGGACCCTTTTGTATCTCTCCCCTCTCACCTTAAATCTATGCCCCCTCGTTATAGACTCCCCTACCTTTGGGAAAAGATTTTGACTATCGACCTTATCTATGCCCCTCATTATTTTATAGACTTATATAAGATCACCCCCAAACCTCCTACTCTCCAGGGAAAAAAGTCCCAGTCTATCCAACCTCTCCCTGTAAGTCAAACCATCAAGTCCCGGTAGCATCCTAGTAAATCTTTTCTGCACTCTTTCTAGTTTAATAATATCCTTTCTATAATAGGGTGACCAGAACTGTACACAGTATTCCAAGTGTGGCCTTACCAATGTCTTGTACAACTTCAACAAGACATCCCAACTCCTGTATTCAATATTCTGACCAATGAAACCAAGCATGCTGAATGCCTTCTTCACCACTCTATCCACCTGTGACTCCACTTTCAAGGAGCTATGAATCTGTACTCCCAGATCTCTTTGTTCTATAACTCTCCCCAACGCCCTACCATTAACGGAGTAGGCCCTGGCCCGATTCGATCTACCAAAATGCATCACCTCACATTTATCAAAATTAAACTCCATCTGCCATTCATCGGCCCACTGGCCCAATTTATCAAGATCCCGTTGCAATCCTAGATAACCTTCTTCACTGTCCACAATGCCACCAATCTTGGTGTCATCTGCAAACTTACTAACCATGCCTCCTAAATTCTCATCCAAATCATTAATATAAATAACAAATAACAGCGGACCCAGCACCGATCCCTGAGGCACACCGCTGGTCACAGGCCTCCAGTTTGAAAAACAACCCTCGACAACCACCCTCTGTCTTCTGTCGTCAAGCCAATTTTGTATCCAATTGGCTACCTCACCTTGGATCCCGTGAGATTTAACCTTATGCAACAACCTACCATGCGGTACCTTGTCAAAGGCTTTGCTAAAGTCCATGTAGACCACGTCTACTGCACAGCCCTCATCTATCTTCGTGGTTACCCCTTCAAAAAACTCAATCAAATTCGCAAGACATGATTTTCCACTCACAAAACCATGCTGATTGTTCCTAATCGGCCCCTGCCTCTCCAAATGCCTGTAGATCCTGTCTCTCAGAATACCCTCTAACAAGTGCGAGGTGATGCACTTTGGAGGGACTAACAAGGCAAGGGAATACACAATGAATGGGAAGACCCTAGGCAAGACAAAGGGTCAGAGGGATCTTGGTGTGCAAGTTCACAGATCCCTCAAGGCGGCGGAACAGGTAGATAAGGTGGTAAAGAAGGCATATGGGATACTTGCCTTTATTAGCCGAGGCATAGAATATAAGAGCAAGGAGGTTATGATGGAGCTGTATAAAACACTGGTTAGGCCACAGCTGGAGTACTGTGTGCAGTTCTGGTCGCCGCACTACAGGAAGGATGTGATCGCTTTGGAGAGGGTGCAGAGGAGATTCACCAGGATGTTACCAGGGCTGGAGCGCTTCAGCTATGAAGAGAGACTGGGCAGATTGGGTTTGTTTTCCTTGGAGCAGAGGAGGCTGAGGGGGGACATGATTGAGGTATAGAAAATTATGAGGGGCATAGATAGGATGGATACTAAGGAGCTTTTTCCCTTCGTTGAGGGTTCTATAACAAGGGGGCATAGATTCAAGGTAAAAGGCGGGAGGTTTAGAGGGGATTTGAGAAAGAACTTTTTCACCCAGAGGGTGGTTGGAGTCTGGAACTCACTGCCTGAGAGGGTTGTGGATGCAGGAACCCTCACAACATTCAAGAAGCATTTGGATGAGCACTTGAAATGCCATAGCATACAAGGCTACGGACCAAATGCTGGAATATGGGATTAGATTAGACAGGGCTTGATGGCCGGCGCGGACACGATGGGCCGAAGGGCCTCTATCCGTGCTGTATAACTCTATGACCCTCTATGACCCTAACTTACCCACTACAGATGTCAGGCTCACCGGTCTGTAGTTCCCAGGCTTTTCCCTGCCACCCTTCTTAAACAAGGCACAACATTTGCTACCCTCCAGTCTTCAGGCACCTCACCTGTAGCTGTCGATGATTCAAATATATCTGCTAGGGGACCCGCAATTTCCTCCCTAACCTCCCATAACGTGCTAGGATACATTTCATCAGGTCCCGGAGATTTATCTACCTTGATGCACGTTAAGACTTCCAGCACCTCCCTCTCTATAATATGTACACTCCTCAAGACATCACTATTTATTTCCCCAAGTTCCCTAACATCCATGCCTTTCTCAACCGTAAATACCGATGTGAAATATTCATTTAGGATTTCACCCATCTCTTGTGGTTCCGCACATAGATGACCTTGTTGATCCTTAAGAGGCCCTACTCTCTCCCTAGTTACTCTTTTGCCCTTTACGTATTTGTAGAAGCTCTTTGGATTCTCCTTTGCCTTATCTGCCAAAGCAATCTCATGTCCCCTTTTCGCCCTCCTGATTTCTCTCTTAACTCTACTCCGGCAATCTCTATACTCTTCAAGAGATCCACTTGATCCCAGCTGCCTATGCATGTCATATGCCTCCTTCTTCTTTTTGACTAGGGCCTCAATCTCCCGAGTCATCCAAGGTTCCCTACTTCTACCAGCCTTGCCCTTCACTTTATAAGGAATGTGCTTACCCTGAACCCTGGTTAACACACTTTTGAAAGCCTCCCACTTACCAGACGTCCCTTTGCCTGCCAACAGACTGTCCCAATCAACTTCTGAAAGTTCCTGTCTAATACCATCAAAATTGGCCTTTCCCCAATTTAGAATTTTAACTTTTGGGCCAGACCTGTCATTCTCCATAGCTATCTTAAAACTAATGGAATTATGATCACTGGTCCCAAAGTGATCCCTCATTAATACTTCTGTCACCTGCCCTTCCTTATTTCCCAAGAGGAGGTCAAGTTTTGCCCCCTCTCTATTTGGGCCATCCACATACTGACTGAGAAATTCCTCCTGAATACACTCAACAAATTTCTCTCCATCCAAGCCCCTAATGCTATGGCTGTCCCAGTCAATGTTGGGAAAGTTAAAGTCCCCTACTATTACCACCCTATTTTTCTTGCAGCTGTCTGTAATCTCCTTACATATTTGCTCCTCAATTTCCCGTTGACTATTTGGGGGTCTGTAGTACAATCCTATCAAAGTGATCTCTCCCTTCTTATTTTTCAGTTCTACCCATTTTGACTCATGGGGCGAACCCTCGGATATATCCCCTCTCACTACTGCCGTGATGTTCTCCCTAATCAAGAACTCAATTCCCCCTTCTCTCTTACCTCCTGCTCTATCTTTCCTATAGCATCTGTACCCTGGAACATTGAGCTGCCAGTCCTGCCCCTCCCTTAGCCATGTTTCAGTAATAGCTCTAACATCCCAGTCCCATGTACCCATCCATGCCCTGAGTTCATCTGCCTTGCCCATCAGACTTCTTGCATTGAAATAAATGCAGTTTAATCTAGACTTCCCTTGGTCTTTGCCCAGCTTTCTCAGACCATCTGTCCGGTCATGTTTTGTACACTCTCCCTTACTGCCTTTTGTTTCTATCACCACTTTACTTCCCACTGACTTCCTGCATCGGTTCCCATCCCCCTGCCACATTAGTTTAAACCCTCCCCAACAGCACTGGCAAACACTCCCCCTAGGACATTGGTTCCAGTCCTGCCCAGATGCAGACCGTCCAATTTGTACTGGTCCCACCTCCCCCAGAACCGGTTCCAATGGCCCAGGAATTTGAGTCCCTCCCTCTTGCACCATCTCTCAAGCCACGTATTCATCTTAGCTATCCTGTCATTCCTACTCTGACTAACCCGTGGCACTGGTAGCAATCCTGAGATTACTACCTTTGAGGTCCTACTTTTTAGTTTAACTCCCAACTCCCTAAATTCAGCTTGTAGGACCTCATCCTGTTTTTTACCTATATCGTTGGTGCCTATATGCACCACGACAACTGGCTGTTCACCCTCCCCCTCCAGAATGTCCTGCAGCTGCTCCGAGATATCCCTGACCCTTGCACCAGGGAGGCAACATACCATCCTGGAGTCTCGGTTGCGTCCGCAGAAACACCTGTCTATTCCCCTTACAATCGAGTCCCCTATCACTATAGCTCTGCCACTCTTTTTCCTGCCCTCCTGTGCAGCAGAGCCAGCCACGGTGCCATGAACCTGGCCACTGCCACCTTCCCCTGGTGAGCCATCTCCCCCAACAGTATCCAAAACGGTATACCTGTTTTGGAGGGAGATGACCGCAGGGGACCCCTGCACTGCCTTCCTACTCTTCCTCTGTCTGTTGGTCACCCATTCACTATCTCCCTCAGTAATTTTTATCTGCGGTGTGACCAACTCACTGAACGTGCTATCCACGACTTCCTCAGCATCGCGGATGCTCCAAAGTGAGTCCATCCGCAGCTCCAGAGCCGTCAAGCGGTCAAACAATAGCTGCAGCTGGACACACTTCCCGCAGGTGAAGGAATCAGGGATACAGGAAGGAGCCCTGAATTCCCACATCCCACAAGAGGAACATGACACGGCTCTGGGATCTCCTGCCATGACTTAACCCTTAAATTAGCTTAAGAACAACTACAATGTCAAGAGAAAAAAAAGGAAAGAAAAACTACTTGACAGTCACCAGCCAATCACTTACCTGTTGGCTGTGACTTCGTGCCTCCAGCAGCTGCAGTAGCTCGAACCTCCTCCTGAACAATCAGCTCCTTCCCTTCTGCTGACGTCACTTTGGGGTTTTTCTCTCTCTCCCGAACCCTCACGCTCGGCCGCCTCAGCTGATCCTGATTCCCGCCTTTTTATGGGCCGCTCGTTCTTTCACAGACGCTCCCTGACCCGTCCCCATTACTCCTTCCTTCACAGATGCTCCTTGGCCCGTCTCCATTGCTCCTTCATTGACAGACACTCCCTGACCCGTCTCCTTTGCTCCTTCCTTCACAGACATTCCCTGACCCGTCCCCATTATTCCTTCCTTCACAGACGCTCCCTGACCCGTCTACATTACTCCTTCCTTCAAAGACGCTCCCTGACATGTCTCCATTGATCCTTCATTGACAAACACTCCCTGACCAGTCTCCTTTGCTCCATCCTTCACAGACACTCCCTGACCCGTCTCCTTTGCTCCTTCCTTAACAAACGCTCCCTGACACGTCTCCACTATTCGTTCCTTCAAACACGCTCCCTGAACCGTCTCCATCACTCCTCCATTTACAGACAATCCCTAACCCGTCTCCATTGTTCCTTCCTTCACAGACAATCTCTGACCGGTCTCCATTGCTCCTTCATTTACTGACGCTCCCTGACCCATCACTATTGCTCCTTCCTTCACAGACACTCCCTGACCCGTCACCATTGCATCTTCGTTTACAGACGCTCCCTGACCCCTTCACCATTGCACCTTCCTTCACTGACGCTCTCTGTCTCGTCTCCATTGTTCCTTTATTTACTGACGCTCCCTGTCCCGTGTCCATTGCTCCTTCATATACAGACACTCCTTGACCGTCTCCATTTCTCCTTCCTTCACAGACGCTCCCTAACCAGACTCCGTTGCTCCTTCATTTGCAGACACGCCTGAACCATCCCCATTGCTGCTTCATTTACTGACGCGCCCTGACCGTCTCCATTGCTCCATCATTCACAGAGACTCACTGACCCATCTCCATTTACCCATCCTTCACAGACGCGCCCTGAACCGTCATCATTGATCTTTCCTTTACACACGCTCCCTGACCCGTCTCCGTAGCTCCTTTATTTACAGACACTCCCTTACCCATCTCCATTTACCCATCCTTCACAGACGCGCCCTGACCCGTCAACATTAGTCTTTCCTTTACACACGCTCCATGACCCGTCACCGTTGCTCCTTCATTTGCAGACACGTCCTGACCCGTCCCCATTGCTGCTTCATTTACTGATGCACCCTGACCATCTCCATTGCTCCATCATTTACTGACGCTCCCTGTCTCGTCTCCATTGCTCCTTCATTTACAGACATTCCCTGACCCGAACCCATTGCTCCATCATTTACTGACGCTCCCTGTCCCGTCTCCATTGCTCCTTCATTTACTTACTCTCCCTGTCCCGTCTCCATTGCTCCTTCATTTACTGACGCTCCCTGTCCCGTCTACATTGCTCCTTCATTTATTACGCTCCCTGTCCCGTCTCCATTGCTCCATCATATACAGACACTCCCTGACCCGTCACCATTGCACCTTCCTTTACAGACACGCCCTGACCGTCACCATTGCACCTTCGTTTACAGACACTCCCTGACCCGTCACCATTGCACCTTCCTTTACAGACACGCCCTGACCGTCACCATTGCACCTTCGTTTACAGACACTCCCTGACCCGTCACCATTGCTTCATCCTTCACAGACACTCTCTGACTCGTCACCAGAGATCCTTCCTTTACAGACATTCCCTGACGCATCCCATTTGCTTCTTCATTTATAGACACTCCCTGACCCGGCTCCATTGCTTCTTTCTTCACCGATGCTCCCGACCCATCTCCATTTCCTCTTCCTTCATAGACGCTCCCTGACAAGTCTCCATTTCCCTTAATTTACAGGCTCGCCTTGACCCGTCTCCATTGCTCCTTCATTTACAGACGCTCCCTGACCCGTCCCCATTGTTGCTTCATTTACTGACGCTCGCTGTTCCGTCTCAATTGATCTTTCGTTTACAGACACTCCCTGACCCGAATCCATTGCTGCTTCATTTACTGACGCTCCCTGTCTCGTTTCCATTTCTCCTTCATATACAGACACTCCCTGACCCGTCACCATTGCACCTTCGTTTACAGATACTCCCTGACCCGTCACCATTGCTCCTTCCTTTACAGACATTCCCTGACGCATCTCATTTGCTTCTTCATTTACTGATGCTCCCTGTCCCGTCACCATTGCTCCTTCCTTCACAGACGCTCCCTGAAACGCCGCCATTGCTCCTTCCTTTACAGACATTCCCTGACGCATCTAATTTGCTTCATCATTTATAGACACTCCCTGACCCGTCTCCATTGCTTCTTTCTCACAGATGCTCCCGAATCATCTCCATCTCCCCTTCCTTCATAGACGCTCCCTGACAAGTTTCCATTTCCCTTCATTTACAGGCACAGCCTGACCCGTCTCCATTGTTCCTTCCTTCACTAACAATCTCTGACCCATCTCCTTTGCTCCTTCATTTACTGACGCTCCCTGTCTCGTCTCCATTGTTCCTTCATTTCCAGACACTCCCTGATCCGTCACCATTGCTCCTTCCTTCACTGACGCTCCCTGTCTCGTCTCCATTGTTCCTTCATTTCCAGACACTCCCTGATCCGTCACCATTGCTCCTTCCTTCACTGACGCTCCCTGTCTCGTCTCCATTGTTCCTTCATATACAGACACTGCTTGACCCGTCTCCGTTGCTCCTACATTTACAGACACTCACTGACCCATTTCCATTTACCCATCCTTCACAGACGCGCCCAGACCCGTGAACATTGGTCATTCCTTTACACATGCTCCCTGATCATCTCCATTGCTCCTTCATTTACTGACGCTCCCTGTCCCGTCTCCATTGCTCCATCCTTCACAGACACTCCCTGACCTGTCACCATTGCTCCTTCCTTCACAGACGCTCACTGAACCGCCGCCATTGCTCCTTCCTTTACAGACATTCCCTGACGCATCTCATTTGCTTCTTCATTTATAGACACTCCTTGACTGTCTCCATTTCTCCTTCCTTCACAGGCGCTCCTTAACCAGACTCCAATGCTCCTTCATTTGCAGACACTTCCTGACCCATCTCCATTTACCCATCCTTCACAGACGCGCCCTGACCCGTCACCATTGGTCTTTCCTTTACCCACGCACCCTGACCCTTCTCCGTTTTTCCTTCATTTACAGATGCTCCCTGACCCGTCTCCATTGTTCCTTCATTGATGGCTGCTCCCTGACCCGTCTCCGTTCCTCCTTCCTTCGAAGATGCTCCCTGACCCATCTCCACTGTTCCTTTATTTTCAGAAGCTCCCTGACCTGTCTCCAGTTTTCCTTCCTTCACAATCTCTAACCTGTTTCCATTGCTACTTCATTTTACAGACACTCCCTGACAAGTCACGTTTGCTCCTTCCTACACAGACGCCCTTATCCCGTCTCTATTGCTCCTTCATTTATGGACACTCCCTGACCCGTCTCCATTGCTTCTTTCTTCACAGATGCTCCCGACCCATCTCCATTTCCCCTTCCTTCAAAGAGGCTCCCTGACAAGTCTTCATTTCCCGTTATTTACAGGCACGACCTGACCCGTCACCATTGCTCATTCATTTACAGACACTCCATGACTCGTCTCCTTTGTTCCGACATTTACAGACACTCCCTGACCCGTCTCCATTGCTCCTTCATTTGCGGACACTCCCTGACCCGTCTCCATTGCTCCATCATTTACAGACGCTCGCTGACCCGTCTCCATTGCTCCTTCATTTACAGACGCTCCCTGAACCATCTCCATGATCCTTCATTTACAGACTCTCCCTGACCATATTCCATTGCTCCTTCATATGCAGACACTCCCTGACCCGTCACCATTGCTCCTTCCTTCAGAGACACTCCCTGTCCCGTCACAATTTCTCCTTCATTTACAGGCACTCCCTGACCGTCACCCCTGCTCCATCCTTCAGGGACACTCCCTGACGCGTCTCCATTGCTCCTTCCTTCAGAGACACTCCCTGTCCCATCACAATTTCTCCTTCATTTACAGGCACTCCCTGACCGTCACCCCTGCTCCATCCTTCAGGGACACTCCCTGACGCGTCTCCATTGATCCTTCCTTTAAAGACACTCCCTGACCCATCTCCATTGCTCTTTAATTTACAGACACTACCTGACCCGTCATCATTGCTTCTTCATTTACTGACACTCGCTGACCTGTCTCCATTGCTCCTTCATTTACAAACACTCCCTGACCCATCTCCATTGCTCCATCATTTACAGACTCTCCCTGACCATACTCTATTGCTCCTTCATACACAGACACTCCCTGACCTGTCACCATTGCATCTTCGTTTACAGACACTCCCTGACCTGTCTCATTGCTCCTTCCATCACAGACACTCCCTGACAATCTCCATTGCTCCTTCACATACAGACACACCCTGACCCGTCACCATTACACTTTCGTTTCCAGACACTCCCTTACACGTCGCCATTGTTCCTTCCTTCACAGACACTTCTTACCTGTCACCATTGCTCTTTCCTTCACAGACGCTCCCTGACAATTCTCCATTGCTCCTCCACAAACAGACACTCCCTGACCCGTCTCCATTGCTCCTTCATTTACGGACACTCCCTGACCCGTCTCCATTGCTCCTTTATTTACAGACACTCCCTTAACCGTCACCATTGCTCCTTCATTTACAGACGCTTCTGACCCGCCTCCATTGTTCCTTCATTTACAGACACTCCCGGACCCGTCTCCATTGTTCCTTCATTTACAACAATCCCTGACCCGTCTTCATTGCTCCTTCATTTACAAACAATCCCTGACCCGGCTCCATGGCTTCGTCATTTACAGATGTTCCCTAACCAGTCTCCCTTGATCCTTCCTTCACAGACGCTCCGTGATCCGTCTGCATTGCTCCTTCATTTACAGACCTGCCCTGACCCATCACCATTGCTGCTTCATTTGCATACACTTCCGGACCGTCACCCTTGCTCATTCCTTCAGAGACACTCCCTGACCCGTCAACATTGCTCATTCATTTACAGACACTCCATGACTCGTCTCCCTTGTTCCTACATTTACAGACACTCCATGACCCGTCTCCATTGTTCCTTCATTTACAGACGCTCGCTGACCCGTCTCCATTGCTCCTTCATTTACAGACGCTCCCTGAACCATCTCCTTGATCCTTCATTTACAGACTCTCCCTGACCACATTCCATTGCTCCTTCATATGCAGACACTCCCTGACCCGTCACCATTGCTGTTTCCTTCAGAGACACTTGCTGACCTGTCTCCATTGCTCCTTCATTTACAGACGCTCCCTGACCCATCTCCATTGCTCCTTCATTTACAGACTCTCCCTGACCATACTCTATTTCTCCTTCATATACAGACACTCCCTGACCTGTCACCATTGCATCTTCGTTTACAGACATTCCCAGACCTGTTTCATTGCTCCTTCCATCACAGACGCTCCCTGACCCGTCTCCTTGCTCCTTCATTTACAGACACTCCCTGACAATTCTCCATTGCGCCTTCGCATACAGACACTCCCTGACCCGTAACCATTACACTTTCGTTTCCAGACGCTCCCTTACCTGTCGCCATTGCTTCTTCCATCACAGACGCTCCCTGACCCGTCTCCTTGCTCCTTCATTTACAGACGCTCCCTGACAATTCTCCATTGCTCCTCCACATACAGACACTCCCTGACCCGTCTCCATTGCTCCTTCATCAACAGACATCCCCTGACCCGTCTGCATTGCTCCTTCATTTACAGACGCTTCTGACCCGTCTCCATTGTTCCTTCATTTACAGACACTCTCTGACCCGTCTCCTTGCACCTTCATTTACAGACACTCCCTGACAATTCTCCATTGCTCCTTCTCATACAGGCACTCCCTGACCCGTCACCATTAAACTTTCGTTTACAGACACTCGATTACTCGTCACCATTGCTCCTTCATTCAGAGACACTCGCTGACCTGTCACCATTGCTGCTTCCTTCACAGACGCTCCCTGACCCGCCTCCATTGCTCTTTCACATACAGACGCTCCCTGACCGGTCTCCATTGCTCCATCATTTACGGACACTCCCTGACCCGGCTCCATTGCTCCTTTATTTACAGACGCCCCTTGACCTGTCCACATTGCTCCGTCATTTACAAACACTCCCTGACGCGTCTCCATTCCTCCTTCATTTACAGACGCTCGCTGAACCATCGCCTTGATCCTTCATTTACAGACTCTCCCTGACCGGTCTCCATTGCTCCTTCATAGACAGACACTCCCTGACCCGTCACCATTGCTCCTTCCTTCAGAGACACTCCCTGTACCGTCACTATTGCTCCTTCATTTACAGACACTACCTGACCCGTCACAATTTCTCCTTCATTTACAGACACTCCCTGACAGTCACCCTTGCTCTTTCCTTCAGAGACACTCCCTGACGCGTCTCCATTGCTCCTTCATTTACAGACACTCCCTGACCCTTCTCCATTGCTCCTTTATTTACAGACACACCCTGATGCGTCTCCATTGCTCCTTCATTTTCAGACACTCCCAGACCCTTCTCCATTGCTCCTTCATTTACAGACACTCCCTGACACTTCATAGTTCCTTCATTAACGGACACTCCCTGACCCGTCTCCATTGTTCCTTCATTCACAGACACTCCCTGACCCGTCATCATTGTTTCTTCATTTACAGACACTCCCTGACCATACTCCATTGCTCCTTCAAAACAGACACTTCCTGACCTGTCACCATTGCATCTTCGTTTACAGACACTCCCTGACCCGTCTCCATTGCTCTTTCCTTCAGAGACACTCCCTGACGCGTCTCCATTGCTCCTTCATTTACAGACACTACCTGACAATTCTCCATTGCTCCTTCACATACAGACACTCCCTGACCCGTCACCATTATACTTTCGTTTACAGACACTCACTTACCCGTCGCTATTGCTCCTTCCTTCACAGACACTCCCTGACCTGTCACCATTTCTCTTTCCTTCACAGACGCTCCCTGACAATTATCCATTGCTCCTCCACATACAGACACACCCTGACCCGTCTACATGGCTCCTTCATCTACAAACAATCCCTGACCCGCCTCCATTGCTCCTTCATATACAGACACTTCCTGACCCGTCACCATTGCACATTCGTTTACAGACACTCCCTGACCCGGCTCCATTGCTCCTTTATTTACAGACGCCCCTTGACCTGTCCACATTGCTCCGTCATTTACAAACACTCCCTGACCCGTCTCCATTCCTCCTTCATTTACAGACGCTCGCTGAACCATCGCCTTGATCCTTCATTTACAGACTCTCCCTGACCATATTCCATTGCTCCTTCATAGACAGACACTACCTGACCCGTCACAATTTCTCCTTCATTTACAGACACTCCCTGACTGTCACCCTTGCTCTTTCCTTCAGAGACACTCCCTGACCCGTCATCATTGCTTCTTCATTTACAGACACTTGCTGACCTGTCTCCCTTGCTCCTTCATTTACAAAACTCCCTGACCCATCTCATTTGCTCCTTCATTTACAGACACTCCCTGAACCGTCATCATTGCTGCTTCGTTTACAGACACTCCCTGACCCTTCTCCATTGCTCCTTCATTCACAGACACTCCCTGACCCGTCATCATTGCTTCTTCATTTACAGACACTCGCTGACCTGTCTCCCTTGCTCGTTCATTTACAAAACTCCCTGACCCATCTAATTTGCTCCTTCATTTACAGACTCTCCCTGACCATATTCCATTGCTCCTTCATAGACAGACACTACCTGACCCGTCACAATTTCTCCTTCATTTACAGACACTCCCTGACAGTCACCCTTGCTCTTTCCTTCAGAGACACTCCCTGACGCGTCTCCATTGCTCCTTCATTTACAGACACTCCCTGACCCTTCTCCATTGCTCCTTTATTTACAGACACACCCTGATGCGTCTCCATTACTCCTTCATTTTCAGACACTCCCAGACACTTCTCCATTGCTCCTTCATTTACAGACACTCCCTGACACTTCATTGTTCCTTCATTAACGGACACTCCCTGACCCGTCTCCATTGTTCCTTCATTCACAGACACTCCCTGACCCGTCATCATTGTTTCTTCATTTACAGACACTCACTGACCTGTCTCCATTGCTCCTTCATTGAAAAAACTCCCTGACCCATCTCCATTGCTCCTTCATTTACAGACTCTCCCTGACCATACTCCATTGCTCCTTCATATACAGACACTTCCTGACCTGTCACCATTGCATCTTAGTTTACAGACACTCCCTGACCCGTCTCCATTGCTCCTTCCTTCACTGACGCTCCCTGACCCGTCTCCTTGTTCCTTCATTTACAGACACTACCTGACAATTCTCCATTGCTCCTTCATAGACAGACACTCCCTGTCCCGTCACCATTGCTCCTTCATTTACAGACACTACCTGACCCGTCACAATTTCTCCTTCATTTACAGACACTCCCTGACCGTCACCCTTGCTCTTTCCTTCAGAGACACTCCCTGACCCGTCATCATTGCTTCTTCATTTACAGACACTCGCTGACCTGTCTCCCTTGCTCCTTCATTTACAAAACTCCCTGACCCATCTCATTTGCTCCTTCATTTACAGACACTCCCTGACCATACACCATTGCTCCTTCATTTTCAGACACTCCCTGACCCTTCTCCATTGCTCCTTTATTTACAGACACACCCTGATGCGTCTCCATTGCTCCTTCATTTTCAGACACTCCCTAACCCTTCTCCATTGCTCCGTCATTTACAGACACTCCCTGACACTTAATAGTTCCTTCATTAACGGACACTCCCTGACCCGTCTCCATTGCTCCTTCATTCACAGACACTCCCTGACCCGTCATCATTGTTTCTTCATTTACAGACACTCACTGACCCGTCATCATTGCTTCTTCATTTATAGACACTCACTGACCTGTCTCCATTGCTCCTTCATTGAAAAAACTCCCTGACCCATCTCCATTGCTCCTTCATTTACAGTCTCTCCCTGACCATACTCTATTGCTCCTTCCTTCACTGACGCTCCCTGACCCGTCTCCATTGCTCCTTCCATCACAGACGCTCCCTGACCCGTCTCCTTGTTCCTTTATTTACAGACACTACCTGACAATTCTCCATTGCTCCTCCACATACAGACACACCCTGACCCGTCTACATGGCTCCTTCATTTACAAACAATCCCTGACCCGCCTCCATTGCTCCTTTATATACAGACACTTCCTGACCCGTCACCATTGCACATTCGTTTACAGACATTCCCTGACCCGTCACCATTGCTCCTTTATTTACAGACACTCCACGACCAGTCACCATTGCTCCTTCCTTTACAGACATTCCTTGACGCATCTCATTTGCTTCTTCATTTACAGACACTCCCTGATCCGTCTCCATTGCTTCTTTCTTCACAGATGCTCCCGACCCATCTCTATTGACCCTTCCTTCAAAGACGCTCCCTGACAAGTCTCCATTTCCCTTTACTTACAAGCACGTCCTGACCCGTCTCATTTGTTCCTTCATATACAGACACTCCCTGATACGTCACCATTGCACCTTCGTTTCCAGGCACTCCCTGACCCGTCTCCATTGCTCCTTCATTTACAGACATTCCCTGACGCATCTCATTTGCTTTTTCATTTATAGACACTCCCTGACCCGTCTCCATTGCTGCTTCATTTACTGACGCAACCTGAACCGTTTCCATTGTTCCTTCCTTCACTGACAATTTCTGACCCGTCTCCATTGCTCCTTCATAGACAGACACTCCCTGACCCGTCACCATTGCTCCTTCATTTACAGACACTACCTGACCCGTCACAATTTCTCCTTCATTTACAGACACTCCCTGACCGTCACCCTTGCTCCTTCCTTCAGAGACACTCCCTGACGCGTCTCCATTGCTCCTTCATTTACAGACACTCCCTGACCCTTCTCCATTGCTCCTTCATTCACAGACACTCCCTGACCCGTCATCATTGCTTCTTCATTTACAGACACTCGCTGACCTGTCTCCCTTGCTCCTTCATTTACAAAACTCCCTGACCCATCTCATTTGCTCCTTCATTTACAGACACTCCCTGAACCGTCATCATTGCTGCTTCGTTTACAGACACTCCCTGACCCTTCTCCATTGCTCCTTCATTCACAGACACTCCCTGACCCGTCATCATTGCTTCTTCATTTACAGACACTCGCTGACCTGTCTCCCTTGCTCGTTCATTTACAAAACTCCCTGACCCATCTCATTTGCTCCTTCATTTACAGACTCTCCCTGACCATATTCCATTGCTCCTTCATAGACAGACACTACCTGACCCGTCACAATTTCTCCTTCATTTACAGACACTCCCTGACCGTCACCCTTGCTCTTTCCTTCAGAGACACTCCCTGACGCGTCTCCATTGCTCCTTCATTTACAGACACTCCCTGACCCTTCTCCATTGCTCCTTTATTTACAGACACACCCTGATGCGTCTCCATTGCTCCTTCATTTTCAGACACTCCCAGACACTTCTCCATTGCTCCTTCATTTACAGACACTCCCTGACACTTCATTGTTCCTTCATTAACGGACACTCCCTGACCCGTCATCATTGCTCCTTCATTTACAGACACTCACTGACCATACTCCATTGCTCCTTCATATACAGACACTTCCTGACCTGTCACCATTGCATCTTCGTTTACAGACACTCCCTGACCCGTCTCCATTGCTCCTTCCTTCACTGACGCTCCCTGACCCGTCTCCTTGTTCCTTCATTTACAGACACTACCTGACAATTCTCCATTGCTCCTTCACATACAGACACTCCCTGACCCGTCACCATTATACTTTCGTTTACAGACACTCACTTACCCGTCGCTATTGCTCCTTCCTTCACAGACACTCCCTGACCTGTCACCATTTCTCTTTCCTTCACAGACGCTCCCTGACAATTATCCATTGCTCCTCCACATACAGACACACCCTGACCCGTCTACATGGCTCCTTCATCTACAAACAATCCCTGACCCGCCTCCATTGCTCCTTCATATACAGACACTTCCTGACCCGTCACCATTGCACATTCGTTTACAGACACTCCCTGACCCGGCTCCATTGCTCCTTTATTTACAGACGCCCCTTGACCTGTCCACATTGCTCCGTCATTTACAAACACTCCCTGACCCGTCTCCATTCCTCCTTCATTTACAGACGCTCGCTGAACCATCGCCTTGATCCTTCATTTACAGACTCTCCCTGACCATATTCCATTGCTCCTTCATAGACAGACACTCCCTGTCCCGTCACCATTGCTCCTTCATTTACAGACACTACCTGACCCGTCACAATTTCTCCTTCATTTACAGACACTCCCTGACCGTCACCCTTGCTCTTTCCTTCAGAGACACTCCCTGACCCGTCATCATTGCTTCTTCATTTACAGACACTCGCTGACCTGTCTCCCTTGCTCCTTCATTTACAAAACTCCCTGACCCATCTCATTTGCTCCTTCATTTACAGACTCTCCCTGACCATACACCATTGCTCCTTCATTTTCAGGCACTCCCTGACCCTTCTCCATTGCTCCGTCATTTACAGACACTCCCTGACACTTAATAGTTCCTTCATTAACGGACACTCCCTGACCCGTCTCCATTGCTCCTTCATTCACAGACACTCCCTGACCCGTCATCATTGTTTCTTCATTTATAGACACTCACTGACCTGTCTCCATTGCTCCTTCATTGAAAAAACTCCCTGACCCATCTCCATTGCTCCTTCATTTACAGTCTCTCCCTGACCATACTCCATTGCTCCTTCCTTCACTGACGCTCCCTGACCTGTCACCATTGCTCCTTCAAAACAGACACTTCCTGACCCGTCTCCATTGCTCCTTCCATCACAGACACTTCCTGACCCGTCTCCATTGCTCCTTCCATCACAGACGCTCCCTGACCCGTCTCCTTGCTCCTTCATTTACAGACACTACCTGACAATTCTCCATTGCTCCTTCACATACAGACACTCCCTGACCCGTCACCATTATACTTTCGTTTACAGACACTCACTTACCCGTCGCTATTGCTCCTTCCTTCACAGACACTCCCTGACCTCTCACCATTTCTCTTTCCTTCACAGACGCTCCCTGACAATTCTCCATTGCTCCTCCACATACAGACACACCCTGACCCGTCTCCATGGCTCCTTCATTTACAAACAATCCCTGACCCGCCTCCATTGCTCCTTTATATACAGACACTTCCTGACCCGTCACCATTGCACATTCGTTTACAGACATTCCCTGACCCGTCACCATTGCTCCTTTATTTACAGACACTCCACGACCAGTCACCATTGCTCCTTCTTTTACAAACGCTCCCTGTCCCGTCACCATTGCTCCTTCCTTTACAGACATTCCTTGACGCATCTCATTTGCTTCTTCATTTATAGACACTCCCTGACCCGTCTCCATTGCTTCTTTCTTCACAGATGCTCCCGACCCATCTCCATTTCCTCTTCCTTCAAAGACGCTCCCTGACAAGTCTCCATTTCCCTTTACTTACAAGCACGTCCTGACCCGTCTCCATTGTTCCTTCATATACAGACACTCCCTGATACGTCACCATTGCACCTTCGTTTCCAGGCACTCCCTGACCCGTCACCATTGCTCCTTCATTTACAGACATTCCCTGACCCGTCACAATTTCTCCTTCATTTACAGACACTACCTGACCCGTCACAATTTCTCCTTCATTTACAGACACTCCCTGACCGTCACCCTTGCTCCTTCCTTCAGAGACACTCCCTGACGCGTCTCCATTGCTCCTTCCTTTACAGACACTCCCTGACCCTTCTCCATTGCTCCTTCATTCACAGACACTCCCTGACCCGTCATCATTGCTTCTTCATTTACAGACACTCGCTGACCTGTCTCCCTTGCTCCTTCATTTACAAAACTCCCTGACCCATCTCATTTGCTCCTTCATTTACAGACTCTCCCTGACCATACACCATTGCTCCTTCATTTACAAAACTCCCTGACCCATCTCATTTGCTCCTTCATTTACAGACACTCCCTGACCCGTCATCATTGCTCCTTCCTTCACTGACACTCCCTGACACGTCACTATTGCACCTTCGTTTCCAGACTCTCCCTGACCATACACCATTGCTCCTTCATTTTCAGACCTCCCTGACCCTTCTCCATTGCTCCTTTATTTACAGACACTCCCTGACCCGTCTCCATTGCTCCTTTATTTACAGACACTCCCTGACCCGTCTCCATTGCTGCTTCATTTGCAGACACAACCTGAACCGTTTCCATTGTTCCTTCCTTCACTGGCAATCTCTGACCCGTCTCCATTGCTCCTTCATAGACAGACACTCTCTGACACGTCACCATTGCTCCTTCATTTACAGACACTACCTGACCCGTCACAATTTCTCCTTCATTTACAGACACTCCCTGACCCGTCACCATTGTTCCTTCCTTCACAGACACTCCCTGACGCGTCTCCATTGCTCCTTCGTTTCCAGGCACTCCCTGACCCGTCACCATTGCTCCTTCCTTCACAGACTCTCCTTGAACGTCTCCATTGCTCCTTCCTTCACAGGCGCTCCATAACCAGACTCCGTTGCTCCTTCATTTGCAGACACGCTCTGACCCATCCCCATTGCTGCTTCATTTACTGACGCAACCTGACCCGTCTCCATTGCTCATACATTTACAGACGCTCTCTGACAAGTCAAGTTTGCTCCTTCCTTCACAGAAGCCCTCACCCCGTCTACATTGCTCCTGCATTTATAGACACTCCCTGACCCGTCTCCATTGCTCCTTCCTTCACAGACACTCCCTGACCCGTCACCATTGCACATTCGTTTACAAACGCTCCATGACTCGTCTCCATTGCTCCTTCCTTCACAGACGCTCCCTGACCAGTCTCCATTGCTCCTTCCTTTACAGTCATTCCCTGACGCATCTCATTTGCTTCTTCATTCACAGACACTCCTTGACCATCTCTATTCCTCTGTACTTCACAGATGCTCCCTAACCAGATTCCGTTACTCCTTCATTTGCAGACACGCACTGATCCATCCCCATTGCTGCTTTATTTACTGACGCGTCCTGACCGTCTCCGTTGCTCTTTCATTTACAGTCACTCCCTGACCCATCTCCATTTACCCATCCTTGACTGACCCGTCACCATTGGTCTTTCCTTTACACACGCTCCCTGACCAGTCTGCGTTGCTCCTACATTTACAGATGCTCCCTGACCCGTCACCATTGCCCCCTTCATTTACAGACGCTCCCTGACCCGTCCCTTTGCTGCTACATTTACAGACGCTCCCTGACAAGCCAAGTTTGCTCCTCCCTTCACAGACGCTCCTATCCCGTCTTCATTGCTCATTCATTTATAAACACTCCCTGACCCGTCTCCATTGCTCCTTCATTTATAGACACTCCCTGACCCGTCTCCATTGCTCCTTCATTTATAGAGACTCCCTGACCCATCTCCATTTCCACTTCCTTCATAGACGCTCCTTGGCATGTCTCAATTTCCCTTTATTTGCAGGCACGCCCTAACCCATCTCCATTGCTCCTTCATTTATAGACATTCCCTGACCGTCAATAATGCTCCTTCATTTACAGACACTCCATGACCAACTTCCCTTGCTCCTTCCTTCACAGGCGTTCCCGGACCCGTCTCCATTGCTCCTTCATTCACGACACTCACTGACCCGTCTCCATTGCTACTTCATTTACTGACACATCTTGACGCGTCATCATTGCTCCTTCATTTACAGACGTTCCCTGACCAGTCTCCCTTGATCCTTCCTTCACAGTCGCTCCCTGACCCGTCTCCATTGCTCCTTCATTTGTAGACACTCCCTCACCCGTCTCCATTGCTCCTTCATTTACAGAAACTCCCTGACCCGTCTCCAATGATCCTTCAATTACAAACACTCCCGGAACCGTCTCCATTGCTCCTTCATTTACACAAACTCACTGACACGTCTCCATTGCTCCTTCATTTACAGACACTCGCTGACCCATCACCATTGCTCCTTCATTTACAGACACTCCCTGACCGTCACCCTTGCTCCTTCCTTCAGAGACACTCCCTGACCCGTCTCCTTGCTCCTTCATTTACTGACTCTCCATGACAATACCCCATTGCTCCTTCATATACAGACACTCCCTGACCTGTCACCATTGCACCTTCGTTTACAGATACTCCCTGAAATGTCACCATTGCTCCTTCATTTACAGACACTCCTTGACCCGTCTCCATTGCTCCTTCTTTACAAACATTCCCTGACCCGTCTCCATTGCTCCATAATTTACAGACGCTCCCTGACCCGTCAAATTGCTCCTTCATTTACTGACTCTCCCTGACAATACTCCATTGCTCCTTCATATACAGACACTGACTGACCTGTCACCATAGCACCTACGATAACAGACACTCCCTGACCTGTCTACATTGCTCCTTCCTTCAAGACGTTCCCTGACCCGTCTCCATTGCTCCTTCATTTACGGCCACTCCATGTCCCATCTCCATTGCTCCTTCATTTACAGACACTCCTTGACCCGTCACCATTGCTCCTTCATTTACAGACGCCCCCTACCCGTCTCGTTGCTCCTTCATCGACTGACTCTCCCTGACAATACTCCATTGCTCCTTCATATACAAACACTCCCTGATCTGTCACCATTGCACCTTCATTCACAGACACTCCCTGACCTGTCTACATTGCTGAATCAATTACAGACGCTCCCTGACCATTCTCCGTTGCTCCTTCATATTCAGACACTCAATGATATGTCACCATTACACCTTCGTTTACAGACACTCCCTGACACGGCACCCTTGCTCCTTCCTTCAGAGACACTCCATGACCCGTATCCATTGCTCCTTCATTTACGTACACACCCTGTCTCATCTCCATTGCTCCTTCATTTACAGACACTCCCTGACACATCTCCATTGCTCCTTCATTTCCAAACACTCCCTGAACCGTCTCCATTGCTCCATAATTTACAGACGCTCCATGAACCGTCTCCTTGCTCCTTCATTTACTGACTTTCCCTGACAATACTCCATTGCTCCTTCATATACAGATACTCCCTGACCAGTCACCATTGCACCATCGTTTACAGATACTCCCTGACCTGTCTACATTGCTCCTTCATTCACAGACGCTCCCTGACCCATCTCAATTGCTCCTTCATTTACAGACACTCCCTAACCCGTCACCATTGCTCCTTCATTCACAGACACTCCCTGATCGGTGATCATTGCGCCTGCATTCACAGACACCCCCTGACCCGTCTCCTTTGCTCCTTCATTTACAGACGCCCCCTGACTCGAAACCTTGCTCCTTCATTTACAGACGCTCCCTGACCATTCTCCATTGCTCCTTCATATACAGACACTCCCTGATATGTCACCATTACACCTTCGTTTACTGACACACCCTAACCCGTCTTCATTGCTCCTTCCTTCACAGACGCTCCCTTAGCATTCTCCACTGCTCCTTCATATACAGATACTCCCTGACATGTCACCATTACACCTTCGTTTACAGACACTCCCGGACACGTCACCCTTGCTCCTTCCTTCAGAGACACTCCATGACCCGTCTCCATTGCTCCTTCATTTAAAGACACTCCCTGACCCGTCACCATTGCTCCTTCATGTACAGACACTCTCTGACCCGTCTCCAATGCTCCTTCATTTACAGACGCTCCCTGACCCGTCTCCTTGCTCCTTCATTTACTGACTCTCCCTGACAAAACTCCATTGCTCCTTCATAAACAGATACTCCCTGAGCTGTCACAATTGCACCATCGCTTACAGACACTCCCTGACCTGTCTACATTGCTCCTTCCTTCACAGACGCTCCCTGACCCGTCTCCATTGCTCCATCATTTACGGACACTCTCTGACCCGTCACCATTGCTCCTTCATTTACAGAAACTCCCTGACCCGTCACCATTGCTCCTTTATTTACAGACACTCCCTGACCAGTCTCCATTGCTCCTTCATATACAGACACTCCCTGACCCGTCTCCATTGCTCATTAATTTACAGACTCTCCCTTTCCTGTCACTATTGCTCCTTCATTTACAGACACTCCCTGACCCGTCTCCACTGCTCCTTCATTTACAGACACTCCCTTACCAGTCACCATTGCTCCTTCCTTCAAAGACACTCCCTGACTCGTCTCCATTTCTCCTTAATTTACAGACACTCCCTGACCCGTGATCATTGCTCCTGCATTCACAGACACTCCCTGACCCGTCTCCATTGCTCCATCATTTACAAACACTCCCTGATCCGTCTCCATTGCTCCATAATTTACTGACACACCCTGACGCCTCACCGTTGCTCCTTCATTTAAAAACCATCCCCGACCCATCTCGATTGCTCCTTCATTTACAGACGCCCCCTGACCTGTCACCATTGCACCTTCGTTCACAGACACACCCTGACCTGTCTACATTGCTCCTTCCTTCACAGACGCTCCCCGACCCGTCTCCATTGCTCCTTCATTTACGGACACTCCCAGTCCAATCTCCATTGCTCCTTCATTTCCTGACACACCCTGAAGCGTCACCGTTGTTCCTTCATTTACAAACACACCCTGACCCGTCTTCATTGCTCCTCCCTTCACAGACGCTCCCTGACCATTCTCCATTGCTCCTTCATATTCAGTCACTCAATGACATGTCACCATGACACCTTCGTTTACAGACACTCCCTGACACGTCATCCTTGCTCCTTCCTTCAGAGACACTCCATGACCCGTCTCCATTGCTCCTTCATTTACGGACACTCCCTGACCCATCTCCATTGCTCCTTCATTTACAGACACTCCCTGACCTGTCACCATTGCTGCGTCATTCACAGACGCTCCCTGACCCGTCTCCATTGCTCCTTCATTTACGGACACTCCCTGTCCAACCTCCATTGCTCCTTCATTTAAAGACAGCCCCTGACCCGTCACCATTGGTCCTTCATTTACAGACACTCCCTGACCCGTCTCCATTGCTCCATAATTTACAAACGCTCCATGACCCGTCTCCTTGCTCCGTCATTTACTGACTCTCCCTGACAATACTCCATTGCTCCTTCATATACAGACACTTCCTGAAATGTCACCATTAAACCTTCGTTTTCAGACACTCCCTGACCCGTCTTCATTGCTCCTTCCTTCACAGACGCTCCCTGACCATTCTCCGTTGCTCATTCATATACAGATACTCCCTGACCTGTCACCATTGCACCATCGTTTACAGACGCTGCCTGACCCGTCTCCTTGCTCCTTCATTTACTGACTCTCCCTGACAATACTCCATTGCTCCACAATTTACGGACACTCCCTGTCCCATCACCATTGCTCCTTCATTTACAGACACACCCTGACCTGTCTACATTGCTCCTTCCTTCACAGACGCTCCCTGACCTGTCTGCATTGCTCCTTCATTTACGGACACTCCCTGTCCCATCACCATTGCTCCTTCATTTACAGACACAACCTGACCTGTCCACATTGCTTCTTCCTTCACAGACGCTCCCTGACCCGTCTCCATTGCTCCTTCATTTACGAACACTCCCTGTCCCATCTCCATTGCTCCTTCATTTACCGACACTCCCTGACCCGTCTCCATTGCTCCAACATTTACTGACACACCCTGTCGCGTCACCGTTGCTCCTTCATTTACAAACAATCCCCGACCCATCTCCATTGCTCCTTCATTTACAGACGCCCCCTGACCCGTCTCGTTGCTCCTTCATCCACTGACTCTGCCTGACAATATTCCATTGCTCCTTCACACACAGACACTCCCTGACATGTCAACATAAGAACATAAACATAAGAAATAGGAGCAGGAGTAGGCCAATCGGCCCCCCGAGCCTGCTCCGCCATTCAATAAGATCATGGCTGATCTGGTCCTAACCTCAAATCTAAAATCATGTCCAATTTCCTGCCCGCTCCCAGTAACCCCTAATTCCCTTTACTTCTAGGAAACTGTCTATTTCTGTTTTAAATTTATTTAATGATGTAGCTTCCACAGCTTCCTGGGGCAGCAAATTCCACAGACCTACCACCCTCTGAGTGAAGAAGTTTCTCCTCATCTCAGTTTTGATAGAGCAGCCCCTTATTCTAAGATTATGCCCCCTAGTTCCAGTTTCACCCATCCTTGGGAACATCCTTACCGCATCCACCCGATCAAGCCCCTTCACAATCTTATATGTTTCAATAAGATCGCCTCTCATTCTTCTGAACTCCAATGAGTAGAGTCCCAATCTACTCAACCTCTCCTCATATGTCCACCCCCTCATCCCCGGGATTAACCGAGTGAACCTTCTTTGTACTGCCTCGAGAGCAAGCATGTCTTTTCTGAAGCGTGGACACCAAAACTGTATGCAGTATTCCAGGTGCGGTCTCACCAATACCTGATATAACTGCAGCAATACCTCCCTGTTTTTATATTCTATCCCCCTAGCAATAAAAGCCAACATTCCATTGGCCTTCTTGATCGCCTGCTGCACCTGCATACTAACCTTTTGATTTTCTTGCACTAGGACCCCCAGATCCCTTTGTACTGCAGTACTTTCCAGTTTCTCGCCATTGAGATAATAACTTGCTCTCCGATTTTTCCTGCCAAAGTGCATAACCTCACATTTTCCAATATTGTATTGCATCTGCCAAATCTCCGCCCACTCACCCAACCTGTCTATATCCCCTTGTAGGTTTTTTATGTCCTCCTCACTCTCTACTTTCCCTCCCATCTTTGTATCATCTGCAAACTTTGATATGTTGCACTCGGTCCCCTCCTCCAAATCGTTAATATAGATTGTAAAGAGTTGGGGACCCAGCACCGACCCCTGCGGAACACCACTGGCTACTGGTTGCCAGTCCGAGAATGTACCATTTATCCCAACTCTCTGCTTCCTGTTAGATAACCAATCCTCCACCCATGCCAGAATATTACCCCCAATCCAGTGATTATTTATCTTGAGCAATAATCTTTTATGTGGCACCTTGTCGAATGCCTCCTGGAAGTCCAAATACACTACGTCCACTGGTTCCCCTTTATCCACCCTGTACGTTATGTCCTCAAAGAACTCAAGCAAATTTGTCAGACATGACTTCCCCTTCGTAAAGCCATGCTGACTTTGTCCTATTAAATCATGTTTATCCAAATGTTCCGCTACTGTCTCCTTAATAATAGACTCCAAAATTTTACCCACCACAGATGTTTGGCTAACTGGTCTATAATTTCCAGCCTTCTGCCTAATACCCTTTTTAAATAACGGTGTTACATTAGCAGTTTTCCAATCTGCCGGGACCTCTGCCGAGTCCAGAGAATTTTGGAAAACTATCACCAAAGCATCCACAATCCCGACTGCCACTTCCCTCAAGACCCTGGGATGTAAGCCATCAGGTCCAGGGGATTTATCCGCCTTGAGTCCCATTAATTTACTGAGTACCAATTCCTTAGTGATTTTAATCGTATTTAGCTCCTCCCCCCCTAGAGCCCCCCGTTTGTCCACTGTTGGGATATTCTTAGTGTCCTCTACTGTAAAGACTGAAACAAAATATTTGTTCAGCATTTTTGCCATCTCCATGTTTCCCACCATTAATTTCCCGGTCTCATCCTCTAAGGGACCTACGTTTGCCTTAGCCACCCTTTTTCTTTTTATATAACTGTAGAAATTCTTGCTATCTGTTTTTATATTTTTTGCTCATTTATTTTCGTAATCTATCTTACCTTTCTTAATCAATCCTTTCGCTACTTTTTGCTGTCTTTTGAAGACTTCCCAATCTTCTATCCTCCCACTAAGTTTGGCTACCTTATATGTCCTTGTTTTTAGTCGGATACTATCCTTAATTTCTTTACTTAGCCACGGATGGCTGTCATTTCTTTGACACCCTTTTTTCCTCAGTGGAATATTTTTTTTGAAAGTTGTAGAATAACTCCTTAAATGAACACCACTTTTCATGTACCGTCTTACCCTTTAAACTATTTTCCCAGTCCACTTTAATCAATTCCGCTCTCATACCATCATAGTCTCCTTTATTCAAGCTCAGTACACTTGTTTGAGAACCAACCTTCTCACCCTCTAATTGGATATGAAATGTAACCATGTTATGGTCACTCATTCCAAGGGGATCCTTAACTAGGACATTATTAATTAATCCTGGCTCATTACACAGGACCAGGTCCAAGGTTGCTTGCCCCCTTGTAGGATCAGTTACATACTGCTCAAGAAATCCATCCCGAATACACTCAATAAACTCTTCCTCAAGGCTGCCCTGCCCAATTTGATTTGTCCAGTTAATATGATAGTTAAAATCCCCCATAATTATAGCTGTTCCCTTATTACATGCCCCGACTATTTCCTGATTAATACTTCTTCCAGCAGAGTTGCAACTATTAGGAGGCCTATATACTACGCCCACGAGTGTTTTTTGCCCCTTATTATTCCTTATCTCTACCCAAACTGTTTCATTATCCTGATCCTTTGTCCCAATATATTTTCTCTGTATTACAGTGATTCCTTCCCTTATTAACATAGCCACCCCACCTCCCCTTCCTTCCTGCCTGTCCTTCCTGATTGTTAAATACCCTGGCATATTTAATTCCCAGTCGTTGTCACCCTGCAGCCATGTTTCTGTAATGGCCACAAGATCATACCCATACGTCGTTATTTGTGCCGTTAACTCGTCCATTTTGTTACGAATGCTACGTGCATTCAGATAAAGAACTTTCAAATATGTTTTGTGACACTTACTTCCTGCTTTTTCCTTTTTTAACACTTTACCTTTTTCTCCATACCTTCTGTCCCTTCCTGACACGCTTTCCTCTGTCTCCCTGCTCAGGTTCCCAACCCCCTGCCACAGCTTTGATGCTGGGTTAATCGCATTGCACCTTCCAGTTTTTATTTTATCTCTCATGCCTAAAGTACACTTTCTTTCCGCTGCTCTACGCTTTTCCCTTTCACTTGTTCTTGAACAACTGTTTGTACTATTTGTATTGTAGATTTCCCCTGGGTCTTCCCCTCTCTTGCTGCTCTCAACTTTATTCCCTTCTGACTCCCCGCTCAGGTTCCCATCCCCCAGCCACTCTAGTTTAAACCTTCCCCAACAGCACTAGCAAACACTCCCGCGAGGACATTGGTCCTGGTCCTGCTCGGGTGTAACCCGTCCCACTTGTACAGGTCCCACCATTGCACCTTCATTCAAAGACACTCCCTGACCTGTCTACATTGCTCCTTCAATTACAGACGCTCCCTGACCATTCTCCATTGCTCCTTCATATTCAGACACTCAATGACATGTCACCATTACACCTTCGTTTACAGACACTCCCTGACACGTCACCCTTGCTCCTTCCTTCAGAGACACTCCATGACCCGTCTCCATTGCTCCTTCATTTACAGACGCACCCTGACCCGTCTCCTTGCTCCTTCATTTACTGACTCTCCCTGACAATACTCCATTGCTCCTTCATAAACAGATACTCCCTGAGCTGTCACAATTGTACCATCGCTTACAGACACTCCCTGACCTGTCTACATTGCTCCTTCCTTCACAGACGCTCCCTGACCCGTCTCCATTGCTCCTTCATTTACAGAAACTCCCTGACCGGTCACCATTGCTCCTTTATTTACAGACACTCCCTGACCAGTCTCCATTGCTCCTTCACATACAGACACTCCCTGATCCGTCTCCATTGCTCATTAATTTACAGACTCTCCCTTTCCTGTCACCATTGCTCCTTCATTTACAGACACTCCCTGACCCGTCTCCACTGCTCCTTCATTTACAGACACTCCCTTACCAGTCACCATTGCTCCTTCCTTCAAAGACACTCCCTGACTCGTCTCCATTTCTCCTTAATTTACAGACACTCCCTGACCCGTGATCATTGCTCCTGCATTCACAGACACTCCCTGACCGGTCTCCATTGCTCCATCATTCACAAACACTCCCTGATCCGTCTCCATTGCTCCATAATTTACAGACTCTCCCTGACAATACTCCATTGCTCCTTCATATACAGACACTCCCTGACCCGTCTCCATTGCTCCTTCATTTACTGACACACCCTGACGCCTCACCGTTGCTCCTTCATTTAAAAACCATCCCCGACCCATCTCGATTGCTCCTTCATTTACAGACGCCCCCTGACCTGTCACCATTGCACCTTCGTTCACAGACACACCCTGACCTGTCTACACTGCTCCTTCCTTCACAGACGCTCCCCGACCCGTCTCCATTGCTCCTTCATTTAAGGACACTCCCAGTCCAATCTCCATTGCTCCTTCATTTACAGACACACCCTGAAGCGTCACCGTTTTTCCTTCATTTACAAACAATCCGTGACCCATCTCCAGTGCTCCTTCATTTACAGAGGCCCCCTGAATCTTCTCCTTGCTCCTTCATTTTCAGACGCTCCCTCACCATTCTCCATTGCTCCTTCATATACAGACACTCCCTGACATGTCACCATTACACCTTCGTTTACAGACACTCCCTGACCCGTCTTCATTGCTCCTCCCTTCACAGACGCTCCCTGACCATTCTCCATTGCTCCTTCATATTCAGTCACTCAATGACATGTCACCATGACACCTTCGTTTACAGACACTCCCTGACACGTCATCCTTGCTCCTTCCTTCAGAGACACTCCATGACCCGTCTCCATTGCTCCTTCATTTACGGACACTCCCTGTCCCATCTCCATTGCTCCTTCATTTACAGACACTCTCTGACCCGTCTCCATTGCTCCTTCATTTACAGACACTCCCTTACCCATCTCCATTGCTCCTTCATTTACAAACACTCCCTGACCCGTCTCCATTGCTCCATAATTTACAGACGCTCCCTGACCCGTCTCCATGCTCCTTCATTTACTGACTCTCCCTGACAATACCCCATTGCTCCTTCAGATACAGATACTCCCTGACCTGTCACCATTGCACCATCGTTTACAGACACCCCCTGACCTGTCTACATTGCTCCTTCCTTCACAGACGCTCCCTGACCCATCTCCATTGCTCCATCATTTACGGACACTCTCTGACCCGTCACCATTGCTCCTTCATTTACAGACACTCCCTGACCCGTCACCATTGCTCTATCCTTCACAGACGCTCCCTGACCAGTCTCCATTGCTCATTAATTTACAGACACTCCCTTACCTGTCACCATTGCTCCTTCATTTACAGACACTCCCTGACCCGTCTCCACTGCTCCTTCATTTACAGACACTCCCTGACCCGTGATCATTGCTCCTGCATTCACAGACACTCCCTGACCCGTCTCCATTGCTCCTTCATTTTACAGACACTCCCTGACGCGTCACCGTTGCTCCTTCATTTACAAACAATCCCCGACCCATCTACATTGCTCCATCATTTACAAACACTCCCTGACCCGTCTCCATTGCTCCATAATTTACAGACTCTCCCTGACAATACTCCATTGATCCTTCATTTACTGACACACCCTGACCCGTCACCATTGCTCTTTCCTTCACAGACGCTCCCTGACCCGTCTCCATTGCTCATTAATTTACGGACACTCCCTTACCTGTCACCATTGCTCCTTCATTTACAGACACTCCCTGACCCGTCTCCACTGCTCCTTCATTTACAGATACTCCCTTACCAGTCACCATTGCTCCTTCCTTTAAATACACTCCCTGACTCGTCTCCATTTCTCCTTAATTCACAGACACTCCCCGACCCGGCTACATTGCTCCATCATTTACAGACTCTCCCTGACAATACTCCATTGCTCCTTCATATACAGACACTCCCTGACCCGTCACCGTTGCTCCTTCATTTAAAAACAATCTCCGACCCATCTCCATTGCTCCTTCATTTACAGACGCCCCCTGACCCGTCTCCATGCTCCTTCATTTACTGACTCTCCCTGACAATACTCCATTGCTCCTTCATATACAGATACTCCCTGACCTGTCACCATTGCAACTTCGTTCACAGACACACCCTGACCTGTCTACATTGCTCCTTCCTTCAAAGACGCTCCCCGACCCCTCTCCATGGCTCCTTCATTTACGGACACTCCCAGTCCCATCTCCATTGCTCCTTCATTTACAGACACTCCCTGACCCCTCTCCATTGCTCCTTCATTTACTGACACACCCTGACGCGTCACCGTTGTTCCTTCATTTACAAACAATCCCTGACCCATCTCCATTGCTCCTTCATTTGCAGACGCCCCCTGACTCGTCTCCTTGCTCCTTCATTTTCAGACGCTCCCTGACCATTCTCCATTGCTCCTTCATATACATACACTCCCTGACATGTCACCATTACACCTTCGTTTACAGACACTCCCTGACACGTCACCCTTGCTCCTTCCTTCAGAGACACTCCATGACGCGTCTCCATTGCTCCTTCATTTACCGACACTCCCTGACCCGTCACTATTGCTCCTTCATTTACAAACACTCCCTGAACCGTCTCCATTGCTCCATAATTTACAGGTGCTCCCTGACCTGTCACCATTGCACCATCGTTTACAGACACTCCCTGACCTGTCTACATTGCTCCTTCCTTCACAGACGCTCCCTGACCCATCTCCATTGCTCCTTCATTTACGGACACTCCCTGTCCCACCTCCATTGCTCCTTCATTTACAGACACCCCCTAACCCGTCACCATTGCTCCTTCATTTACAGACGCCCCCTGACCCGTCTCCATGCTCCTTCATTTACAAACGCTCCATGACCTGTCTCCTTGCTCCTTCATTTACTGACTCTCCCTGACAATACCCCATTGCTCCTTCATATACAAACACTCCCTGACCTGTCACCATTACACCTTCGTTTACAGATACTACCTGACACGTTACCATTGCTCCTGCCTTCAGAGACACCCCATGACCCGTCTCCATTGCTCCTTCATTTCCGGACACTCCCTGTCCCGTCACCATTGCTCCTTCATTTACAGACACTCCCTAACCCGTCACCATTGCTCCTTCATTTACAGACACTCCCTGACCCGTATCCATTGCTCCTTCATTCACAGGCACTCCCTGACCCGTGATCATTGCTCCTGCATTCACAGACACTCCCTGACCCGTCTCCATTGCTCGTTCATTTACTGACACACCCTGACGCGTCACCGTTGTTCCTTCATTTACAAACAATCCACGACCCATCTCCATTGCTCCTTCATTTACAGAAGCCCCCTGACTCGTCTCCTTGCTCCTTCATGTACAGACATTCCCTGACATGTCACCATTACACCTTCGTTTACAGACACTCCCTGACCCGTCTCCATCGCTCCTGCAATCACCGACACGACCTGATCCGTCTCTGTTGCTCCTTCATTTACTGACACACCCTGACACGTCACCGTTGCTCTTTCATTTATCGACGTTCCCTGACCAGTCTCCCTTGCTCCTTCATTTACAGACACTCCCTGACCCGTCACCATTGCTCCTTTTTTTACAAACGCTCCCTGAACCGCCGCCATTGCTCCTTCCTTTACAGACATTCCCTGATGCACCTCATTTGCTTCTTCATTTACAGACACTCCTTGACCGTCTCCATTCCTCCGTCCTTCACAGATGCTCCCTAACCAGAATCCGTTACTCCTTCATTTGCAGTCACGCACTGATCCATCCCCATTGCTGCTTCATTTACAGACGCCCTGACCCATCTCCATTTACCCATCCTTCACTGACCCGTCACCATTGGTCTTTCCTTTACACACGCTCCCTGACCAGTCTCCGTTGCTCCTACATTTACAGATGCTCTCTGACCCGTCACAATTGCCCCTTCAGTTACAGACGCTCCCTGACCCGTCTCCTTTGCTGCTACATTTACAGACGCTCCCTGACAAGTCAAGCTTGCTCCTTCCTTCACAGACGCTCCTATCCCGTCTCCATTGCTCCTCCATTTAGAGACACTCCCTGACCCGTCTCCATTGCTCCTTCATTTATAGAAATTCCATAACACGTCTCCATTGCTCCTTCATTTACTGACAATCCCTGACCCGTCACCATTGCTCCTTCATTTGCAGACACTCCGTGACCCGTCTCCATTGCTCCTTCATTTACTGACAATCCCTGACCCGTCACCATTGCTCCTTCATTTACAGACACTCCCTGACACGTCTCAATTGCTCCTTCATTTGCAGACACTCCCTGACCCGTCTCTATCGCTCCTGCATTCACAGACACGACCTGACCCCTCTCTATTGCTCCTTCATTTACTGACATACCCTGACACTTCACAGTTGCTCCTTCATTTACCAACGTTCCCTGACCAGTCTCCCTTGCTCGCTGCTTCACTGACGCTGCCTAACCCGTCACCATTGCTCCTTCATTTACAGACACTCCCTTACCCGTCTCCATTGCTCCTTCATTTACAAACAATCCCTGACCCACCTCCATTGCTCTTCATTTATAGACGCTTCCAGACTCGTCTCTTGCTCCTTCCTTCACAGACGCTCCCTGAACAGCGGCCATTACTCCTTCCTTTACAGACATTCCCTGACGCATCTCATTTGCTTCTTCATTTACAGACACTCCTTGACCGTCTCCATTCCTCCGTCCTTCACAGATGCTCCCGAACCAGATTCCGCTACTCCTTCATTTGCAGACTCGCACTGATCCATCCACATTGCTGCTTCATTTACTGACGCGCCCTGACCGTCTCCGTTGCTCCTTCATTTGCAGACACTCCCTGACCAATCTCCATTTACCCATCCTTGACTGACCCATCACCATTGGTCTTTCCTTTACACACGCTCCCTGGCCAGTCTCCGTTGCTCCTACATTTACAGATGCTCCCTGACCCGTCACCATTGCCGCTTCATTTACAGACGCTCCCTGATCCGTCTCCATTGCTCCATAATTTACAGACGCTCCCTGATCCGTCTCCTTGCTACTTCATTTACTGACTCTCCCTGGCAATACTCCATTGCTCCTTCATATCTTCATATACAGACACTCCCTGACCTGTCACCATTGCACCTTTGTTTATAGACACTCCCTGACCTGTCTGCATTAATCCTTCCTTCACAGACACTCCCTGACCCGTCGCCATTGCTCCTTCATTTACGGACACTCCCTGTCCCTTCTCCATTGCTCCTTCATTCACAGACACTCCCTGACCCGTGATCATTGCTCCTGCATTCACAGACACTCCCTGACCAGTCTCCATTGCTCCTTCATTTACAAACAATCCCCGAACCATCGCCATTGCTCCTTCATTTACAGACGCTCCCTGACCATTCTCCAATCCTCCTTCATATACAGACACTCCCTGACATGTCACCATTGCACCTTCGTTTACGGACACCACCTGACACGTCACCCTTGCTGCTTCCTTCAGAGACAATCCAGGACCCGTCTCCATTGCTCCTTCATTTAAGGAACACTCCCTGTCCCATCTCCATTGCTCCTTTATTTACAGACAGTCCCTGACCCGTCTCCATTGCTCCTTCATTTCCAAACACTCCCTGACCCGTCCCCATTGCTCCATAATTTAGGAGGCATGGTTCGTAAGTTTGCAGATGACACCAAGATTGGTGGCATTGTGGACAGTGAAGAAGGTTATCTGGGATTGCAACGGGATCTTGATCAATTGGGCCAGTGGGCCGATGAATGGCAGATGGAATTTAATTTAGATAAATGTGAGGTGATGCATTTTGGTGGATCGAATCGGGCCAGGACCTACTCCGTTAATGGTAGGGCGTTGGGGAGAGTTATAGAACAAAGAGATCTAGGAGTACAGATTCATAGCTCCTTGAAAGTGGAGTCACAGGTGGATAGGATGGTGAAGAAGGCATTCGGCATGCTTGGTTTCATTGGTCAGAACATTGAATGCAGGAGTTGGGATGTCTTGTTGAAGTTGTACAGGGCATTGGTGAGGCCACACTTGGAATACTGTGTACAGTTCTGGTCACCCTATTATAGAAAGGATATTATTAAACTAGAAAGAGTGCAGAAAAGATTTACTAGGATGCTACCGGGACTTGATGGTTTGACTTATAGGGAGAGGTTAGACAGACTGGGACTTTTTTCCCTGGAGAGTAGGAGGTTAAGGGGTGATCTTATAGAAGTCTATAAAATAATGAGGTGCATAGATAAGGTCGATAGTCAAAATCTTTTCCCAAAGGTAGGGGAGTCTATAACGAGGGGGCATAGATTTAAGGTGAGAGGGGAGAGATACAAAAGGATCCAGAGGGGCAATTTTTTCACTCAAAGGGTGGTGAGTGTCTGGAACGAGCTGCCAGAGGCAGTAGTCGAGGCGGGTACAAATTTGTCTTTTAAAAAGCATTTGGACAGTTACATGGGTAAGATGGGTATAGAGGGATATGGGCCAAGTGCAGGCAATTGGGACTAGCTTAGTGGTATAAACTGGGCGACATGGACATGTTGGGCCGAAGGGCCTGTTTCCATGTTGTAACTTCTATGATTCTATGATTCTATAACTTACAGACGCTCCCTGACCCGTCTCCTTGCTCCTTCATTTACTGACACTCACTGACAATACTCCATTGCTCCTTCATGTACAGATACTCCCTGACCTGTCACAATTGCACCATCGTTTACAGATACTTCATGACCCGTCTCCATTGCTCCTTTATTTACGGACACTCCCATATCCATTTCCCCATCCTTCACTGAGCTGTCACTATTGGTCTTTCCTTTACACACGCTCCCTGACCCATCACCGTTGCTCCTACATTTATAGATGCTCCCTGACCGTCACCATTGCTCCTTCATTTACAGACGCTCCCGGCCCGTCTCCATTGCTCCTTCATGTATGGACACTCCCTGACCCGTCTCCATTGCTTCTTTCTTCTCAGATGCTCCCGACCCCCCTCCATTTCCCCTTCCTTCACAGACGCTCCTTGACATGTCTCCATTTCCCTTTATTTACAGGCACGCCCTGACCAATCTCCATTGCTCCTTCATTTACAGACATTCCCTGACCGGTCACGAATGCTCCTTCATTAACAGACACTCCATGACCAATCCCCCTTGCTCCTTCATTCACAGGCGCTCGCTGACCCGTCACTATTGCTCTTGCATTCACGACACTCCCTGACCCGTCTCCATTGCGACTTCATTTACTGACACATCTTGACGCATCACCATTGCTCCTTCATTTACAGACGTTCGCTGACCAGTCTCCCTTGATTCTTCCTTCACAGACGCTCCCTGACCCGACTCCATTGCTCCTTCATTTACAGACACTCCCTGACCCATCTCCATTGTTCCTTCATTTACAGACACTCCCTGACCCGTCACCATTGCTCCTTCCTTTAAGGACACTCCCTGACCCGTCTACATTGCTCTTTCATTTACAGACGCTCCCCGACAATTCTCCATTGCTCCTTCACATACAGACACTCACTGATCAGTCACCATTGCTCCCTCCTTCAAAGACACTCCCTGCCCCTTCACAATTGCTTCTTCATTTACAGACACTCCCTGACCCGTCTCCATTGAACCTTCATTTACAGACACTCCCTGACGCGTCACCATTGCTCCTTCATTCACAGACACTCCCTGACCCGTCTCCATTGCTCCTTCATTTACAGACACTCCCTGACCCTTCTCCATTGCTCCTTCATATACAGACAATCCCTGACCCGTCTTCATTGCTCCTTCCTTCACAGATGCTCCCTGACCCGTCACCATTGCTCCTTCATTTGCAGACACTCCCTGACCGTCACCCTTGCTCCTTCCTTCAGAGACACTCCCTGACTGGTCACCATTGGTTTAAACTAATGTGGCAGGGGGATGGGAACCGATGCAGGAAGTCAGTGGGAAATAAAATGGTGACAGAAACAAAAGGCAGTAAGGGAGAGTGTACAGAAGATGACCGGACAGATGGTCTGAGAAAGCAGGGCAAAGACCAAGGGAAGTCTAGATTAAACTGCATTTATTTCAATGCAAGAAGTCTGATGGGCAAGGCAGATGAACTCAGGGCATGGATGGGTACATGGGACTGGGATGTTCTCACTATTACTGAAACATGGATAAGGGAGGGGCAGGACTGGCAGCTCAATGTTCCAGGGTACAGATGCTATAGGAAAGATAGAGCAGGAGGTAAGAGAGGAGGGGGAGTTGCGTTCTTGATTAGGGAGAACATCACGGCAGTAGTGAGAGGGGATATATCCGAGGGTTCGCCCACTGAGTCTATATGGGTAGAACTGAAAAATAAGAAGGGAGAGATCACTTTGATAGGATTGTACTACAGACCCCCAAATAGTCAACGGGAAATTGAGGAGCAAATATGTAAGGAGATTACAGACAGCTGCAAGAAAAATTGGGTGGTAATAGTAGGGGACTTTAACTTTCCCAACATTGACTGGGACAGCCATAGCATTAGGGGCTTGGATGGAGAGAAATTTGTTGAGTGTATTCAGGAGGAATTTCTCATTCAGTATGTGGATGGCCCGACTAGAGAGGGGGCAAAACTTGACCTCCTCTTGGGAAATAAGGAAGGGCAGGTGACAGAAGTGTTAGTGAGGGATCACTTTGGGACAAGTGATCATAATTCCATTAGTTTTAAGATAGCTATGGAGAAGGATAGGTCTGGCCCAAAAGTTAAAATTCTAAATTGGGGAAAGGCCAATTTTGATGGTAATAGACAGGAACTTTCAGAAGTTGATTGGGAGAGTCTGTTGGCAGGCAAAGGGACGTCTGGTAAGTGGGAGGCTTTCAAAAGTGTGTTAACCAGGGTTCAGGGTAAGCACATTCCTTATAAAGTGAAGGGCAAGGCTGGTAGAAGTAGGGAACCTTGGATGACTCGGGAGATTGAGGCACTAGTCAAAAAGAAGAAGGAGGCATATGACATGCATAGGCAGCTGGGATCAAGTGGATCCCTTGAAGAGTATAGAGATTGCCGGAGTAGAGTTAAGAGAGAAATCAGGAGGGCGAAAAGGGGATATGAGATTGCTTTGGCAGATCAGGCAAAGGTGAATCCAAAGAGCTTCTACAAATACATAAAGGGCAAAAGGGTAACTAGGGAGAGAGTAGGGCCTCTTAAGGATCAACAAGGTCATCTATGTGCGGAACCACAAGAAATGGGTGAGATCCTGAATGAATATTTCACATCGGTATTTACGGTTGAGAAAGGCATGGATGTTAGGGAACTTGGGGAAATAAATAGTGATGTCTTGAGGAGTGTACATATTACAGAGAGGGAGGTGCTGGAAGCCTTAACGTGCATCAAGGTAGATAAATCTCCGGGACCTGATGAAATGTATCCCAGGACGTTATGGGAGGTTAGGGAGGAAATTGCGGGTCCCCTAGCAGAGATATTTGAATCATCCACCGCTACAGGTGAGGTGCCTGAAGATTGGAGGGTAGCAAATGTTGTGCCTTTGTTTAAGAAGGGCGGCAGGGAAAAGCCTGGGAACTACAGACCAGTGAGCCTGACATCTGTAGTGGGTAAGTTGTTATAGGGTATTCTGAGGGACAGGATCTACAGGCATTTGGAGAGGCAGGGACTAATTAGGAACAGTCAGCATGGTTTTGTGAGAGGAAAATCATGTCTCACGAATTTGATTGAGTTTTTTGAAGGGGTAACCAAGAAGATAGATGAGGGCTGTGCAGTAGACGTGGTCTACATGGACTTCAGCAAAGCATTTGACAAGGTACCGCATGGTAGGTTGTTACATAAGGGATACAAAATTGGCTTGACGACAGAAGACAGAGGGTGGTTGTAGAGGGTTGTTTTTCAAACTGGATGCCTGTGTCCAGCGGTGTGCCTCAGGGATCGGTGCTGGGTCCGCTGTTATTTGTTATTTATATTAATGATTTGGATGAGAATTTAGGAGGCATGGTTAGTAAGTTTGCAGATGACACCAAGATTGGTGGCATTGTGGACAGTGAAGAAGGTTATCTGGGATTGCAACGGGATCTTGATCAATTCGGCCAGTGGGCCGATGAGTGGCAGATGGAGTTTAATTTAGATAAATGTGAGGTGATGCATTTTGGTAGATCGAATCGGGCCAGGACCTACTCCGTTAATGGTAGGGCGTTGGGGAGAGTTATAGAACAAAGAGATCTAGGAGTACAGATTCATAGCTCCTTGAAAGTGGAGTCACAGGTGGATAGGGTGGTGAAGAAGGCATTCAGCATGCTTGGTTTCATTGGTCAGAACATTGAATGGAGGAGTTGGGATGTCTTGTTGAAGTTGTACAGGGCATTGGTGAGGCCACACTTGGAGTACTGTGTACAGTTCTGGTCACCCTATTATAGAAAGGATATTATTAAACTAGAAAGAGTGCAGAAAAGATTTACTAGGAAGCTACCGGGACTTGATGGTTTGACTTCCAGGGAGAGGTTAGACAGACTGGGACTTTTTTCCCTGGAGAGTAGGAGGTTTAGGGGTGATCTTGTAGAAGTCTATAAAATAATGAGGGGCATAGATAAGGTCGATAGTCAAAATCTTTTCCCAAAGGTAGGGGAGTCTATAACGAGGGGGCATCGATTTAAGGTGAGAGGGGAGAGATACAAAAGGGTCCAGAGGGGCAATTTTTTCACTCAAAGGGTGGTGAGTGTCTGGAACGAGCTGCCAGAGGCAGTAGTAGAGGCGGGTACAATTTTGTCTTTTAAAAAGCATTTGGACAGTTACATGGATAAGATGGGTATCGAGGGATATGGGCCAAGTGCAGGCAATTGGGACTAGCTTAGTGGTATAAACTGGGCGACATGGACATGTTGGGCCGAAGGGCCTGTTTCCATGTTGTAACTTCTATGATTCTATGATTCTGTGACCCGTCTCCTTGCTCCGTCATTTACAGACACTCCCTGACCCGTCTCCATTGCTCCTTCCTTCACAGATGCGCACTGACCCGTCTCCATTGCTCCTTCATATACAGAAGCTGCGTGACGATTCTCCATTGCTCCTCAATATACAGACAATCCCTGACCCGTCACCATTGCACCTTCGTTTACAGAAACTCCCTGAACCATCTCCATTGCTCCTTCATTCAGGCCACTCCCTGACCCGTCTCCATTGCTCATTCATTTGCAGACGCTCGCTGACCCGTCGTCATTGCTCCTTCCTTCAGAGACACTCCCTGCCCCGTCACCATTGCTCCTTCCTTCAAGACGCTCCCTGACCCGTCACCCTTGCTCCTTCATTTACAGACGCTCCCCGACAATTCTCCATTGCTCCTTAACATACAGACACTCCCTGACCCGTCACCATTGCTCTTTCCTTCACAGACGCTCCCTGACCCGTCTCCATTGATCCTTCATTTACAGATACTCCCTTACCTGTCACCATTGCTCATTCATTTACAGACACTCCCTGACCCGTCTGCATTTCTCCTTCATTTACAGACGCTTCTGACCAGTCACCATTGCTCCCTCCTTCAAAGACACTCCCTGCCCCGTCACAATTGCTCCTCCATATACAGACACTCCCTGACCCGTCTCCATTGCACCTTCGTTTACAGAAACTCCCTGAACCGTCTCCATTGCTCCTTCATTTACAGTCGCTCCCTGACTCATCTCCATTGCTCCTTCATGTATGGACACTCGCTGACCCGTCTCCATTGCTTCTTTCTTCTCAGATGCTCCCGACCCCCCTCCATTTCCCCTTCCTTCACAGACGCTCCTTGACATGTCTCCATTTCCCTTTATTTGCAGGCACGCCCTGACCAATCTCCATTGATCCTTCATTTACAGACATTCCCTGACCGGTCACTAATGCTCCTTCATTTGCAGACACTCCATGACCAATCCCCCTTGCTCCTTCCTTCATAGGCGCTCACTGACCCGTCACCATTGCTCCTTCATTCACGCCACTCCCTGACCCGTCTCCATTGCTACTTCATTTTCTGACACATCTTGACGCATCACCATTGCTCCTTCATTTACAGACGTTCCCTGACCAGTCTCCCTTGATTCTTCCTTCACAGACGCTCCCTGACCCGACTCCATTGCTCCTTCATTTACAGACACTCCCTGACCCGACTCCATTGCTCCTTCATTTATAGACACTCCCTGACCCGACTCCATTGCTCCTTCATTTACAGACACTCCCTGACCCGACTCCATTGCTCCTTCCTTTACGGACACTCCCTGACCCGACTCCATTGCTCCTTCATTTACAGACACTCCCTGACCCGACTCCATTGCTCCTTCATTTACAGACACTCCCTGACCCGACTCCATTGCTCCTTCCTTTACGGACACTCCCTGACCCGTCTCCAATGCTCCTTTATTTACAGACACTCCCTGACCCGACTCCATTGCTCCTTCCTTTACGGACACTCCCTGACCCGTCTCCAATGCTCCTTTATTTACAGAAACTCCCTGACCCGTCTCCATTGATCCCTCATTTACAAACAATCCCTGAACCATCTCCATTGCTCATTCATTTACAAACAATCCCTGACCCGACTCCATTGCTCCTTAACATACAGACACTCCCTTACCCGTCTCCATTGCTCTTTCCTTCACAGACGCTCCCTGACCCGTCTCCATTGATCCTTCATTTACAGATACTCCCTTACCTGTCACCATTGCTCATTCATTTACAGACACTCCCTGACCCGTCTGCATTTCTCCTTCATTTACAGACGCTTCTGACCAGTCACCATTGCTCCCTCCTTCAAAGACACTCCCTGTCCCGTCTCCATTGCTTCTTCATTTACAGACACTCCCTGACCCGTCTCCAATGCTCCTTTATTTACAGAAACTCCCTGACCCGTCTCCATTGATCCCTCATTTACAAACAATCCCTGAACCATCTCCATTGCTCATTCATTTACAAACAATCCCTGACCCGACTCCATTGCTCCTTAACATACAGACACTCCCTGACCCGTCACCATTGCTCTTTCCTTCACAGACGCTCCCTGACCCGTCTCCATTGATCCTTCATTTACAGATACTCCCTTACCTGTCACCATTGCTCATTCATTTACAGACACTCCCTGACCCGTCTGCATTTCTCCTTCATTTACAGATGCTTCTGACCAGTCACCATTGCTCCCTCCTTCAAAGACACTCCCTGCCCCGTCACAATTGCTTCTTCATTTACAGACACTCCCTGTCCCGTCACAATTGCTTCTTCATTTACAGACACTCCCTGACACGTCTCCATTGCTCCTGCATATACAGAAGCTGCCTGACGATTCTCCATTGCTCCTCCATATACAGACACTCCCTGACCCGTCACCATTGCACCTTCGTTTACAGAAACTCCCTGAACCGTCACCATTGCTCCTTCATTTACAGTCGCTCCCTGACTCATCTCCATTGCTCCTTCATGTATGGACACTCCCTGACCCGTCTCCATTGCTTCTTTCTTCTCAGATGCTCCCGACCCCCCTCCATTTCCACTTCCTTCACAGACGCTCCTTGACATGTCTCCATTTCCCTTTATTTGCAGGCACGCCCTGACCAATCTCCATTGATCCTTCATTTACAGACATTCCCTGACCGGTCACTAATGCTCCTTCATTTGCAGACACTCCATGACCAATCCCCCTTGCTCCTTCCTTCACAGGCGCTCACTGACCCGTCACCATTGCTCCTTCATTCACGCCACTCCCTGACCCGTCTCCATTGCTACTTCATTTTCTGACACATCTTGACGCATCACCATTGCTCCTTCATTTACAGACGTTCCCTGACCAGTCTCCCTTGATCCTTCACAGACGCTCCCTGACCCGACTCCATTGCTCCTTCATTTACAGACACTCCCTGACCCGTCTCCATTGCTCCTTCCTTTACGGACACTCCCTGACCCGTCTCCAATGCTCCTTTATTTACAGAAACTCCCTGATCCGTCTCCATTGATCCCTCATTTACAAACAATCCCTGACCCGTCTCCATTGCTCATTCACATACGGAAACTCCTTGACCCGTCGTCATTGCTCCTTCCTTCAGAGACACTCCCTGAGCCGTCACCATTGCTCCTTCATTTGCAGACACTCCCTGACCGTCACCCTTGCTCCTTCCTTCAGAGACACTCCCTGACCCGTCACCATTGCTCCTTCATTTGCAGACACTCCCTGACCGTCACCCTTGCTCCTTCCTTCAGAGACACTCCCTGACCCGTCTCCATTGCTCCTTCCTTCAAGACGCTCCCAGACCCGTCTCCATTGCTCCTTCATTTACAGACGCTCCCCGACAATTCTCCATTGCTCCTTCACATACAGACACTCCCTGACCCAGGATGGTATGTTGCCTCCCTGGTGCAAGCGTCAAGGATGTCTCGGAGCGGCTGCAGGACATTCTGGAGGGGGAGGGTGAACAGCCAGTTGTCGTGGTGCATATAGGCACCAACGATATAGGTAAAAAACAGGATGAGGTCATACAAGCTGAATTTAGGGAGTTAGGAGTTAAACTAAACAATAGGACCTCAAAGGTAGTAATCTCAGGATTGCTACCAGTGCCACGGGCTAGTCAGAGTAGGAATGACAGGATAGCTAGGATGAATACGTGGCTTGAGAGATGGTGCAAGAGGGAGGGATTCAAATTCCTGGGCCATTGGAACCGGTTCTGGGGGAGGTGGGATCAGTACAAATTGGACGGTCTGCATCTGGGCAGGACTGGAACCAATGTCCTAGGGGGAGTGTTTGCTAGTGCTGTTGGGGAGGGTTTAAACTAATGTGGCAGGGGGATGGGAACCGATGCAGGAAGTCAGTGGGAAATAAAGTGGTGACAGAAACAAAAGGCAGTAAGGGAGAGTGTACAGAACATGACTGGACAGATGGTCTGAGAAAGCAGGGCAAAGACCAAGGGAAGTCTAGATTAAACTGCATTTATTTCAATGCAAGAAGTCTGATGGGCAAGGCAGATGAACTCAGGGCATGGATGGGTACATGGGACTGGGATGTTATAGCTATTACTGAAACATGGCTAAGGGAGGGGCAGGACTGGCAGCTCAATGTTCCAGGGTACAGATGCTATAGGAAAGATAGAGCAGGAGGTAAGAGAGGAGGGGGAGTTGCGTTCTTGATTAGGGAGAACATCACGGCAGTAGTGAGAGGGGATATATCCGAGGGTTCGCCCACTGAGTCTATATGGGTAGAACTGAAAAATAAGAAGGGAGAGATCACTTTGATAGGATTGTACTACAGACCCCCAAATAGTCAACGGAAAATTGAGGAGCAAATATGGAAGGAGATTACAGACAGCTGCAAGAAAAATAGGGTGGTAATAGTAGGGGACTTTAACTTTCCCAACATTGACTGGGACAGCCATAGCATTAGGGGCTTGGATGGAGAGAAATTTGTTGAGTGTATTCAGGAGGAATTTCTCATTCAGTATGTGGATGGCCCGACTAGAGAGGGGGCAAAACTTGACCTCCTCTTGGGAAATAAGGAAGGGCAGGTGACAGAAGTGTTAATGAGGGATCACTTCGGGACCAGTGATCATAATTCCATTAGTTTTAAGATAGCTATGGAGAAGGATAGGTCTGGCCCAAAAGTTAAAATTCTAAATTGGGGAAAGGCCAATTTTGATGGTATTAGACAGGAACTTTCAGAAGTTGATTGGGAGAGTCTGTTGGCAGGCAAAGGGACGTCTGGTAAGTGGGAGGCTTTCAAAAGTGTGTTAACCAGGGTTCAGGGTAAGCACATTCCTTATAAAGTGAAGGGCAAGGCTGGTAGAAGTAGGGAACCTTGGATGACTCGGGAGATTGAGGCACTAGTCAAAAAGAAGAAGGAGGCATATGACATGCATAGGCAGCTGGGATCAAGTGGATCCCTTGAAGAGTATAGAGATTGCCGGAGTAGAGTTAAGAGAGAAATCAGGAGGGCAAAAAGGGGATATGAGATTGCTTTGGCAGATCAGGCAAAGGTGAATCCAAAGAGCTTCTACAAATACGTAAAGGGCAAAAGAGTAACTAGGGAGAGAGTAGGGCCTCTTAAGGATCAACAAGGTCATCTATGTGCGGAACCACAAGAGATGGGTGAGATCCTGAATGAATATTTCACATCGGTATTTACGGTTGAGAAAGGCATGGATGTTAGGGAACTTGGGGAAATAAATAGTGATGTCTTGAGGAGTGTACATATTACAGAGAGGGAGGTGCTGGAAGTCTTAACGCGCATCAAGGTAGATAAATCTCCGGGACCTGATGAAATGTATCCCAGGACGTTATGGGAGGTTAGGGAGGAAATTGCGGGTCCCCTAGCAGAGATATTTGAATCATCCACCGCTACAGGTGAGGTGCCTGAAGATTGGAGGGTAGCAAATGTTGTGCCTTTGTTTAAGAAGGGCGGCAGGGAAAAGCCTGGGAACAACAGACCAGTGAGCCTGACATCTGTAGTGGGTAAGTTGTTATAGGGTATTCTGAGGGACAGGATCTACAGGCATTTGGAGAGGCAGGGACTAATTAGGAACAGTCAGCATGGTTTTGTGAGAGGAAAATCATGTCTCACGAATTTGATTGAGTTTTTTGAAGGGGTAACCAAGAAGATAGATGAGGGCTGTGCAGTAGACGTGGTCTACATGGACTTCAGCAAAGCATTTGACAAGGTACCGCATGGTAGGTTGTTACATAAGGTTAAATCTCATGGGATCCAAGGTGAGGTAGCCAATTGGATACAAAATTGGCTTGACGACAGAAGACAGAGGGTGGTTGTCGAGGGTTGTTTTTCAAACTGGAGGCCTGTGACCAGCGGTGTGCCTCAGGGATCGGTGCTGGGTCCGCTGTTATTTGTTATTTATATTAATGATTTGGATGAGAATTTAGGAGGCATGGTTAGTAAGTTTGCAGATGACACCAAGATTGGTGGCATTGTGGACAGTGAAGAAGGTTATCTAGGATTGCAACGGGATCTTGATAAATTGGGCCAGTGGGCCGATGAATGGCAGATGGAGTTTAATTTAGATAAATGTGAGGTGATGCATTTTGGTAGATCGAATCGGGCCAGGACCTACTCCGTTAATGGTAGGGAGTTGGGGAGAGTTATAGAACAAAGAGATCTGGGAGTACAGATTCATAGCTCCTTGAAAGTGGAGTCACAGGTGGATAGGGTGGTGAAGAAGGCATTCAGCATGCTTGGTTTCATTGGTCAGAACATTGAATGCAGGAGTTGGGATGTCTTGTTGAAGTTGTACAGGGCATTGGTGAGGCCACACTTGGAGTACTGTGTACAGTTCTGGTCACCCTATTATAGAAAGGATATTATTAAACTAGAAAGAGTGCAGAAAAGATTTACTAGGATGCTACCGGGACTTGATGGTTTGACTTCCAGGGAGAGGTTAGACAGACTGGGACTTTTTTCCCTGGAGAGTAGGAGGTTAAGGGGTGATCTTATAGAAGTCTATAAAATAATGAGGGGCATAGATAAGGTCGATAGTCAAAATCTTTTCCCAAAGGTAGGGGAGTCTATAACGAGGGGGCACAGATTTAAGGTGAGAGGGGAGAGATACAAAAGGGTCCAGAGGGGCAATTTTTTCACTCAAAGGGTGGTGAGTGTCTGGAACGAGCTGCCAGAGGCAGTAGTAGAGGCGGGTACAATTTTGTCTTTTAAAAATCATTTGGACAGTTACATGGGTAAGATGGGTATAGAGGGAAATGGGCCAAGTGCAGGCAATTGGGACTAGCTTAGTGGTATAAACTGGGCGACATGGACATGTTGGGCCGAAGGGCCTGTTTCCATGTTGTAACTTCTATGATTCTATGATTCTATGACCCGTCACCATTGTTCTTTCCTTCACAGACGCTCCCTGTCCCGTCTCCATTGATCCTTCATTTGCAGATACTCCCTGACCTGTCACCATTTCTCCTTCATTTACAGACGCTTCTGACCCGTCACCATTGCTTCTTCATTTACAAACACTCCCTGACCCGTCTCCATTGCTCCTTCATTTACAGACAATCCCTGACCCGTCTCCATTGCTCCTTCATATACAGAAGCTGCGTGACGATTCTCCATTGCTCCTCCATATACAGACAATCCCTGACCCGTCACCATTGCACCTTCGTTTACAGAAACTCCCTGAACCGTCTCCATTGCTCCTTCATTTACAGTCGCTCCCTGACTCGTCTCCATTGCTCCTTCATGTATGGACACTCCCTGACCCGTCTCCATTGCTTCTTTCTTCTCAGATGCTCCCGACCCACCTCCATTTCCCCTTCCTTCACAGACGCTCCTTGACATGTCTCCATTTCCCTTTATTTGCAGGCACGCCCTGACCAATCTCCATTGATCCTTCATTTACAGACATTCCCTGACCGGTCACTAATGCTCCTTCATTTGCAGACACTCCATGACCAATCCCCCTTGCTCCTTCCTTCATAGGCGCTCACTGACCCGTCACCATTGCTCCTTCATTCACGCCACTCCCTGACCCGTCTCCATTGCTACTTCATTTTCTGACACATCTTGACGCATCACCATTGCTCCTTCATTTACAGACGTTCCCTGACCAGTCTCCCTTGTTCCTTCATTTACAGAAACTCCCTGACCCGTCTCCATTGCTCCTTCACATACGGAAACTCCTTGACCCGTCGTCATTGCTCCTTCCTTCAGAGACACTCCCTGACCGTCACCCTTGCTCTTTCCTTCACAGACACTCCCTGACCCGTCTCGATTGATCCTTCATTTACAGATACTCCCTTACCTGTCACCATTGCTCATTCATTTACAGACACTCCCTGACCCGTCTGCATTTCTCCTTCATTTACAGACACTTTCTGACCAGTCACCATTGCTCCCTCCTTCAAAGACACTCCCTGCCCCGTCACAATTGCTTCTTCATTTACAGACACTCCCTGACACGTCACCATTGCTTCTTCATTTACAGACACTCCCTGACACGTCACCATTGCTCCTTCATTTGCCGACACTCCCTGACCCGTCTCCATTGCACCTTCATTTACAGACACTCCCTGACGCGTCACCATTGCTCCGACATTCACAGACACTCCCTGACCCGTCTCCATTGCTCCTTCATTTGCAGACACTCCCTGACCGTCACCCTTGCTCCTTCCTTCAGAGACACTCCCTGACCCGTCTCCATTGCTCCTTCATTTGCAGACACTCCCTGACCGTCTCCATTGCTCCTTCCTTCAAAGACACTCCCTGCCCCGTCACAATTGCTTCTTCATTTACAGACACTCCCTGACACGTCACCATTGCTCCTTCATTTGCCGACACTCCCTGACCCGTCTCCATTGCACCTTCATTTACAGACACTCCCTGACGCGTCACCATTGCTCCTACATTCACAGACACTCCCTGACCCGTCTCCATTGCTCCTTCATTTACAGACACACCCTGACCCGTCTCCATGGCTGCTTCATTTACAGATGCTCTCTGACGATTCTCCATTGCTCCTTCATATACAGACACTCCCTTACCCGTCTCCATTGCTCTTTCCTTCACAGACGCTCCCTGACCCGTCTCCATTGATCCTTCATTTACAGATACTCCCTTACCTGTCAACATGGCTCATTCATTTACAGACACTCCCTGACCCGTCTGCATTGCACCTTCATTTCCAGACGCTTCTGAGCAGTCACCATTGCTCCTTCATTTACAGATACTCCCTGACCTGTCACCATTGCTCCATCATTTACAGACACTCCCTGACCGTCACCCTTGCTCCTTCCTTCACATACGCTCCCAGACCCGTCTCCTTGTTCCTTTATTTACAGACGCTCCCCGACAATATTCCATTGCTCCTTCACACACAGACGCTCCCTGACCGTCACCCTTGCTCCTTCCTTCACAGACGCTCCCTGACCCGTCACCATTGCTCCTTCATTAACAGACGCGTCTGACCCGACACAATTGCTCCTTTCTTCAAAGACACGCCCTGACCCGTCACGATTGCGTCTTCATTTACAGACGCTCCCTGAACCGTCTCCATTGCTCCTTCATTTACATACACTCATTGACCCGTCTCCATTGCTCCTTCATTTACAAACACTCCCTTACCAGTCAACGTTGCTCCATCCTACAAAGACACTCCCTGACCCGTCCCCATTGCTTCTTCATTTATAGACACTCCCTGACCCGTCCCCATTGCTTCTTCATTTATAGACACTCCCTGACCCGTCTCCATTGCTCCTTCATTCACAGACACTCACTGACCCGTCTCCATTGGTCCTCCATTTATCAACACTCCCTGACCCGTCTCCATCATATACAGACACTCCCTGACCCGTCACCATTACTCTTTCCGACACATACATTCCCTGACCCCTCTCCATTGCTCCTTCCTTCACAGACGCTCCCTGACCCGTCTCCTTGCTCCTTCATTTACAGAAGCTCCCTGACTATTCTCCATTGCTCCCTCATTTACAGACATTCCCTGACCCGTCACCATTCCACCTTCATATACAGACACCCCCTGACGCGTCACCATTGCTCCTTCCGACACAGACACTCCCCTGGGGCCATCTCCCTCTCAAACAGATATTCTGCTTTGGATATTGTTGGGGGAGATGGCTTATCAGGGGAAAGCAGCAAGAGCCAGGTTCGGGGCACCACGGGTGGCTCTGCTGCACAGGAGGGGAGGAAGAAGAGTGGCAGGGCTATAGTGATAGGGGATTCAGTTGTAAGGGGAACAGATAGGCGTTTCTGCGGCCGCAAACGTGACTCCAGGATGGTATGTTTCCTCCCTGGTGCTCGGGTCAAGGATGTCACGGAGCGGCTACAGGGCATTCTGGAGGGGGAGGGTGTAGAAACTCTTGCTATCTGTTTTTATATTTTTTGCTCATTTATTTTCATAATCTATCTTCCCTTTCTTAATCAATCCTTTCGTTACTTTTTGCTGTCTTTTGAAGACTTCCCAATCTTCTATCCTCCCACTAAGTTTGGCTACCTTATATATCCTTGTTTTTAGTCGAATACTATCCTTAATTTCTTTACTTAGCCACGGATGGCTGTCATTTCTTTTACACCCTTTTTTCCTCAGTGGAATATATATTTTTTGAAAGTTGTAGAATGAACACCACTGTTCATGTACCGTCTTACCCTTTAAACTATTTTCCCAGTCCACTTTAATCAATTCCGCTCTCATACCATCATAGTCTCCTTTGTTCAAGCTCAGTATGCTTGTTTGAGAACCAACCTTCTCACCCTCTAATTGGATATGGAATGTAACCATGTTATGGTCACTCATTCCAAGGGGATCCTTAACTAGGACATTATTAATTAATCCTGGCTCATTACACAGGACCAGGTCCAAGGTTGCTTGCCCCCTTGTACGATCAGTTACATACTGCTCAAGAAATCCATCCCTAATACACTCAATAAACTCTTCCTCAAGGCTGCCCTGCCCAATTTGATTTGTCCAGTTAATATGATAGTTAAAATCCCCCATAATTATAGCTGTTCCCTTATTACATGCCCCGACTATTTCCTGATTAATACTTCTTCCAGCAGAGTTGCAACTATTAGGAGGCCTATATACTACGCCCACGAGTGTTTTTTGCCCCTTATTATTCCTTATCTCTACCCAAACTGTTTCATTCTCCTGATCCTTTGTCCCAATATCATTTCTCTGTATTACAGTGATTCCTTCCCTTATTAACATAGCCACCCCACCTCCCCTTCCTTCCTGCCTGTCCTTCCTGATTGTTAAATACCCTGGCATATTTAATTCCCAGTCGTTGTCACCCTGCAGCCATGTTTCTGTAATGGCCACAAGATCATACCCATACGTCGTTATTTGTGCCGTTAACTCGTCCATTTTGTTACGAATGCTACGTGCATTCAGATAAAGAACTTTCAAATATGTTTTGTGACACTTACTTCCTGCTTTTTCCTTTTTTAACACTTTACCTTTTTCTCCATACCTTCTGTCCCTTCCTGACACACTTTCCTCTGTCTCCCTGCTCAGGTTCCCAACCCCCTGCCACAGCTTTGATGCTGGGTTAATCGCCTTGCACCTTTTATTTTTTATATTATCTCTCATGCCTAAAGTACACTTTCTTTCCGCTGCTCTACGCTTTTCCCTTTCACTTGTTCTTGAACAACTGTTTGTACTATTTGTATTGTAGATTTCCCCTGGGTCTTCCCCTCTCTTGTTGCTCTCAACTTTATTCCCTTCTGACTCCCCGCTCAGGTTCCCATCCCCCTGCCACTCTAGTTTAAACCTTCCCCAACAGCACTAGCAAACACCCCTGCGAGGTCATTTCTCCCGGTCCTGCTCGGGTGTAACCCGTCCCGCTTGTACAGGTCCCACCTTCCCCAGAACCGGTCCCAATGCCCCAGGAATCTAAATCCCTCCCTCCTACACCATCCCTGCAGCCACGCATTCATCCGGTCTATTCTCCTGTTCCTATACTCACTAGCACGTGGCACCGGTAGTAATCCTGAGATCACTACCTTTGAAGTCCTGCTTTTTAATTTATCTCCTTACTCCTTAAATGCTCCTTTATTTACGGACGCTCCCTGACCATTCTCCATTGCTTCTTCATATAAAGACACTCCCTGACCCGTTACCATTGCTCTTTCCTTCACAGACGCTCCTTGAAACGCCGCCATTGCTCCTTCCTTTACAGATATTCCCTGATGCATCACATATGCTTCTTCATTCACAGACACTCCTTGACCATCTCCATTTCTCCTTCCTTCACAGATGCTCCCCAACTAGACTCCGTTGCTCCTTCATTTGCAGACATGCCCTAATCCGTCCCCATTGCTGCTTCATTTACTGACGCGCCCTGACCCGTCTCCATTGCTCCTTCATTTACAGACACTCCCTGACCCGTCTCCATTGCTCCTTCATTTACAGACACTCCCTGACCCGTCAACATTGCTCCTTCATTTACAGACACTCCCTGACCCGTCTCCATTGGTCCTTGATTTACAGATACTCCCTGACCCGTCACCTTTGCTCCTTCATTTACAGACACTCCCTGACCCGTCCCCATTGGTCCTTCATTTACAGACACTCCCTGACCCATCACCATTGGTCCTTCATTTACAGACACTCCCTGACCCATCTCCTATGCTCCTTCATTTACGGACACTCCTGGCCCGTCTACATTGCTCCTTCATTTACAGACACTCCCTGATCCACGTCCATTGCTCCTTCCTTCACAGACGCTTGCTGTCCCTTCACCTTTGCTCCTTCATTTACAGACTCTCCCTGACCTATTGTAAGGGATGGTGGTATGTGTCAGCTTCAACTCTGACTTATGAGCGGTTTGAATCGCTCCCACTCCTTGGTTCTAGACCTTGGACTAATTTGGGGGTTGTGACAAAGTGCAGCAGACAACTGGTTTTGGTGCAAGAAACTTTGACCTTTATTCAAGAGAGAAAATACAACACAACAATCTTAACACTCTAATAAAATGGGGAACACTTCGATTCACGAGGGAAATTACAGTAGAAAGATATCTCACCCCTCCCAACCCCACTGTACAAGCTAAGTTGGACTCTAAAGGGCCAGAGATAATGCTCACCAAACGAATCCTTGACAGTATTTCACCCAGAGGTAAGTCAAGAATAGATTGTAGAGTGGAAACTTTGCGGATCTTCGGTTTTCTCCCGAGTTGGTTTTCTTTGGTCGCGGTGGCCCAATATTACCCGGTTGGTTGGTGGTAATATTCGGTTGGTTGTTTCGTAAGGCCTTTATTGCCGCGAGGTGTCTGATGGTCACTGGGACTGTTGCTCTGGTTTCTTCTTGTGTGTCGGCCTGCTTCTAGAGCTGCTGACCTTCTCTCTGTTGCCCCCTCGCCTTGTTGTTCGCTGGAAGCTGCTCTTCCTTCCAGAGACAGGCAGAACAAGAGAAGCAGAACACAAGCGCAAGAGTGAGAGAGGTTTCGAGTTTCCACTTCTATATCCCTCTCTTACAATAGTCTTCATCACTTTTTTTAAAAAAGGCACTTCATGTCTGTTTAAACAGTTCTTACAAAGTCCTTAAGAATCTTTGATGGCTTTTTGATGGTCCCTCATCATGTTGCAATTGCTTCTCCCGATGGGTCATTGTTTTCATTCCGATTTGCTGATCACCTGGTATACAGGCTTCCTTTTGTATCCAACGTCCTAGGTGTTGATCGGTTTTGCTTTGAAACAAAGACATGGCCCCGCCATGTCTGGAGCAGTTGCCTCTTTCAATGGCCGACTGCTTTTCGAATTAGTGCTGAGTGTTGACCACCTGCTGTAGGTTTTGCATTAAAACAGACATGTCTGAAGCAGTAATTCTCCCACATTCCACTGTGTGTGTTGTTGATTCGTCTGGTGACCTCTCACCTATCCTTCCATCTTAGGATTTCAGTCAATGGCCAAAGTTTTCCATACTCAGGAATTTCTTTAGGGTTTTTCTCCGAGTTTTGGGGGATCTGTGAATTTTGAGAATCTTACACTCCCCCCTGTGATACTTTAACCTTGCTACAAGTATCATACTGGTAAAAGGTGAGCAAAATTCTCGATCCTCGAGAGCCAACCTTCCCCTGTAGTTTACCTATCTAAGACCCAAAACATACATTCCCCTTTAGGTGTAGTGTTCAGATGCAGACACAGGTAAGAATTAACATTCATCTCCAAGCACGGGTCCAACACCCCTGCACCACTTGGAAAATAGGGTACATACATAGAAAAATAATACACGGTGAACAATAATACTTAAACTACCAACCACCTTACATAAAATTTAACTAAAACACCCAAACTTAACAATCTCAAAATTAAATAACAGAAGCTATGTACATCCGCCGCCCGTCCCTGGGCGGCCAGGCTAATCCCTGTTCGGGCTACAGCACACTACTCCCCTCGGTGTGGCTGCCCTGTCCTGTAGCTTTGGTCCCTCGCAGCCTGCGGCTGCTGGCTGGGGACCTCTGTCCTCAGATCGATCCCTGACTTGAGGGGCTGCCCTTTTAGACTGGGGAGCCGGTGACCACGGTTTCTTTGGCCGTGGCGTTCGTGGGGGCCTTCTAGGGACTCTGGCTGGTCGGGGTTTTCTGACTGGTGAGTCTTTAACTCGAGCCACTGTCCCCTCTTGTGCGGTCTGTGGAATCTCCACTGCCGCTGGCTGGGGATTTCTATCCTCAGGCTGTACCTCTTCTAAACCTGTGTCAGGGGCAGGTAACTCTCTGCCCTCAGGTCCCACCTTGTCTGAGTCCCAGATGAGCGGGGGAGTGTCCCAAACGGTGAGTGGGATGGCCCTTCCCTTAAAACAAGCCTCTGCACCCGCTTGTGCAGTCTGTGAGTTTGCTCCTGCTGCAGGCTGAGGACTTTTATCCTCAGACCTTGCCCCAACTGGCTGTTCCCTTCTCTCGGATTTAAACAACTTACATTGGTTAATGTGGAACCATTTGGTGCGCCTCGGCAGCTTTATGGCGTATACCATGGGGCTTGCCTTATCTACAATGCTGTAGGGCCCCTTGTATAATGGTTCTAGACTGCCTACCCGAGCAAAATTCCTAACCATGACCTGATCCCCTATCTCCCACTCGTGGTGCGTACGGGGTTCTAACAGCAGTCGGTTGCTCTGATGCTGTTTTCCCATGTTGCTCGCAGCCTGCCAGTGAACCTGTTTAAGGTGTTCAAACAGATTCCTGACGAAGCTGTCCCGGTTCACCTCTCTGAGCTGACCCTCCGTGAGCACCGGGGCGAGCACATGGGTGGGGGTCCGCATAACCCTACCAGTCATGAGCTCGTGTGGGGAATACCCTGTGCTTTTTGACTGGCTGGCTCAGATCCCCATTAGGACCTACGGTAAGACTTCAACCCACTTTCTAGGTGAGTCTACCGTCTCTTTCCTCAGCCTTTCTTTCAAGGTTCTGTTCATCCTCTCTACAATCCCTGAGGACTGTGGGTTGTGTGCAACGTGCCATTTCCCCTCTATGCCGAGTACCATAAGGGTATTCTGCATGACCTGCCCAGTAAAGTGACTCCCTTGGTCGGACACCACGTACTGTGGTAGCCCCCATCGTGAGAACACCTCCCTGACCAGGATCCTGGCTGTACTCATAGCCGTGGCTGTTCAACAGGGGAAGGCTTCTACTTTGTGAACACATCCACCAGGACTAGGCAGTACTTATAGCCTCCCTGGGCGGTGGGTAGGGGCCCGATGTAGTTGACCTGGATCGACTGCCATGGTCCCTCTACCCTCCTGATGTGTCCCAGAGGTACTTTCCTTTTGTGGGGGTCAGGGTTGTTAGCAGCACACACCAGACAGCTGGCACAGAACTCGTGGACATCTTCCCTGAGTCCTGGCCACCATCCTGCCCGTTCCACCCGCTGCCAGGTGGTCTCAGGCCCGGGATGCCCCGCTCCTGGACCCTCATGGGCCAGTTGAAGGAATTCCCTCCTGTGCTGCTGCGGTACTACCCATTGCTCTCCCTTAAACAGCATGCCCTCCTTTACAGAGAGGGCTGCTGTGCTGTAAGGGCCCTCTACCCTTTTCCCTTCTACCACTGCACTGAGGACTGCCTTGAGGACGGGGTCTTGGGTTTGGACCGTCTTCAGGTCCGGGGTTAAAGCTGCCCCTGCACTCCCCTGTGTCCCATTCCTACCCGTGACTGCTGCTATAGGACAGGACCCATATGGGTCCCAGAAAGTGCCTGTGCGGGCACCCTCCTGAGCTAGCACATCGGCCTGCCGGTTACCCTCACTCCGGGGTTCTGCGGAGGAATGGGCTTTCACCTTATGGATGAAAACCTCCCCTTCCTCCCCCACTGCTGCTAAGATTTTCTCCAGCAAGGGTTTCACTGTGAGGGGTCTCCCGTCAGCGGAGGTGTATCCGTGGCGGGACCAGATGGCCAGGTACTCCGTACACGAATTGCATGTGAACATACTGTCCGAGCAAATCGTGTACGGGGTGGGGAAGATCTCGGGGTGTGTGACCACGTACACTACCGTGGACAGTTCAGCCTGCTGGGCGCTTATGGTGCTGGGGAGCTTAATTGCCAGGGCAAGGTCTGCCGCTGGGTCATAAACTCCACACCCCGTGAGTCACTCACCAGCAGATACTGTGCTGGAGCCATCCACATAGATTTCACGGCCTGTGGGGTGTATCCCGGCCCGTAAACCTATGTTTACTTCCCAAACCCCTTCTATGGAACACCGGTGGGCTGTTCCAGGATATACCAGGTTAGCTGCGAGCTTTGGCTCGCAGAGCCCTTTTACTTTCAGGTCCATCTGTGAGAGAAGCAGGGTCCAGCGAGCAATGCGGGCACTGCTCACTGTCCCATCCTTGATTCTCCCGTCCAGGAGCATCTGGGTGGGCGTGTGATGGGTGAGGAGGGTGATGGGAGAGGTGCCTGTGAAGATCAACGATCTTTTCACAGCCCAATGTGTGGCCAAGAGGTGCCTTTCACAATTGGAGTAGCTCTTCTCCACATCTGTGAGTCTCCTGGAGGAGTAGACCACCGGTCTCAGCTTGCCATGCCGCTCTTGGAGCAGCACAGCACTCAGGCTGTCCCCGCTGGCTGCTACCTCCAGGAAGAACTCTTTCCCTCCATCTATGGCCCCTAGAGCTGGTGCGGTCTGCAGATCTTTCTTGAGCCTGACAAATGCTGCCTGGCAACCCTCATCCCAAACCCACTCCACTCCCTTATGCAGGAGTCGGAGCAGAGGGGCTGCTGTGGCCGCATAGTCCTCAATGAAGTCTCTGCAGTACCCGGTTAGCCCTAGAAACGATCTCACTCCCATGACTGTGTTGGGACTGGTAACTCCTGTACTGCTTCCCTTCTAGCTTTATCTATGGCCCTTTCCCCAGCGCGTATTGTCAGGCCCAGGAATTTCACCTCCTGCTGGCCAATCTGTGCTTTCTTTGGGTTCACTTTAAAACCTTCCTGCCCGAGCAGTTCCAGCAGTTCGGCCAGAAGTGGGCCATGCTCCTCTCTCGAATCGGTGAATAGGAGCAGGTCATCCACGTATTGTACCAGCTGCCTGGGCTGGCTGAAGCCCTTTAAACTGTTTGCCATGCATTGGTGGAAAATGCTGGGGCTATTGTGGAAGCCCTGAGGCAGACAGTTCCAGGTGTACTGTTGCCCTTTAAAGGTAAAGGCAAACTTGTACTGATCCTCTCTCCTTAAAGGGATGAACCAAAACCCGTTGGAGATACCCAGCACCGTGAAAGTGGTCGCGGATGCTGGGATACTTCCTATCAGGTCGGCAACTGCTGCTACCGTGGGTGCACAGGCTGGGATGTTACGGTTGAGCACCCGATAGTCCACTGTGGCCCTCCAGGAGTTGTCCGGTTTTCTAACCGGCCAAAGTGGAGAGTTCACGTGGGTGGCTATCGGTCTCAGGACGCCCTGTTGCACTAAGGAGGACATGGCTGCTTCCATGTCTGGCTCCGCTTCCCTGGGGAAGTTATATTGCTTTTGTGGTCGGGCCATAGGGTCCCCATCTACACTGACCTCGAACCCGTTGACCCTCCCACAGTCGTGTTTGTGTGGGGCAAATGTGGCTCGGTGGGCTCGCACAAATGCCTGGAACTCCCTTGGGGTATTACTGACCATGAGTTCGAGGTTATAACCCTCTTTAGGCTTCATGGTGCACAGGGTCCCCTTCCCCTGTTTCCCTGGGATGACGACTACTCCGCCTTCCTTTCCTGTATTTGCCCACCACAGGCAGTGATTCCTCAAATCCACTAGGATCCCGTGGCCTACAATAAAGTCGGCTCCCAGGATCCCTTTTCCACCCTCCACTTCCCACTTCATTCGGACACAGGTCCACTTAGAGCGGAGTGTTCCTAAACAAATGGTCAGCGGGATGGAAAATGAGCCTGTTCTTTACCTGTGAATCCCGACAGACTGTATGGGACCCCGTTAGATAGAGGTGAGGTGGTGGGGTGAGCTGAATGGATCACGGTACATGATGCTCCCGTGTCCAACAGATAGGTCCCCTTTACCTCTTCTACCTCCATCTCAACGAGGGGTCTCTTCCATAAGTCGTAGGTAAGGGAACACAGGTAAACAGGCTGCACTGGCTCTAGTCAGGGTTGTGGGTTAGATGGGGCTGATGGGGTCAGAGCGCCGGTGGTGGCTGCTACCTTCCCTGGGCCAGTCAATAGGGTTCTCATGGTGTCCAAAAATGACTCGACCGTGGCGGGAGGGATTCCTGTCTCTGCCTTTTGGGCTGGGGTTGAGGAATTCTTTCCCTTGTTATCTTTCCAAGGATTCTTACACTCCTTCCTCCAGTGTCCATCCTTCCCACACCCATAACAGTTGAGCTTTGTGCTGGAAGGGTTATTCCCTTCCTGATGCCACTCCTTCCTACCCTGGCCGGGTTTCATTTCATGCACTTTCCCTTTAGGTGGGTGTGCATTGGTTCCTTTACCATTACGGTAAGCTGTGGTCAATTGTCTGACCACTGTGAGTTCGGTAGTCAGGGGATTCTTTGGGTCAAACCACATTCCTGCCGCGGCCCTGACCTGTGGCAAGCTGTTTGCCACCAGGCAACGGAGCCAGTGGGCCCGCTGATCCTGGTCCAGGTTAGCCCGGTTAGGCGTCCCACTGCATGTGCTCCTATACACCGGCCACAACCTGTCTGCAAAAGCCTGCGGGGTTTCTCCTACGAGCTGCACTGTTTTTTCCACCTGGGAGAAAGGACTTCCCTCATTCATCCCCATGGCCTCAAGAACTTCCTCCTTGAGCTCCCCATAATCACACTGTCCCATCTTACATTGGTCAGAGAGGGACTGGAAGAGCTTCCTCTCCAGGGAGAATAGCAGCATTTTGGCCTGTTCAGCATCATTGCACTCGTTGATGCTGCTTGTTCCACTTCCCTGAAGTGGACCGAGGGGTCCCCATTTGCAGCAAGTTTAGTGAAATGGCTTACCATGGCCCTAAGCTGTTGGGTGCCGTGGGGAACTACGAACTGGTTTTGGAGGGGTCCCTCATCCCCGTTATCAGCGGGCGGGCCGAACCTTTGCTGCCGGGCCGGGCACATTGGCCCCGGTCCCAGCCTCTCTTGCTGGGGGTTTTCCTCCTCAGCTTCTGCCCTAATTCCACCCCACCCTCCTGCCAGATTTCGCTAAAGCTTGGCGCTACGGGTGGTGGTCGTGGGCCCTCCTGCTCCTCAACCGGGTCGTCCCTTGGCACTACCTGTGGTGTCTGAACCGTTCTCCCCAGGTTCCCTGTGAAGTCGACCTGGGCTGCACTCGGGCTTATGAGGCACACCATGCCTTTTGCCGTCCTTAGAGCAAGGTTCAGACTCTCTATCTGCTTCTGGCAGGGGCCATGGTCTGAATCCTCAAACCTCTGTGTGCTCACTATCTTATAGGCTGCCTGTAAGCCTTTTACTTTCTCCTCCTGCTCTCTTACTTGTCTTGCTAGGCGGGCATTCTTTTCCCGCAAACTCAGCTCATTCTTCTTGACCTGACACTGTAAATATTCCTGTTGGGTCTTATGCTCCCCCACTAACTGCACCCTTTCCTGGTTCAGAGTCTGCAATGCTAACAGTAACTTCTCTCCTGCTAGGGCCTTTGTTTGGACTTCCAGGGCTGACTCCCGGATCTCAGCTGCCTGTGCTTCAACGAGCCTGTCCAAAAGCTGGATCTGTTTCTTGAAGCACATTAGCCAGACTGCCTTTTCTATGGATTTTTTATGATCCTTCCCTTCTGTCCATTTAGCTGCAGCATCGACCGGACGCCCAGCCTTCAACAGATTAGTGACCCATTGTTTTTTCCATATTCACCTCACTGAACACATAATTTGAGATCCTCTCTTCCATTACAGTTCTCTCGTCCAAATCAATGTCCACTGTATCACATCCCTTTTGTGGTCGCCATTCTGTAGGGGGTGGTGGTCTGTGTCAGCTTCACATCTGACTTCTGAGCGGTTCGAACCGCTCCCACTCCCTGGGTTCGAGACCTTGGACTTATTTGGGGGTTGTGACAAAGTGCAGCAGACAACTGGTTTTGGTGCAAGAAAAGAAACTGGGTTTATTGAAGTCACAAATGAACTTATAACATTAGGATAACACTGAGATTATACAGACCTACAAAAGTACACTTAGTTAAGAATGGGGAACACACGTCATAACGAGGGAAAATCACCCTACTAATCCCCTTAACCTTGTCCCACCCCCAAAACCTAACTAAATTGAACTAGGAGAGGTCAGGGATCATGCTCACCAAACCAGGGTTCCTTGACAGTTCGAAATCCAGCCAGGTAAGCCGGTTGCAGTTTTGGGGTACGCTCCTTGTGTCCTCTGGGGCCTGCCGGCCTGGTCTGTGGAATCTGTGAAGTTTCTTCAGTTGGGTGGAGTCCGCTGATGCGATAAGGCACGATTGTGGGTGGTCGATCTTCGTGGAGGGCTGCGGTTGCGGCCTTGTTGTCTTCGGTTGAGCCTGCCACACCGTGCCCCTCGCCGTGATGTTGCCTGCGGGCCTGCGAACCTCCGGATCTCCTTCCTCCGCTTAGCTCAGCTCTCTCTCCCTGCTTAAACTCTGCTTAAACTCTGCTTACAACCTGCCCCCTTCGTAACTGGTGGCCCAGTTATACTGTTTTTCGAATTTCTTATCTGAACGCCAAATCAAGGTTAGTTCTTTGTCTGATACTGGTGGGCTTCTTCAGGTGATTATAGTTTTTCGACTTAACTGGTTTTGGGGCGGTTGTCTCGTTGTTTTTAATGGGCTTGCATAATGTTTATCGTTGCCTTCCTGCCCCAGTAACTAGTCTTGAACTGAAAGCCATTGTATATGTGAAGTCTTGATGGGTTCGCATAATTGGTCCATTGTTGCCTTCCTGCCTTAGTAGTTACTGTTGATTATTTATGCAAGGTTTTGATGGGCTTTAGTTTCGTGGAAGATGAAGTCTTTCTCTGTGTTGATTGTTTGAAAGGGAAGAATGTGTATTCTGTCTCCTCTCGTTGTCTGGTTTCAGGCAACAATCCACACTGCACCCAACAACCCCTGGCATGTCCAGTCCCAGACCATCATGGGCCGAACCTCCTGTCTGCAGGGTTACACAATTAACCCAGCAGTTGGGTCCTCAGCCATAAAAGTCCAAAAGTCATATCCTCGTTGATGATCTGAAAAATGTGGGAATTTTGAGAACCCTTCAGTCACCCTCTGATGTATCTATCAGATAATCACTCTCCGATGTATCTCTCTGATCGTCACTAAATGACGTATCTGTCTGATAATCACCCTCTGATGTATCTGTCTGCTAATCACTCACTGATGTATCTGTCTGATAGTCACTCTCTGGTGTATCTGTCTGATAATCACCCTCTGATGTATCTGTCTGATAATCACCCTCTAATGTATCTGTCTGATAGTCACCCTCTGATGTATCACTCTGATCGTCACTCTCTGATGTATCTGTCCGATAGTCACCCTCTGATGTATCTGTCTGAAAATCACCCTCTGATTTATCTGTCTGATCGTCACTCTCTGATGTATCTGTCTGATAGTCAATCTCTGATATATCTGTCTGAGAATCACTCTCTGATGCATCTGTTTGATAGTCACCCTCTGATGTATCTGTCTGATAGTCACTCTCTGATATATCTGTCTGATAATCACCCTCTGATATATCTGTCTGAAAATCACCCTCTGATATATCTGTCTGATAGTCACCCTCTGATATATCTGTTTGAAAATCACTCTCTGAAGTATCTGTCTGATAATCGCCCTCTGATGTATCTGTCTGAGAGTAACCATCTGATATATCTGTCTCATAATCACTCTCTGATGTATCGCTCTGATCGTCACCCTCTGATGTATCTCTCTGATCGTCACCCTCTGATATATCTATCTGATAGTCACCCTCTGATATATCTATCTGATAGTCACCCTCTGATGTATCTGTCTGATAATCACCCTCTGATGTATCTGTCTGATAGTCACCCTCTGATATATCTGTTTGAAAATCACTCTCTGAAGTATCTGTCTGATAATCGCCCTCTGATGTATCTGTCTGAGAGTAACCATCTGATATATCTGTCTGATAATCACTCTCTGATGTATCTCTCTGATCGTCACCCTCTGATGTATCTCTCTGATCGTCACCCTCTGATGTATCTGTCTGATAGTCACTCTCTGATGTATCTGTCTGATAGTCACTCTCTGATGTATCTGTCTGATAGTCACTCTCTGATGTATCTGTCTGAAAATCACCCTCTGATTTAACTGTCTGATAGTCACCCTCTGATGTATCTGTCTGATCGTCACCCTCTGATGTATCTGTATGATGGTCACTCTCTGATGTATCTGTCTGATGGTCACTCTCTGATGTACCTGTCTGATAGTCACTCTCTGATATATCTGTCTGATAGTCACACTCTGATGTATCTGTCTGAGAGTCACTCTCTGATGTATCTGTCTGATAGTGACTCTCTGATGTATCTGTCTGATAGTCACTCTCTGATGTATCTGTCTGATAATCACTCTCTGACGTTTCTGTCTGATAGTCACTCTCTGATGTATCTGTCTGATAATCACCCTCTGATATATCTGTCTGAAAATCACCCTCTGATGTATCTGTCTGAAAATCACCCTCTGATGTATCTGTCTGATAGTCACTCTCTGATGTATCTGTCTCAGAGTCACTCTCTGATGTATCTGTCTGATAGTCACTCTCTGATATATCTGTCTGAAAATCACCCTCTGATGTATCTGTCTGATAATCACCCTCTGATATATCTGTCTGAAAATCACCCTCTGATGTATCTGTCTGATAATCACCCTCTGATATATCTGTCTGAAAATCACCCTCTGATGTATCTGTCTGATAATCACCCTCTGATATATCTGTCTGATAGTCAACCTCTGATATATCTGTCTGAAAATCACCCTCTGATATATCTGTCTGAAAATCACCCTCTGATATATCTGTCTGATAATCACCCTCTGATATATCTGTCTGAAAATCACCCTCTGATGTATCTGTCTGATAGTCACCCTCTGATATATCTGTCTGAAAATCACCCTCTGATATATCTGTCTGATAGTCACTCTCTGATGTATCTGTCTGTGAGTCACCCTCTGATGTATCGGTCTGATACTCACCCTCTGATAAATCTGTCTGAAAATCACCTTCTGATGTATCTGTCTGATAGTCACCCTCTGATATATCTGTCTGAAAATCACCCTCTGATATATCTTTCTGATAATCACCCTCTGATGTATCTGTCTGATAGTCACCCTCTGATATATCTGTCTGAAAATCACCCTCTGATATATCTGTCTGAAAATCACCCTCTGATATATCTGTCTGATAATCACCCTCTGATATATCTCTCTGATCGTCACCCTCTGATGTATCTGTCTGATAGTCACTCTCTGATGTATCTGTCTGATAGTCACCCTCTGATGTATCTGTCTGAGAGTCACCCTCTGATATATCTGTCTGAAAATCACCCTCTGATACATCTGTCTGAAAATCACCCTGTGATATATCTGTCTGAGAGACACTCTCTGATGTATCTGTCTGATAGTCACTCTCTGACGTTTCTGTCTGATAATCACCTTCTGATGTATCTGTCTGATAGTCACCCTCTGATGTATCTGTCTGATAATCGACCTCAGATATATCTGTCTGATAGTAACCCTCTAATGTATCTGTCTGAAAATCACTCTCTGATACATCTGTCTGATAGTCACCCTCTGATATATCTGTCTGAAAATCACCCTCTGATGTATCTGTCTGATAATCACCCTCTGATATATCTGTCTGATAGTCACTCTCTGAAAAATCTGTCTGAAGATCACCCTCTGATGTATCTGTCTGATAATCACCCTCTGATATATCTGTCTGAAAATCACACTCTGATATATCTGTCTGATAGTCACCCTCTGATGTATCTGTCTGAAAATCACTCTCTGATATATCTGTCTGATAGTCACCCTCTGATATATCTGTCTGAAAATCACCTTCTGATGTATCTGTCTGATAGTCACCCTCTGATGTATCTGTCTGATAATCGCCCTCTGATATATCTGTCTGATAGTCACCCTCTGATATATCTGTCTGATAGTCACCCTCTGATATATCTGTCTGAAAATCACTCTCTGATATATCTGTCTGATAGTCACCCTCTGATATATCTGTCTGAAAATCACCCTCTGATGTATCTGTCTGATAATCACCCTCTGATATATCTGTCTGATAGTCACTCTCTGATATATCTGTCTGATAATCACCCTCTGATATATCTGTCTGAAGATCACCCTCTGATGTATCTGTCTGATAATCACCCTCTGATATATCTGTCTGAAAATCACCCTCTGATATATCTGTCTGATAGTCACCCTCTGATGTATCTGTCTGAAAATCACTCTCTGATATATCTGTCTGATAGTCACCCTCTGATATATCTGTCTGAAAATCACCCTCTGATGTATCTGTCTGATAATCACCCTCTGATATATCTGTCTGAAAATCACCCTCTGATGTATCTGTCTGATAGTCACCCTCTGATATATCTGTCTGAAAATCACCCTCTGATATATCTGTCTGATAGTCACCCACTGATATATCTGTCTGAAAATCACCCTCTGATGTATCTGTCTGATAGTCACCCTCTGATATATCTGTCTGAAAATCACCCTCTGATGCATCTGTCTGAAAATCACCCTCTGATGTATCTGTCTGATAATCACCCTCTGATATATCTGTCTGAAATTCACCCTCTGATGTATCTGTCTGATAATCACTCTCTGATGTATCTGTCTGAAAATCACCCTCTGATATATCTGTCTGAAATTCACCCTCTGATGTATCTGTCTGAAAATCACTCTCTGATGTATCTGTCTGAAAATCACCCTCTGATGTATCTGTCTGATAATCACTCTCTGATGTATCTGTCTGATAATCACCCTCTGATATATCTGTCTGAAAATCACCCTCTGATGTATCTGTCTGATAATCACCCTCTGATGTATCTGTCTGATAGTCACCCTCTGATATATCTGTCTGAAAATCACCCTCTGCTGTATGTGTCTGATAATCACCCTCTGATGTATCTGTCTGAAAATCACTCTCTGATGTATCTGTCTGAAAATCACCCTCTGATATATCTGTCTGAAAATCACCCTCTGATGTATCTGTCTGATAGTCACCCTCTGATATATCTGTCTAATAATCACTCTCTGATATATCTGTCTGATAGTCACCCTCTGATATATCTGTCTAATAATCACTCTCTGATATATCTGTCTAATAATCACTCTCTGATATATCTCTCTGATCGTCACCCTCTGATGTATCTGTCTGATAGTCACTCTCTGATGTATCTGTCTGAAATTCACCCTCTGATGTATCTCTCTGATCGTCACCCTGTGATGTATCTGTCTGATAGTCACTCTCTGATGTATCTGTCTGATAGTCACTCTCTGATGTATCTGTCTGATAGTCACTCTCTGATGTATCTGTCTGATAGTCACTCTCTGATGTATCTGTCTGATAGTCACTCTCTGATGTATCTGTCTGAAAATCACCCTCTGATGTATCTGTCTGAAAATCACCCTCTGATTTATCTTTCTGATAGTCACCCTCTAATGTATCTCTCTGATCGTCACCCTCTGTTGTATCTCTCTGATGGTCACTCTCTGATGTATCTGTCTGATAGTCACTCTCTGATGTATCTGTCTGAGAATAACTCTCTGATGTATCTGTCTGATAGTCACTCTCTGATGTATCTGTCTGATAGTCACTCTCTGATGTATCTGTCTGATCCTCACCCTCTGATGTATCTCTCTGATCGTCACCCTTTGATGTATCTCTCTGATCGTCACCCTTTGATGTATCTGTCTGATAATCGCCATCTGATGTATCTGTCTGAGAGTCACCCTCTGATTTATCTGTCTGATAGTCACCCTCTGATGTATCTCTCTGATCCTCACCCTCTGATGTATCTCTCTGATCGTCACCCTTTGATGTATCTGTCTGATAATCGCCCTCTGATGTATCTGTCTGAGAGTCACCCTCTGATTTATCTGTCTGATAGTCACCCTCTCAGGTATCTGTCTGATTGTCACCCTCTGATATATCTGTTTGAAAATCACTCTCCGAAGTAACTGTCTGATAATCGCCCTCTGATGTATCTCTCTGATCGTCACCCTCTGATGTATCTGTCTGATAGTCACTCTCTGATGTATCTGTCTGAAATTCACCCTCCGATTTATCTGTCTGATAGTCACCCTCTGATGTATCTGTCTGATGGGCACTCTCTGATGTATCTGTCTGATAGTCACTCTCTGATGTATCTATCTGATAGTCACTCTCTGATGTATCTGTCTGATAGTCACTCTCTGATGTATCTGTCTGATAGTCACTCTCTGTTGTATCTGTCTGATGGTCACTCTCTGATGTACCTGTCTGATAGTCACTCTCTGATATATCTGTCTGATAGTCACACTCTGATGTATCTGTTTGAGAGTCACTCTCTGATGTATCTGTCTGATCGTCACTCTCTGATGTATCTGTCTGATCGTCACTCTCTGATGTATCTGTCTGATAGTCACTCTCTGATGTATCTGTCTGAAAATCACCCTCTGATTTATCTGTCTGATAGTCACCCTCTGATGTATCTCTCTGATCGTCATCCTCTGATGTATCTGTCTGATGGTCACTCTCTGATGTATCTCTCTGATCGTCACCCTCTGATGTAACTGTCTGATAGTCACCCTCAGATGTATCTGTCTGATAGTCACCCTCTGATGTATCTCTCTGATCGTCACACTCTGATGTATCTGTCTGATAGTCACCCTCTGATGTATCTTTCTGTTAGTCACCCTCTGATGTATCTGTCTGATGGTCACTCTCTGATGTATCTGTCTGATGGTCACTCTCTGATGTACCTGTCTGATAGTCACTCTCTGATGTATCTGTCTGATAGTCACTCTCTGATGTATCTCTCTGATCCTCACCCTCTGATGTATCTGTTTGATCGTCACCCTCTGATATATCTGTCTGACAGTCACTCTCTGATGTATCTGTCTGATAATCACCCTCTGATGTATCTGTCTGATAATCACCCTCTGATATATCTGTTTGAAAATCACTCTCCGATGTATCTGTCTGATAATCGCCCTCTGATGTATCTGTCTGAGAGTCACCCTCTGATTTATCTGTCTGATCGTCACCCTCTGATGTATCTGTCTGATCGTCACCCTCTGATATATCTGTTTGAAAATCACTCTCCGAAGTATCTGTCTGATAATCGCCCACTGATGTATCTGTCTGAGAGTAACCCTCTGATGTATCTCTCTGATCGTCACTCTCTGATGTCTCTGTCTGATAGTCACTATCTGATGTATCTGTCTGATAGTCACTCTCTGATGTATCTGTCTGAAATTCACCCTCTGATTTATCTGTGTGATAGTCACCCTCTGATGTATCTCTCTGATCGTCAACCTCTGATGTATTTGTCTGATAGTCACCCTCTGATGTATCTGTCTGATGGTCACTCTCTGATGTATCTGTCTGATAGTCACTCTCTGATGTATCTGTCTGATAGTCACTCTCTCAATGTATCTGTCTGATAGTCACTCTCTGATGTATCTGTCTGATAGTCACTCTCTCAATGTATCGGTCTGATCGTCACTCTCTGATGTATCTGTCTGATAATCACTCTCTGATGTATCTGTCTGAAAATCAACCTCTGATATATCTGTCTGATGGTCACTCTCTGATGTATCTGTCTGATGGTCACTCTCTGATGTACCTGTCTGATAGTCACTCTCCGATGTATCTCTCTGATCGTCACCCTCTGATGTATCTGTCTGATAATCACTCTCTGATGTATCTGTCTAAAAATCACCCTCTGATTTATCTGTCTGATAGTCACCCTCTGATGTATCTGTCTGAAAATCACCCTCTGATGTATCTCTCTGATCGTCACCCTCTGATGTATCTGTCTGATAGTCACTCTCTGATGTATCTCTCTGATCCTCACCCTCTGATGTATCTGTTTGATAGTCACCCTCTGATATATCTGTCTGACAGTCACTCTCTGATGTATCTTTCTGATAATCACCCTCTGATATATCTGTTTGAAAATCACTCTCCGATGTATCTGTCTGATAATCGCCCTCTGATGTATCTGTCTGAGAGTCACCCTCTGATTTATCTGTCTGATAGTCACCCTCTGATGTATCTGTCTGATCGTCACCCTCTGATATATCTGTTTGAAAATCACTCTCCGAAGTATCTGTCTGATAATCGCCCACTGATGTATCTGTCTGAGAGTAACCCTCTGATTTATCTGTGTGATAGTCACCCTCTGATGTATCTCTCTGATCGTCAACCTCTGATGTATTTGTCTGATAGTCACCCTCTGATGTATCTGTCTGATGGTCACTCTCTGATGTATCTGTCTGATCGTCACTCTCTGATGTATCTGTCTAATAGTCACTCTCTCAATGTATCTGTCTGATAGTCACTCTCCGATGTATCTGTCTGATAGTCACTCTCTGATGTATCTGTCTGATAATCACTCTCTGATGTATCTGTCTGAAAATCACCCTCTGATATATCTGTCTGATGGTCACTCTCTGATGTATCTGTCTGATGGTCACTCTCTGATGTACCTGTCTGATAGTCACTCTCTGATATATATGTCTGATAGTCACACTCTGATGTATCTGTCTGAGAGTCACTCTCTGATGTATCTGTCTGATCGTCACTCTCTGATGTATCTGTCTGATAGTCACTCTCTGATGTGTCTGTCTGATAGTCACCCTCTGATGTATCTCTCTGATCCTCACCCTCTGATGTATCACTCTGATCGTCACCCTCTGATGAATCTGTCTGATAATCACCCTCTGATGTATCTCTCTGATCGTCACCCTCTGATGTAACTGTCTGATAGTCACCCTCTGATGTATCTGTCTGATGGTCACTCTCTGATGTATCTGTCTGATAGTCACTCTCTGATATATCTGTCTGATAGTAACTCTGATGTATCTGTCTGATAGTCACTCTCTGATGTGTCTGTCTGATAATCACACTCAGATGTATCTGTCTGATAGTCACCCTCTGATGTATCTGTCTGATCGTCACCCTCTGATGTAACTGTCTGATAGTCACCCTCTGATGTATCTGTCTGATGGTCACTCTCTGATGTATCTGTCTGATAGTCACTCTCTGATATATCTGTCTGATAGTAACTCTGATGTATCTGTCTGATAGTCACTCTCTGATGTATCTGTCTGATAGTCACTCTCTGATGTATTTGTCTGATAGTCACTCTCTGATGACTTTCTCTGATAATCACCAACTGATGTATCTGTCTGAGAGTCACCCTCTGATGTACCTGCCTGATAGTCACCCTCTGATGTATCTCTCTGATCGTCACTCTCTGATGCATCTGTCTGAAATTCACCCTCTGATGTATCTGCCTGATAGTCACTCTCTGATGTATCTGTCTGATAGCCACCCTCTGATATATCTGTCTGTTAATCACCTTCTGATGTATCTGTCTGTAAATCACCCTCTGATATATCTGTCTGATCGTCACCCTCTGATGTATCTGTCTGATTGTCACCCACTGATGTATCTGTCTGATAGTCACCCTCTGATATATCTATCTGATAGTCACTCTCTGATGTATCTGTCTGATAGTCACTCTCTGACGTTTCTGTCTGATAATCACCCTCTGATGTATCTGTCTGATCGTCACTCTCTGTTATATCTATCTGATAGTCACCCTCTGATGTATCTCTCTGATCGTCACTCTCTGATGTATCTGTCTGATAGTCACTATCTGATGTATCTGTCTGATAGTCACTCTCTGATGTATCTGTCTGAAATTCACCCTCTGATTTATCTGTGTGATAGTCACCCTCTGATGTATCTCTCTGATCGTCACCCTCTGATGTATCTGTCTGATAGTCACCCTCTGATGTATCTGTCTGATGGTCACTCTCTGATGTATCTGTCTGATAGTCACTCTCTGATGGATCTGTCTGATAGTCACTCTCTGATGTATCTGTCTGATAATCACTCTCTGATGTATCTGTCTAAAAATCACCCTCTGATTTATCTGTCTGATAGTCACCCTCTGATGTATCTGTCTGAAAATCTCTCTCTGATGTATCTCTCTGATCGTCACTCTCTGATGTATCTGTCTGATAATCACCCTCTGATTTATCTGTCTGATAGTCACCCTCTGATGTATCTGTCTGAAAATCACCCTCTGATGTATCTCTCTGATCGTCACCCTCTGATATATCTGTCTGATAGTCACTCTCTGATGTATCTGTCTGATAATCACTCTCTGATGGATCTGTCTGATAGTCACTCTCTGATGTATCTGTCTGATAATCACTCTCTGATGTATCTGTCTGAAAATCACCCTCTGATATATCTGTCTGATAGTCACCCTCTGATGTATCTGTCTGATGGTCACTCTCTGTTGTATCTGTCTGATGGTCACTCTCTGATGTACCTGTTTGATAGTCACTCTCTGATATATCTGTCTGATAGTCACACTCTGATGTATCTGTTTGAGAGTCACTCTCTGATGTATCTGTCTGATCGTCACTCTCTGATGTATCTGTCTGATCGTCACTCTCTGATGTATCTGTCTGATAGTCACTCTCTGATGTATCTGTCTGATCGTCACTCTCTGATGTATCTGTCTGATAGTCACTCTCTGATGTATCTGTCTGAAAATCACCCTCTGATTTATCTGTCTGATAGTCACCCTCTGATGTATCTCTCTGATCGTCACCCTCTGATGTATCTCTCTGATCCTCACCCTCTGATGTATCTGTTTGATCGTCACCCTCTGATATATCTGTTTGAAAATCACTCTCCGAAGTATCTGTCTGATAATCGCCCACTGATGTATCTGTCTGAGAGTAACCCTCTGATGTATCTCTCTGATCGTCACTCTCTGATGTCTCTGTCTGATAGTCACTATCTGATGTATCTGTCTGATAGTCACTCTCTGATGTATCTGTCTGAAATTCACCCTCTGATTTATCTGTGTGATAGTCACCCTCTGATGTATCTCTCTGATGGTCACTCTCTGATGTATCTGTCTGATAGTCACTCTCTGATGTATCTGTCTGATAGTCACTCTCTGATGTATCTGTCTGATAGTCACTCTCTCAAATTATCTGTCTGATAGTCACTCTCTGATGTATCTGTCTGATAGTCACTCTCTCAATGTATCGGTCTGATCGTCACTCTCTGATGTATCTGTCTGATAATCACTCTCTGATGTATCTGTCTGAAAATCAACCTCTGATATATCTGTCTGATGGTCACTCTCTGATGTATCTGTCTGATGGTCACTCTCTGATGTACCTGTCTGATAGTCACTCTCCGATGTATCTGTCTGATCGTCACCCTCTGATATATCTGTTTGAAAATCACTCTCCGAAGTATCTGTCTGATAATCGCCCACTGATGTATCTGTCTGAGAGTAACCCTCTGATGTATCTCTCTGATCGTCACCCTCTGATGTATCTGTCTGATAGTCACCCTCTGATGAATCTGTCTGATAATCACCCTCTGATGTATCTCTCTGATCGTCAACCTCTGATGTATTTGTCTGATAGTCACCCTCTGATGTATCTGTCTCATGGTCACTCTCTGATGTATCTGTCTGATAGTCACTCTCTGATGTATCTGTCTAATAGTCACCCTCTCAATGTATCTGTCTGATGGTCACTCTCTGATGTATCTGTCTGATAGTCACCCTCTGATGTATCTGTCTGATGGTCACTCTCTGATGTATCTGTCTGATAGTCACTCTCTGATATATCTGTCTGATAGTAACTCTGATGTATCTGTCTGATAGTCACTCTCTGATGTATCTGTCTGATAGTCACTCTCTGATGTATCTGTCTGAAAATCACCCTCTGATGTACCTGTCTGATCGTCACTCTCTGATGTATCTGTCTGATAGTCACTCTCTGATGTATCTGTCTGATAGTCACTCTCTGATGTATCTGTCTGATAGTCACTCTCTGATATATCTGTCTGAAAATCACCCTCTGATTTATCTGTCTGATAGTCACCCTCTGATATATCTCTCTGATCCTCACCCTCTGATGTATCACTCTGATCGTCACCCTCTGATGTATCTGTCTGATAATCACTCTCTGATGTATCTCTCTGATCGTCACCCTCTGATGTAACTGTCTGATAGTCACCCTCAGATGTATCTGTCTGATAGTCACCCTCTGATGTATCTCTCTGATCGTCACACTCTGATGTATCTGTCTGATAGTCACCCTCTGATGTATCTTTCTGTTAGTCACCCTCTGATGTATCTGTCTGATGGTCACTCTCTGATGTGTCTGTCTGATGGTCACTCTCTGATGTACCTGTCTGATAGTCACTCTCTGATGTATCTGTCTGATAGTCACTCTCTGATGTATCTCTCTGATCCTCACCCTCTGATGTATCTGTTTGATCGTCACCCTCTGATATATCTGTCTGACAGTCACTCTCTGATGTATCTGTCTGATAATCACCCTCTGATGTATCTGTCTGATAATCACCCTCTGATATATCTGTTTGAAAATCACTCTCCGATGTATCTGTCTGATAATCGCCCTCTGATGTATCTGTCTGAGAGTCACCCTCTGATGTATCTCTCTGATCGTCAACCTCTGATGTATTTGTCTGATAGTCACCCTCTGATGTATCTGTCTGATGGTCACTCTCTGATGTATCTGTCTGATAGTCACTCTCTGATGTATCTGTCTAATAGTCACCCTCTCAATGTATCTGTCTGATGGTCACTCTCTGATGTATCTGTCTGATAGTCACCCTCTGATGTATCTGTCTGATGGTCACTCTCTGATGTATCTGTCTGATCGTCACTCTCTGATATATCTGTCTCATAGTAACTCTGATGTATCTGTCTGATAGTCACTCTCTGATGTATCTGTCTGATAGTCACTCTCTGATGTATCTGTCTGAAAATCACCCTCTGATGTACCTGTCTGATCGTCACTCTCTGATGTATCTGTCTGATAGTCACTCTCTGATGTATCTGTCTGATAGTCACTCTCTGATGTATCTGTCTGATAGTCACTCTCTGATATATCTGTCTGAAAATCACCCTCTGATTTATCTGTCTGATAGTCACCCTCTGATATATCTGTCTGATAATCGCCCTCTGATATATCTGTCTGAAAATCACCCTCTGATATATCTGTCTGAAAATCACCCTCTGATGTATCTGTCTGATAGTCACCCTCTGATATATCTGTCTGATAGTCACTCTCTGATGTATCTGTCTAATAGTCACTCTCTCAATGTATCTGTCTGATAGTCACTCTCTGATGTATCTGTCTGATAGTCACTCTCTGATGTATCTGTCTGATAATCACTCTCTGATGTATCTCTCTGATCGTCAACCTCTGATGTATTTGTCTGATAGTCACCCTCTGATGTATCTGTCTGATGGTCACTCTCTGATGTATCTGTCTGATAGTCACTCTCTGATGTATCTGTCTAATAGTCACTCTCTCAATGTATCTGTCTGATAGTCACTCTCTGATGTATCTGTCTGATAATCACTCTCTGATGTATCTGTCTGATAATCACTCTCTGATGTATCTGTCTGAAAATCACCCTCTGATATATCTGTCTGATGGTCACTCTCTGATGTATCTGTCTGATGGTCACTCTCTGATGTACCTGTCTGATAGTCACTCTCTGATATATATGTCTGATAGTCACACTGTGATGTATCTGTCTGAGAGTCACTCTCTGATGTATCTGTCTGATCGTCACTCTCTGATGTATCTGTCTGATAGTCACTCTCTGATGTATCTGTCTGATAGTCACCCTCTGATGTATCTCTCTGATCCTCACCCTCTGATGTATCACTCTGATCGTCACCCTCTGATGAATCTGTCTGATAATCACCCTCTGATGTATCTCTCTGATCGTCACCCTCTGATGTAACTGTCTGATAGTCACCCTCTGATGGATCTGTCTGATGGTCACTCTCTGATGTATCTATCTGATAGTCACTCTCTGATATATCTGTCTGATAGTAACTCTGATGTATCTGTCTGATAGTCACTCTCTGATGTGTCTGTCTGATAATCACACTCAGATGTATCTGTCTGATAGTCACCCTCTGATGTATCTCTCTGATCGTCACCCTCTGATGTAACTGTCTGATAGTCACCCTCTGATGGATCTGTCTGATGGTCACTCTCTGATGTATCTGTCTGATAGTCACTCTCTGATATATCTGTCTGATAGTAACTCTGATGTATCTGTCTGATAGTCACTCTCTGATGTATCTGTCTGATAGTCACTCTCTGATGTATTTGTCTGATAGTCACTCTCTGATGACTTTCTCTGATAATCACCAACTGATGTATCTGTCTGAGAGTCACCCTCTGATGTACCTGCCTGATAGTCACCCTCTGATGTATCTCTCTGATCGTCACCCTCTGATGTATCTGTCTGATCGTCACCCTCTGATATATCTGTTTGAAAATCACTCTCCGAAGTATCTGTCTGATAATCGCCCACTGATGTATCTGTCTGAGAGTAACCCTCTGATGTATCTCTCTGATCGTCACTCTCTGATGTCTCTGTCTGATAGTCACTATCTGATGTATCTGTCTGATAGTCACTCTCTGATGTATCTGTCTGAAATTCACCCTCTGATTTATCTGTGTGATAGTCACCCTCTGATGTATCTCTCTGATGGTCACTCTCTGATGTATCTGTCTGATAGTCACTCTCTGATGTATCTGTCTGATAGTCACTCTCTCAATGTATCTGTCTGATAGTCACTCTCTGATGTATCTGTCTGATAGTCACTCTCTCAATGTATCGGTCTGATCGTCACTCTCTGATGTATCTGTCTGATAATCACTCTCTGATGTATCTGTCTGAAAATCAACCTCTGATATATCTGTCTGATGGTCACTCTCTGATGTATCTGTCTGATGGTCACTCTCTGATGTACCTGTCTGATAGTCACTCTCCGATGTATCTGTCTGATCGTCACCCTCTGATATATCTGTTTGAAAATCACTCTCCGAAGTATCTGTCTGATAATCGCCCACTGATGTATCTGTCTGAGAGTAACCCTCTGATGTATCTCTCTGATCGTCACCCTCTGATGTATCTGTCTGATAGTCACCCTCTGATGAATCTGTCTGATAATCACCCTCTGATGTATCTCTCTGATCGTCAACCTCTGATGTATTTGTCTGATAGTCACCCTCTGATGTATCTGTCTGATGGTCACTCTCTGATGTATCTGTCTGATAGTCACTCTCTGATGTATCTGTCTAATAGTCACCCTCTCAATGTATCTGTCTGATGGTCACTCTCTGATGTATCTGTCTGATAGTCACCCTCTGATGTATCTGTCTGATGGTCACTCTCTGATGTATCTGTCTGATAGTCACTCTCTGATATATCTGTCTGATAGTAACTCTGATGTATCTGTCTGATAGTCACTCTCTGATGTATCTGTCTGATAGTCACTCTCTGATGTATCTGTCTGAAAATCACCCTCTGATGTACCTGTCTGATCGTCACTCTCTGATGTATCTGTCTGATAGTCACTCTCTGATGTATCTGTCTGATAGTCACTCTCTGATGTATCTGTCTGATAGTCACTCTCTGATATATCTGTCTGAAAATCACCCTCTGATTTATCTGTCTGATAGTCACCCTCTGATATATCTGTCTGATAATCGCCCTCTGATGTATCTGTCTGAAAATCACCCTCAGATGTATCTGTCTGATAGTCACCCTCTGATATATCTGTCTGATAGTCACTCTCTGATGTATCTGTCTAATAGTCACTCTCTCAATGTATCTGTCTGATAGTCACTCTCTGATGTATCTGTCTGATAGTCACTCTCTGATGTATCCGTCTGATAATCACTCTCTGATGTATCTCTCTGATCGTCAACCTCTGATGTATTTGTCTGATAGTCACCCTCTGATGTATCTGTCTGATGGTCACTCTCTGATGTATCTGTCTGATAGTCACTCTCTGATGTATCTGTCCAATAGTCACTCTCTCAATGTATCTGTCTGATAGTCACTCTCTGATGTATCTGTCTGATAATCACTCTCTGATGTATCTGTCTGATAATCACTCTCTGATGTATCTGTCTGAAAATCACCCTCTGATATATCTGTCTGATGGTCACTCTCTGATGTATCTGTCTGATGGTCACTCTCTGATGTACCTGTCTGATAGTCACTCTCTGATATATATGTCTGATAGTCACACTGTGATGTATCTGTCTGAGAGTCACTCTCTGATGTATCTGTCTGATCGTCACTCTCTGATGTATCTGTCTGATAGTCACTCTCTGATGTATCTGTCTGATAGTCACCCTCTGATGTATCTCTCTGATCCTCACCCTCTGATGTATCACTCTGATCGTCACCCTCTGATGAATCTGTCTGATAGTCACCCTCTGATGTATCTGTCTGATGGTCACTCTCTGATGTATCTGTCTGATCGTCACTCTCTGATATATCTGTCTCATAGTAACTCTGATGTATCTGTCTGATAGTCACTCTCTGATGTATCTGTCTGATAGTCACTCTCTGATGTATCTGTCTGAAAATCACCCTCTGATGTACCTGTCTGATCGTCACTCTCTGATGTATCTGTCTGATAGTCACTCTCTGATGTATCTGTCTGATAGTCACTCTCTGATGTATCTGTCTGATAGTCACTCTCTGATATATCTGTCTGAAAATCACCCTCTGATTTATCTGTCTGATAGTCACCCTCTGATATATCTGTCTGATAATCGCCCTCTGATATATCTGTCTGAAAATCACCCTCTGATATATCTGTCTGAAAATCACCCTCTGATGTATCTGTCTGATAGTCACCCTCTGATATATCTGTCTGATAGTCACTCTCTGATGTATCTGTCTAATAGTCACTCTCTCAATGTATCTGTCTGATAGTCACTCTCTGATGTATCTGTCTGATAGTCACTCTCTGATGTATCTGTCTGATAATCACTCTCTGATGTATCTCTCTGATCGTCAACCTCTGATGTATTTGTCTGATAGTCACCCTCTGATGTATCTGTCTGATGGTCACTCTCTGATGTATCTGTCTGATAGTCACTCTCTGATGTATCTGTCTAATAGTCACTCTCTCAATGTATCTGTCTGATAGTCACTCTCTGATGTATCTGTCTGATAATCACTCTCTGATGTATCTGTCTGATAATCACTCTCTGATGTATCTGTCTGAAAATCACCCTCTGATATATCTGTCTGATGGTCACTCTCTGATGTATCTGTCTGATAGTCACACTGTGATGTATCTGTCTGAGAGTCACTCTCTGATGTATCTGTCTGATAGTCACCCTCCGATGTATCTCTCTGATCCTCACCCTCTGATGTATCACTCTGATCGTCACCCTCTGATGAATCTGTCTGATAATCACCCTCTGATGTATCTCTCTGATCGTCACCCTCTGATGTAACTGTCTGATAGTCACCCTCTGATGGATCTGTCTGATGGTCACTCTCTGATGTATCTATCTGATAGTCACTCTCTGATATATCTGTCTGATAGTAACTCTGATGTATCTGTCTGATAGTCACTCTCTGATGTGTCTGTCTGATAATCACACTCAGATGTATCTGTCTGATAGTCACCCTCTGATGTATCTCTCTGATCGTCACCCTCTGATGTAACTGTCTGATAGTCACCCTCTGATGGATCTGTCTGATGGTCACTCTCTGATGTATCTGTCTGATAGTCACTCTCTGATATATCTGTCTGATAGTAACTCTGATGTATCTGTCTGATAGTCACTCTCTGATGTATCTGTCTGATAGTCACTCTCTGATGTATTTGTCTGATAGTCACTCTCTGATGACTTTCTCTGATAATCACCAACTGATGTATCTGTCTGAGAGTCACCCTCTGATGTACCTGCCTGATAGTCACCCTCTGATGTATCTCTCTGATCGTCACCCTCTGATGTATCTGTCTGATCGTCACCCTCTGATATATCTGTTTGAAAATCACTCTCCGAAGTATCTGTCTGATAATCGCCCACTGATGTATCTGTCTGAGAGTAACCCTCTGATGTATCTCTCTGATCGTCACTCTCTGATGTCTCTGTCTGATAGTCACTATCTGATGTATCTGTCTGATAGTCACTCTCTGATGTATCTGTCTGAAATTCACCCTCTGATTTATCTGTGTGATAGTCACCCTCTGATGTATGTCTCTGATGGTCACTCTCTGATGTATCTGTCTGATAGTCACTCTCTGATGTATCTGTCTGATAGTCACTCTCTCAATGTATCTGTCTGATAGTCACTCTCTGATGTATCTGTCTGATAGTCACTCTCTCAATGTATCGGTCTGATCGTCACTCTCTGATGTATCTGTCTGATAATCACTCTCTGATGTATCTGTCTGAAAATCAACCTCTGATATATCTGTCTGATGGTCACTCTCTGATGTATCTGTCTGATGGTCACTCTCTGATGTACCTGTCTGATAGTCACTCTCCGATGTATCTGTCTGATCGTCACCCTCTGATATATCTGTTTGAAAATCACTCTCCGAAGTATCTGTCTGATAATCGCCCACTGATGTATCTGTCTGAGAGTAACCCTCTGATGTATCTCTCTGATCGTCACCCTCTGATGTATCTGTCTGATAGTCACCCTCTGATGAATCTGTCTGATAATCACCCTCTGATGTATCTCTCTGATCGTCAACCTCTGATGTATTTGTCTGATAGTCACCCTCTGATGTATCTGTCTGATGGTCACTCTCTGATGTATCTGTCTGATAGTCACTCTCTGATGTATCTGTCTAATAGTCACCCTCTCAATGTATCTGTCTGATGGTCACTCTCTGATGTATCTGTCTGATAGTCACCCTCTGATGTATCTGTCTGATGGTCACTCTCTGATGTATCTGTCTGATAGTCACTCTCTGATATATCTGTCTGATAGTAACTCTGATGTATCTGTCTGATAGTCACTCTCTGATGTATCTGTCTGATAGTCACTCTCTGATGTATCTGTCTGAAAATCACCCTCTGATGTACCTGTCTGATCGTCACTCTCTGATGTATCTGTCTGATAGTCACTCTCTGATGTATCTGTCTGATAGTCACTCTCTGATGTATCTGTCTGATAGTCACTCTCTGATATATCTGTCTGAAAATCACCCTCTGATTTATCTGTCTGATAGTCACCCTCTGATATATCTGTCTGATAATCGCCCTCTGATGTATCTGTCTGAAAATCACCCTCTGATGTATCTGTCTGATAGTCACCCTCTGATATATCTGTCTGATAGTCACTCTCTGATGTATCTGTCTAATAGTCACTCTCTCAATGTATCTGTCTGATAGTCACTCTCTGATGTATCTGTCTGATAGTCACTCTCTGATGTATCTGTCTGATAATCACTCTCTGATGTATCTCTCTGATCGTCAACCTCTGATGTATTTGTCTGATAGTCACCCTCTGATGTATCTGTCTGATGGTCACTCTCTGATGTATCTGTCTGATAGTCACTCTCTGATGTATCTGTCTAATAGTCACTCTCTCAATGTATCTGTCTGATAGTCACTCTCTGATGTATCTGTCTGATAATCACTCTCTGATGTATCTGTCTGATAATCACTCTCTGATGTATCTGTCTGAAAATCACCCTCTGATATATCTGTCTGATGGTCACTCTCTGATGTATCTGTCTGATGGTCACTCTCTGATGTACCTGTCTGATAGTCACTCTCTGATATATATGTCTGATAGTCACACTGTGATGTATCTGTCTGAGAGTCACTCTCTGATGTATCTGTCTGATCGTCACTCTCTGATGTATCTGTCTGATAGTCACTCTCTGATGTATCTGTCTGATAGTCACCCTCTGATGTATCTCTCTGATCCTCACCCTCTGATGTATCACTCTGATCGTCACCCTCTGATGAATCTGTCTGATAATCACCCTCTGATGTATCTCTCTGATCGTCACCCTCTGATGTAACTGTCTGATAGTCACCCTCTGATGGATCTGTCTGATGGTCACTCTCTGATGTATCTATCTGATAGTCACTCTCTGATATATCTGTCTGATAGTAACTCTGATGTATCTGTCTGATAGTCACTCTCTGATGTGTCTGTCTGATAATCACACTCAGATGTATCTGTCTGATAGTCACCCTCTGATGTATCTCTCTGATCGTCACCCTCTGATGTAACTGTCTGATAGTCACCCTCTGATGGATCTGTCTGATGGTCACTCTCTGATGTATCTGTCTGAAAGTCACTCTCTGATATATCTGTCTGATAGTAACTCTGATGTATCTGTCTGATAGTCACTCTCTGATGTATCTGTCTGATAGTCACTCTCTGATGTATTTGTCTGATAGTCACTCTCTGATGACTTTCTCTGATAATCACCAACTGATGTATCTGTCTGAGAGTCACCCTCTGATGTACCTGCCTGATAGTCACCCTCTGATGTATCTCTCTGATCGTCACTCTCTGATGCATCTGTCTTAAATTCACCCTCTGATGTATCTGTCTGATAGCCACCCTCTGATATATCTGTCTGTTAATCACCTTCTGATGTATCTGTCTGTAAATCACCCTCTGATATATCTGTCTGATCGTCACCCTCTGATGTATCTGTCTGATTGTCACCCACTGATGTATCTGTCTGATAGTCACCCTCTGATATATCTATCTGATAGTCACTCTCTGATGTATCTGTCTGATAGTCACTCTCTGACGTTTCTGTCTGATAATCACCCTCTGATGTATCTGTCTGATCGTCACTCTCTGTTCTATCTATCTGATAGTCACCCTCTGATGTATCTCTCTGATCGTCACTCTCTGATGTATCTGTCTGATAGTCACTATCTGATGTATCTGTCTGATAGTCACTCTCTGATGTTTCTGTCTGAAATTCACCCTCTGATTTATCTGTGTGATAGTCACCCTCTGATGTATCTCTCTGATTGTCACCCTCTGATGTATCTGTCTGATAGTCACCCTCTGATGTATCTGTCTGATGGTCACTCTCTGATGTATCTGTCTGATAGTCACTCTCTGATGTATCTGTCTGATAATCACTCTCTGATGTATCTGTCTAAAAATCACCCTCTGATTTATCTGTCTGATAGTCACCCTCTAATGTATCTGTATGAAAATCACCCTCTGATGTATCTCTCTGATCGTCACTCTCTGATGTATCTGTCTGATAATCACCCTCTGATTTATCTGTCTGATAGTCACCCTCTGATGTATCTGTCTGAAAATCACCCTCTGATGTATCTCTCTGATCGTCACCCTCTGATATATCTGTCTGATAGTCACTCTCTGATGTATCTGTCTGATAATCACTCTCTGATGGATCTGTCTGATAGTCACTCTCTGATGTATCTGTCTGATAATCACTCTCTGATGTATCTGTCTGAAAATCACCCTCTGATATATCTGTCTGATAGTCACCCTCTGATGTATCTGTCTGATGGTCACTCTCTGTTGTATCTGTCTGATGGTCACTCTCTGATGTACCTGTCTGATAGTCACTCTCTGATATATCTGTCTGATAGTCACACTCTGATGTATCTGTTTGAGAGTCACTCTCTGATGTATCTGTCTGATCGTCACTCTCTGATGTATCTGTCTGATCGTCACTCTCTGATGTATCTGTCTGATAGTCACTCTCTGATGTATCTGTCTGAAAATCACCCTCTGATTTATCTGTCTGATAGTCACCCTCTGATGTATCTCTCTGATCCTAACCCTCTGATGTATCACTCTGATCGTCACCCTCTGATGTATCTGTCTGATAATCACTCTCTGATGTATCTCTCTGATCGTCACCCTCTGATGTAACTGTCTGATAGTCACCCTCAGATGTATCTGTCTGATAGTCACCCTCTGATGTATCTCTCTGATCGTCACTCTCTGATGTATCTGTCTGATAATCACTCTCTGATATATCTCTCTGATCGTCACACTCTGATATATCTGTCTGATAGTCACCCTCTGATGTATCTTTCTGTTAGTCACCCTCTGATGTATCTGTCTGATGGTCACTCTCTGATGTATCTGTCTGATGGTCACTCTCTGATGTACCTGTCTGATAGTCACTCTCTGATGTATCTGTCTGATAGTCACTCTCTGATGTATCTCTCTGATCCTCACCCTCTGATGTATCTGTTTGATCGTCACCCTCTGATATATCTGTCTGACAGTCACTCTCTGATGTATCTGTCTGATAATCACCCTCTGATGTATCTGTCTGATAATCACCCTCTGATATATCTGTTTGAAAATCACTCTCCGATGTATCTGTCTGATAATCGCCCTCTGATGTATCTGTCTGAGAGTCACCCTCTGATTTATCTGTCTGATCGTCACCCTCTGATGTATCTGTCTGATCGTCACCCTCTGATATATCTGTTTGAAAATCACTCTCCGAAGTATCTGTCTGATAATCGCCCACTGATGTATCTGTCTGAGAGTAACCCTCTGATGTATCTCTCTGATCGTCACTCTCTGATGTCTCTGTCTGATAGTCACTATCTGATGTATCTGTCTGATAGTCACTCTCTGATGTATCTGTCTGAAATTCACCCTCTGATTTATCTGTGTGATAGTCACCCTCTGATGTATCTCTCTGATCGTCAACCTCTGATGTATTTGTCTGATAGTCACCCTCTGATGTATCTGTCTGATGGTCACTCTCTGATGTATCTGTCTGATAGTCACTCTCTGATGTATCTGTCTGATAGTCACTCTCTCAATGTATCTGTCTGATAGTCACTCTCTGATGTATCTGTCTGATAGTCACTCTCTCAATGTATCGGTCTGATCGTCACTCTCTGATGTATCTGTCTGATAATCACTCTCTGATGTATCTGTCTGAAAATCAACCTCTGATATATCTGTCTGATGGTCACTCTCTGATGTATCTGTCTGATGGTCACTCTCTGATGTACCTGTCTGATAGTCACTCTCCGATGTATCTGTCTGATCGTCACCCTCTGATATATCTGTTTGAAAATCACTCTCCAAAGTATCTGTCTGATAATCGCCCACTGATGTATCTGTCTGAGAGTAACCCTCTGATGTATCTCTCCGATCGTCACCCTCTGATGTATCTGTCTGATAGTCACCCTCTGATGAATCTGTCTGATAATCACCCTCTGATGTATCTCTCTGATCGTCAACCTCTGATGTATTTGTCTGATAGTCACCCTCTGATGTATCTGTCTGATGGTCACTCTCTGATGTATCTGTCTGATAGTCACTCTCTGATGTATCTGTCTAATAGTCACCCTCTCAATGTATCTGTCTGATGGTCACTCTCTGATGTATCTGTCTGATAGTCACCCTCTGATGTATCTGTCTGATGGTCACTCTCTGATGTATCTGTCTGATAGTCACTCTCTGATATATCTGTCTGATAGTAACTCTGATGTATCTGTCTGATAGTCACTCTCTGATGTATCTGTCTGATAGTCACTCTCTGATATATCTGTCTGAAAATCACACTCTGATGTATCTGTCTGATAGTCACCCTCTGATGTATCTTTCTGTTAGTCACCCTCTGATGTATCTGTCTGATGGTCACTCTCTGATGTATCTGTCTGATGGTCACTCTCTGATGTACCTGTCTGATAGTCACTCTCTGATGTATCTGTCTGATAGTCACTCTCTGATGTATCTCTCTGATCCTCACCCTCTGATGTATCTGTTTGATCGTCACCCTCTGATATATCTGTCTGACAGTCACTCTCTGATGTATCTGTCTGATAATCACCCTCTGATGTATCTGTCTGATAATCACCCTCTGATATATCTGTTTGAAAATCACTCTCCGATGTATCTGTCTGATAATCGCCCTCTGATGTATCTGTCTGAGAGTCACCCTCTGATTTATCTGTCTGATCGTCACCCTCTGATGTATCTGTCTGATCGTCACCCTCTGATATATCTGTTTGAAAATCACTCTCCGAAGTATCTGTCTGATAATCGCCCACTGATGTATCTGTCTGAGAGTAACCCTCTGATGTATCTCTCTGATCGTCACTCTCTGATGTCTCTGTCTGATAGTCACTATCTGATGTATCTGTCTGATAGTCACTCTCTGATGTATCTGTCTGAAATTCACCCTCTGATTTATCTGTGTGATAGTCACCCTCTGATGTATCTCTCTGATCGTCAACCTCTGATGTATTTGTCTGATAGTCACCCTCTGATGTATCTGTCTGATGGTCACTCTCTGATGTATCTGTCTGATAGTCACTCTCTGATGTATCTGTCTGATAGTCACTCTCTCAATGTATCTGTCTGATAGTCACTCTCTGATGTATCTGTCTGATAGTCACTCTCTCAATGTATCGGTCTGATCGTCACTCTCTGATGTATCTGTCTGATAATCACTCTCTGATGTATCTGTCTGAAAATCAACCTCTGATATATCTGTCTGATGGTCACTCTCTGATGTATCTGTCTGATGGTCACTCTCTGATGTACCTGTCTGATAGTCACTCTCCGATGTATCTGTCTGATCGTCACCCTCTGATATATCTGTTTGAAAATCACTCTCCAAAGTATCTGTCTGATAATCGCCCACTGATGTATCTGTCTGAGAGTAACCCTCTGATGTATCTCTCCGATCGTCACCCTCTGATGTATCTGTCTGATAGTCACCCTCTGATGAATCTGTCTGATAATCACCCTCTGATGTATCTCTCTGATCGTCAACCTCTGATGTATTTGTCTGATAGTCACCCTCTGATGTATCTGTCTGATGGTCACTCTCTGATGTATCTGTCTGATAGTCACTCTCTGATGTATCTGTCTAATAGTCACCCTCTCAATGTATCTGTCTGATGGTCACTCTCTGATGTATCTGTCTGATAGTCACCCTCTGATGTATCTGTCTGATGGTCACTCTCTGATGTATCTGTCTGATAGTCACTCTCTGATGTATATGTCTGATAGTCACTCTCTGATGTATCTGTCTGATAGTCACTCTCTGATGTATCTGTCTGATAGTCACTCTCTGATGTATCTGTCTGAAAATCACCCTCTGATGTATCTGTCTGAAAATCACCCTCTGATTTATCTTTCTGATAGTCACCCTCTGATGTATCTCTCTGATCGTCACACTCTGTTGTATCTCTCTGATGGTCACTCTCTGATGTATCTGTCTGATAGTCACTCTCTGATGTATCTGTCTGAGAATAACTCTCTCATGTATCTGTCTGATAGTCACCCTCTGATGTATCTCTCTGATCCTCACCCTCTGATGTATCTCTCTGATCGTCACCCTTTGATGTATCTGTCTGATAATCGCCCTCTGATGTATCTGTCTGAGAGTCACCCTCTGATTTATCTGTCTGATAGTCACCCTCTCATGTATCTGTCTGATTGTCACCCTGTGATATATCTGTTTGAAAATCACTCTCCGAAGTAACTGTCTGATAATCGCCCTCTGATGTATCTCTCTGATCGTCACCCTCTGATGTATCTGTCTGATAGTCACTCTCTGATGTATCTGTCTGAAATTCACCCTCCGATTTATCTGTCTGATAGTCACCCTCTGATGTCTCTCTCTGATCGTCACCCTCTGATGTATCTGTCTGATAGTCACCCTCTGATGTATCTGTCTGATGGGCACTCTCTGATGTATCTGTCTGATAGTCACTCTCTGATGTATCTGTCTGATAGTCACTCTCTGATGTATCTGTCTGATAGTCACTCTCTGATATATCTGTCTGATAGTCACTCTCTGATGTATCTGTCTGATAGTCACTCTCTGATGTATCTGTCTAAAAATCACCCTCTGATTTATCTGTCTGATAGTCACCCTCTGATGTATCTCTCTGATCGTCACCCTCTGTTGTATCTCTGATCGTCACTCTCTGATGTATCTGTCTGATAGTCACCCTCTGATGGATCTTTCTGTTAGTCACCCTCTGATGTATCTGTCTGATGGTCACTCTCTGATGTATCTGTCTGATGGTCACTCTCTGATGTACCTGTCTGATAGTCACTCTCTGATGTATCTGTCTGATAGTCACTCTCTGATGTATCTCTCTGATCCTCACCCTCTGATGTATCTGTTTGATAGTCACCCTCTGATATATCTGTCTGACAGTCACTCTCTGATGTATCTTTCTGATAATCACCCTCTGATATATCTGTTTGAAAATCACTCTCCGATGTATCTGTCTGAGAATCGCCCTCTGATGTATCTGTCTGAGAGTCACCCTCTGATTTATCTGTCTGATAGTCACCCTCTGATGTATCTGTCTGATCGTCACCCTCTGATATATCTGTTTTAAAAATCACTCTCCGAAGTATCTGTCTGATAATCGCCCACTGATGTATCTGTCTGAGAGTAACCGTCTGATGTATCTGTCTGATGGTCACTCTCTGATGTATCTGTCTGATTGTCACTCTCTGATGTACCTGTCTGATAGTCACTCTCTGATGTATCTGTCTGATAGTCACTCTCTGATGTATCTCTCTGATCCTCACCCTCTGATGTATCTGTTTGATAGCCACCCTCTGATATATCTGTCTGACCGTCACTCTCTGATGTATCTTTCTGACAATCACCCTCTGATATATCTGTTTGAAAATCACTCTCCGATGTATCTGTCTGATAATCGCCCTCTGATGTATCTGTCTGAGAGTCACCCTCTGATTTATCTGTCTGATAGTCACCCTCTGATGTATCTGTCTGATCGTCACCCTCTGTTATATCTGTTTTAAAAATCACTCTCCGAAGTATCTGTCTGATAATCGACCACTGATGTATCTGTCTGAGAGTAACCCTCTGATGTATCTCTCTGATCGTCACTCTCTGATGTCTCTGTCTGATAGTCACTATCTGATGTATCTGTCTGATAGTCACTCTCTGATGTATCTGTCTGAAATTCACCCTCTGATTTATCTGTGTGATAGTCACCCTCTGATATATCTCTCTAATCGTCAACCTCTGATGTATTTGTCTGATAGTCACCCTCTGATGTATCTGTCTGATGGTCACTCTCTGATGTATCTGTCTGATAGTCACTCTCTGATGTGTCTGTCTAATAGTCACTCTCTCAATGTATCTGTCTGATAGTCACTCTCTGATGTATCTGTCTGATAATCACTCTCTGATGTATCTGTCTGAAAATCACCCTCTGATATATCTGTCTGATGGTCACTCTCTGATGTATCTGTCTGATGGTCACTCTCTGATGTACCTGTCTGATAGTCACTCTCTGATATATATGTCTGATCGTCACACTCTGATGTATCTGTCTGAGAGTCACTCTCTGATGTATCTGTCTGATCGTCACTCTCTGATGTATCTGTCTGATAGTCACTCTCTGATGTGTCTGTCTGATAGTCACCCTCTGATGTATCTCTCTGATCCTCACCCTCTGATGTATCACTCTGATCGTCACCCTCTGATGAATCTGTCTGATAATCACCCTCTGATGTATCTGTCTGATAATCACACTCAGATGTATCTGTCTGATAGTCACCCTCTGATGTATCTCTCTGATCGTCACTCTCTGGTGCATCTGTCTGATATTCACTCTCTGATGTATCTCTCTGATCGTCACCCTCTGATGTAACTGTCTGATAGTCACCCTCTGATGTATCTGTCTGATGGTCACTCTCTGATGTATCTGTCTGATAGTCACTCTCTGATATATCTGTCTGATAGTAATTCTGATGTATCTGTCTGATAGTCACTCTCTGATGTATCTGTCTGATAGTCACTCTCTGATGTATTTGTCTGATAGTCACTCTCTGATGACTTTCTCTGATAATCACCAACTGATGTATCTGTCTGAGAGTCACTCTCTGATGTATCTGTCTGATAGTCACCCTCTGATGTACCTGCCTGATAGTCACCCTCTGATGTAACTGGCTGATAATCACCCTCTGATGTATCTCTCTGATCGTCACTCTCTGATGCATCTGTCTTAAATTCACCCTCTGATGTATCTGCCTGATAGTCACTCTCTGATGTATCTGTCTGATAGCCACCCTCTGATATATCTGTCTGTTAATCACCTTCTGAGGTATCTGTCTGTAAATCACCCTCTGATATATCTGTCTGATCGTCACCCTCTGATGTATCTGTCTGATCGTCACCCACTGATGTATCTTTCTGATAGTCACCCTCTGATATATCTATCTGATAGTCACTCTCTGATGTATCTGTCTGATAGTCACTCTCTGACGTTTCTGTCTGATAATCACCCTCTGATGTATCTGTCTGATAGTCACTCTCTGATATATCTGTCTGATAGTAATTCTGATGTATCTGTCTGATAGTCACTCTCTGATGTATCTGTCTGATCGTCACTCTCTGATGTATTTGTCTGATAGTCACTCTCTGATGACTTTCTCTGATAATCACCAACTGATGTATCTGTCTGAGAGTCACTCTCTGATGTATCTGTCTGATAGTCACCCTCTGATGTACCTGCCTGATAGTCACCCTCTGATGTAACTGGCTGATAATCACCCTCTGATGTATCTCTCTGATCGTCACTCTCTGATGCATCTGTCTTAAATTCACCCTCTGATGTATCTGCCTGATAGTCACTCTCTGATGTATCTGTCTGATAGCCACCCTCTGATATATCTGTCTGTTAATCACCTTCTGATGTATCTGTCTGTAAATCACCCTCTGATATATCTGTCTGATCGTCACCCTCTGATGTATCTGTCTGATCGTCACCCACTGATGTATCTTTCTGATAGTCACCCTCTGATATATCTATCTGATAGTCACTCTCTGATGTATCTGTCTGATCGTCACTCTCTGACGTTTCTGTCTGATAATCACCCTCTGATGTATCTGTCTGATCGTCACTCTCTGTTATATCTATCTGATAGTCACCCTCTGATGTATCTCTCTGATCGTCACTCTCTGATGTATCTGTCTGATAGTCACTCTCTGATGTATCTGTCTGAAATTCACCCTCTGATTTATCTGTGTGATCGTCACCCTCTGATGTATCTCGCTGATCGTCACCCTCTGATGTATCTGTCTGATGGGCACTCTCTGATGTATCTGTCTGATAGTCACTCTCTGATGTATCTGTCTGATAGTCACCCTCTGATGTATCTCTCTGATCCTCACCCTCTGATGTATCTCTCTGATCGTCACCCTTTGATGTATCTGTCTGATAATCGCCCTCTGATGTATCTGTCTGAGAGTCACCCTCTGATTTATCTGTCTGATAGTCACCCTCTCATGTATCTGTCTGATTGTCACCCTCTGATATATCTGTTTGAAAATCACTCTCCGATGTAACTGTCTGATAATCGCCCTCTGATGTATCTCTCTGATCGTCACCCTCTGATGTATCTGTCTGATAGTCACCCTCTGATGTATCTGTCTGATGGGCACTCTCTGATGTATCTGTCTGATAGTCACTCTCTGATGTATCTGTCTGATAGTCACTCTCTGATGTATCTGTCTGTTAGTTACTCTCTGATGTATCTGTCTGATAGTCACTCTCTGATGTATCTGTCTAAAAATCACCCTCTGATTTATCTGTCTGATAGTCACCCTCTGATGTATCTCTCTGATCGTCACCCTCTGTTGTATCTCTCTGATCGTCACTCTCTGATGTATCTGTCTGATAGTCACCCTCTGATGGATCTTTCTGTTAGTCACCCTCTGATGTATCTGTCTGATGGTCACTCTCTGATGTATCTGTCTGATGGTCACTCTCTGATGTACTTGTCTGATAGTCACTCTCTGATGTATCTGCCTGATCGTCACTCTCTGATGTATCTCTCTGATCCTCACCCTCTGATGTATCTGTTTGATAGTCACCCTCTGATATATCTGTCTGACAGTCACTCTCTGATGTATCTTTCTGATAATCACCCTCTGATATATCTGTTTGAAAATCACTCTCCGATGTATCTGTCTGATAATCGCCCTCTGATGTATCTGTCTGAGAGTCACCCTCTGATTTATCTGTCTGATAGTCACCCTCTGATGTATCTGTCTGATCGTCACCCTCTGATATATCTGTTTTAAAAATCACTCTCCGAAGTATCTGTCTGATAATCGCCCACTGATGTATCTGTCTGAGAGTAACCCTCTGATGTATCTCTCTGATCGTCACTCTCTGATGTCTCTGTCTGATAGTCACTATCTGATGTATCTGTCTGATAGTCACTCTCTGATGTATCTGTCTGAAATTCACCCTCTGATTTATCTGTGTGATAGTCACCCTCTGATGTATCTCTCTGATCGTCAACCTCTGATGTATTTGTCTGATAGTCACCCTCTGATGTATCTGTCTGATGGTCACTCTCTGATGTATCTGTCTGATGGTCACTCTCTGATGTACCTGTCTGATAGTCACTCTCTGATGTATCTGTCTGAAAATCACCCTCTGATATATCTGTCTGATGGTCACTCTCTGATGTATCTGTCTGATCGTCACTCTCTGATGTATCTGTCTGATAGTCACTCTCTGATGTGTCTGTCTGATAGTCACCCTCTGATGTATCTCTCTGATCCTCACCCTCTGATGTATCACTCTGACCGTCACCCTCTGATGAATCTGTCTGATAATCACCCTCTGATGTATCTGTCTGATAATCACACTCAGATGTATCTGTCTGATAGTCACCCTCTGATGTATCTCTCTGATCGTCACTCTCTGATGCATCTGTCTGATATTCACTCTCTGATGTATCTCTCTGATCGTCACCCTCTGATGTAACTGTCTGATAGTCACCCTCTGATGTATCTGTCTGATGGTCACTCTCTGATGTATCTGTCTGATAGACACTCTCTGATATATCTGTCTGATAGTAATTCTGATGTATCTGTCTGATAGTCACTCTCTGATGTATTTGTCTGATAGTCACTCTCTGATGACTTTCTCTGATAATCACCAACTGATGTATCTGTCTGAGAGTCACTCTCTGATGTATCTGTCTGATAGTCACCCTCTGATGTACCTGCCTGATAATCACCCTCTGATGTATCTCTCTGATTGTCACTCTCTGATGCATCTGTCTTAAATTCACCCTCTGATGTATCTGCCTGATAGTCACTCTCTGATATATCTGTCTGTTAATCACCCTCTGATATATCTGTCTGATCGTCACCCTCTGATATATCTGTCTGATCGTCACCCTCTGATGTATCTGTCTGATCGTCACCCACTGATGTATCTTTCTGATAGTCACTCTCTGATATATCTATCTGATAGTCACTCTCTGATGTATCTGTCTGATAGTCACTCTCTGACGTTTCTGTCTGATAATCACCCTCTGATGTATCTGTCTGATCGTCACTCTCTGTTATATCGATCTGATAGTCACCCTCTGATGTATCTGTCTGATCGTCACTCTCTGATGTATCTGTCTGATAGTCACTCTCTGATGTATCTGTCTGAAATTCACCCTCTGATTTATCTGTGTGATAGTCACCCTCTGATGTCTCTCTCTGATCGTCACCCTCTGATGTATCTGTCTGATAGTCACTCTCTGATGTATCTGTCTGATAGTCACTCTCTCAATGTATCTGTCTGGCAGTCACTCTCTGATGTATCTGTCTGATAGTCACTCTCTGATGTATCTGTCTGATAATCACTCTCTGATGTATCTGTCTAAAAATCAACCTCTGATTTATCTGTCTGATAGTCACCCTCTGATGTATCTGTCTGAAAATCACCCTCTGATGTATCTCTCTGATCGTCACCCTCTGATGCATCTGTCTGATAGTCACTCTCTGATGTATCTCTCTGATCCTCACCCTCTGATGTATCTGTTTGATAGTCACCCTCTGATATATCTGTCTGACAGTCACTCTCTGATGTATCTTTCTGATAATCACCCTCTGATATATCTGTTTGAAAATCACTCTCCGATGTATCTCTCTGATCGTCACTGTCTGATGTCTCTGTCTGATAGTCACTATCTGATGTATCTGTCTGATAGTCACTCTCTGATGTATCTGTCTGAAATTCACCATCTGATTTATCTGTGTGATAGTCACCCTCTGATGTATCTCTCTGATCGTCAACCTCTGATGTATTTGTCTGATAGTCACCCTCTGATGTATCTGTCTGATGGTCACTCTCTGATGTATCTGTCTGATAGTCACTCTCTGATGTATCTGTCTAATAGTCACTCTCTCAATGTATCTGTCTGATAGTCACTCTCTGATATTTCTGTCTGATAGTCACACTCTGATGTATCTGTCTGAGAGTCACTCTCTGATGTATCTGTCTTATCGTCACTCTCTGATGTATCTGTCTGATAGTCACTCTCTGATGTGTCTGTCTGATAGTCACCCTCTGATGTATCTCTCTGATCCTCACCCTCTGATGTATCACTCTGATCGTCACCCTCTGATGAATCTGTCTGATAATCACCCTCTGATGTATCTCTCTGATCGTCACTCTCTGATGTATCTCTCTGATCGTCACCCTCTGATGTAACTGTCTGAAAGTCACCCTCAGATGTATCTGTCTGATAGTCACCCTCTGATGTATCTCTCTGATCTTCACTCTCTGATGTATCTGTCTGATAATCACTCTCTGATATATCTCTCTGATCGTCACACTCCGATGTATCTGTCTGATAGTCACCCTCTGATGTATCTTTCTGATGTATCTGTCTGATGGTCACTCTCTGATGTCCCTGTCTGATAGTCACTCTCTGATGTATCTGCCTGATAGTCACTCTCTGATGTATCTCTCTGATCCTCACCCTCTGATGTATCTGTTTGATAGTCACCCTCTGATATATCTGTCTGACAGTCACTCTCTGATGTATCTTTCTGATAATCACCCTCTGATATATCTGTTTGAAAATCACTCTCCGATGTATCTGTCTGATAATCGCCCTCTGATGTATCTGTCTGAGAGTCACCCTCTGATTTATCTGTCTGATAGTCACCCTCTGATGTATCTGTCTGATCGTCACCCTCTGATATATCTGTTTTAAAAATCACTCTCCGAAGTATCTGTCTGATAATCGCCCACTGATGTATCTGTCTGAGAGTAACCCTCTGATGTATCTCTCTGATCGTCACTCTCTGATGTCTCTGTCTGCTAGTCACTATCTGATGTATCTGTCTGATAGTCACTCTCTGATGTATCTGTCTGAAATTCACCCTCTGATTTATCTGTGTGATAGTCACCCTCTGATGTATCTCTCTGATCGTCAACCTCTGATGTATTTGTCTGATAGTCACCCTCTGATGTATCTGTCTGATGGTCACTCTCTGATGTATCTGTCTGATAGTCACTCTCTGATGTATCTGTCTAATAGTCACTCTCTCAATGTATCTGTCTGATAGTCACTCTCTGATGTATCTGTCTCATAGTCACTCTCTGATGTATCTGTCTGATAATCACTCTCTGATGTATCTGTCTGAAAATCACCCTCTGATATATCTGTCTGATGGTCACTCTCTGATGTATCTGTCTGATGGTCACTCTCTGATGTACCTGTCTGATAGTCACTCTCTGATATATATGTCTGATAGTCACACTCTGATGTATCTGTCTGAGAGTCACTCTCTGATGTATCACTCTGATCGTCACCCTCTGATGAATCTGTCTGATAATCACCCTCTGATGTATCTGTCTGATAATCACACTCAGATGTATCTGTCTGATAGTCACCCTCTGATGTATCTCTCTGATCATCACTCTCTGATGCATCTGTCTGATATTCACCCTCTGATGTATCTCTCTGATCGTCACCCTCTGATGTATCTGTCTGATAGTCACCCTCTGATGAATCTGTCTGATAATCACCCTCTGATGTATCTGTGTGATAGTCACCCTCTGATGTATCTCTCTGATCGTCAACCTCTGATGTATTTGTCTGATAGTCACCCTCTGATGTATCTGTCTGATGGTCACTCTCTGATGTATCTGTCTGATAGTCACTCTCTGATGTATCTGTCTAATAGTCACCCTCTCAATGTATCTGTCTGATGGTCACTCTCTGATGTATCTGTCTGATAGTCACTCTCTGATATATCTGTCTGATAGTAACTCTGATGTATCTGTCTGATAGTCACTCTCTGATGTATCTGTCTGATAGTCTCTCTCTGATGTATTTGTCTGATAGTCACTCTCTGATGACTTTCTCTGATAATCACCAACTGATGTATCTCTCTGAGAGTCACTCTCTGATGTATCTGTCTGATAGTCACCCTCCGATGTACCTGCCTGATAGTCACCCTCTGATGTATCTGCCTGATAATCACCCTCTGATGTATCTCTCTGATCGTCACTCTCTGATGCATCTGTCTTAAATTCACCCTGTGATGTATCTGCCTGAGAGTCACTCTCTGATGTATCTGTCTGATAGCCACCCTCTGATATATCTGTCTGATCGTCACCCTCTGATGTATCTGTCTGATCGTCACCCACTGATGTATCTGCCTGATAGTCACTCTCTGATATATCTGTCTGATCGTCACTCTCTGACGTTTCTGTCTGATAATCACCCTCTGATGTATCTGTCTGATCATCACTCTCTGTTATATCTATCTGATAGTCACCCTCTGATGTATCTCTCTGATCGTCACTCTCTGATGTATCTGTCTGATAGTCACTATCTGATGTATCTGTCTGATAGTCACTCTCTGATGTATCTGTCTGAAATTCACCCTCTGATTTATCTGTGTGATAGTCACCCTCTGATGTATCTGTCTGATGGTCACTCTCTGATGTATGTGTCTGATAGTCACTCTCTGATGTATCTGTCTGATAGTCACTCTCTCAATGTATCTGTCTGGTAGTCACTCTCTGATGTATCTGTCTGATAGTCACTCTCTGATGTATCTGTCTGATAGTCACCCTCTGATTTATCTGTCTGATAGTCACCCTCTGATGTATCTGTCTGAAAATCACCCTCTGATGTATCTCTCTGATCGTCACCCTCTGATGTATCTGTCTGATAGTCACTCTCTGTTGTATCTGTCTGATAGTCACTCTCTGATGTATCTGTCTGATAATCACTCTCTGATGTATCTGTCTGAAAATCACCCTCTGATATATCTGTCTGATAGTCACCCTCTGATGTATCTGTCTGATGGTCACTCTCTGTTGTATCTGTCTGATAGTCACACTCTGATGTATCGGTCTGAGAGTCACTCTCTGATGTATCTGTCTGATAGTCACTCTGTGATGTATCTGTCTGATAGTCACTCTCTGATGTATCTGTCTGATAGTCACTCTCTGATGTATCTGTCTGATAATCACTCTCTGATGTATCTGTCTGATAGTCACTCTGTGATGAATCTGTCTGATAGTCACTCTCTGATGTATCTGTCTGATAATCACTCTCTGATGTATCTGTCTGATAATCACTCTCTGATGTATCTGTCTGATAATCACTCTCTGATATATCTGTCTGCTTGTCACTCTCTGTTGTATCTGTCTGATGGTCACTCTCTGATGTACCTGTCTGATAGTCACTCTCTGATATATCTGTCTGATAGTCACACTCTGACGTTTCTGTCTGATAATCACCCTCTGATGTATCTGTCTGATCATCACTCTCTGTTATATCTATCTGATAGTCACCCTCTGATGTATCTCTCTGATCGTCACTCTCTGATGTATCTGTCTGATAGTCACTATCTGATGTATCTGTCTGATAGTCACTCTCTGATGTATCTGTCTGAAATTCACCCTCTGATTTATCTGTGTGATAGTCACCCTCTGATGTATCTGTCTGATGGTCACTCTCTGATGTATGTGTCTGATAGTCACTCTCTGATGTATCTGTCTGATAGTCACTCTCTCAATGTATCTGTCTGGTAGTCACTCTCTGATGTATCTGTCTGATAGTCACTCTCTGATGTATCTGTCTGATAGTCACCCTCTGATTTATCTGTCTGATAGTCACCCTCTGATGTATCTGTCTGAAAATCACCCTCTGATGTATCTCTCTGATCGTCACCCTCTGATGTATCTGTCTGATAGTCACTCTCTGTTGTATCTGTCTGATAGTCACTCTCTGATGTATCTGTCTGATAATCACTCTCTGATGTATCTGTCTGAAAATCACCCTCTGATATATCTGTCTGATAGTCACCCTCTGATGTATCTGTCTGATGGTCACTCTCTGATGTATCTGTCTGATAGTCACTCTCTCAATGTATCTGTCTGGTAGTCACTCTCTGATGTATCTGTCTGATAGTCACTCTCTGATGTATCTGTCTGATAATCACTCTCCGATGTATCTGTCTAAAAATCACCCTCTGATTTATCTGTCTGATAGTCACCCTCTGATGTATCTGTCTGAAATTCACCCTCTGATGTATCTCTCTGATCGTCACCCTCTGATGTATCTGTCTGATAATCACTCTCTGATGTATCTGTCTGAAAATCACCCTCTGATGTATCTCTCTGATCGTCACCCTCTGATGTATCTCTCTGATAGTCACCCTCTGATGTATCTGTCTGAAAATCACTCTCTGATATATCTGTCTGATCGTCACCCTCTGATGTATCTGTCTGAGAGTAACCATCTGATATATCTGTCTGAGAGTCACTCTCCGATGTATCTGTCTGATAGTCACTCTCTGTTATATCTATCTGATAGTCACCCTCTGATATATCTGTCTGATAGTCACTCTCTGATGTATCTGTCTGATAATCACCCTCTGATGTATCTGTCTGAGAGTAACCATCTGATATATCTGTCTGAGAGTCACTCTCCGATGTATCTGTCTGATAGTCACTCTCTGTTATACCTATCTGATAGTCACCCTATGATATATCTATCTGATAGTCACTCTCTGATGTGTCTGTCTGATAGTCACTCTCTGATGTATCTGTCTGATAGACACTCTCTGACGTTTCTGTCTGATAATCACCCTCTGATGTATCTGTCTGATAGTCACCCTCTGATATATCTGTCTGATAGACACTCTCTGATGTATCTATCTGATAGTCACCCTCTGATATATCTGTCTGATAGTCACTCTCTGACGTTTCTGTCTGATAATCACCCTCTGATATATCTATCTGATAGTCACTCTCTGATATATCTGTCTGATAGTCACCCTCTGATATATCTGTCTGAAAATCACCCTCTGATATATCTGTCTGATAGACACTCTCTGATGTATCTTTCTGATAGTCACCCTCTGATATATCTGTCTGATAGTCACTCTCTGACGTTTCTGTCTGATAATCACCCTCTGATATATCTATCTGACAGTCACTCTCTGATATATCTGTCTGATGGTCACTCTCTGACGTTTCTGTCTGATAGTCACTCTCTGATATATTTATCTGATAGTCACTCTCTGATATATCTGTCTGATAGTCACTCTCTGATGTATCTGTCTGATAGTCACTCTCTGATGTATCTGTCTGATAGTCACTCTCTGATATATCTATCTGATAGTCACTCTCTGATGTATCTGTCTGATAGTCACCCTCTGATATATCTGTCTGATAGTCACTCTCTGATGTATCTGTCTGATAGTCACCCTCTGTTATATCTGTCTGATAGTCACTCTCTGATATATCTGTCTGAAAATCACCCTCTGATTTATCTGTCTGATAGTCACCCTCTGATGTATCTGTCTGATCGTCACACTCTGATATATCTGTCTGAAAATCACCCTCTGATGTATCTGTCTGATAATCACCCTCTGATATATCTCACTGATCGTCAATCTCTGATGTTTCTGTCTGATAGTCACCCTCTGATGTTTCTGTCTGATAGTCACCCTCTGATGTATCTCTCTGATCGTCACCCTCTGATGTATCTCACTGATCGTCAATCTCTGATGTATCTGTCTGATAGTCACCCTCTGATGTATCTGTCTGATAGTCACCCTCTGATGTATCTGTCTGATAGTCACCCTCTGATATATCTGTCTGAAAATCACCCTCTGATGTATCTGTCTGATAATCACCCTCTGATATATCTGTTTGAAAATCACCCTCTGATATATCTGTCTGATAATCACTCTCTGATGTATCTCTCTGATCGTCACCCTCTGATGTATCTGTCTGATAGTCACTCTCTGATGTATCTGTCTGATAGTCACTCTCTGATGTATCTGTCTGATAGTCACTCTCTGATGTATCTGTCTGATAGTCACTCTCTGATGTATCTGTCTAAAAATCACCCTCTGATTTATCTGTCTGATAGTCACCCTCTGATGTATCTCTCTGATCGTCACCCTCTGTTGTATCTCTCTGATCGTCACTCTCTGATGTATCTGTCTGATAGTCACCCTCTGATGGATCTTTCTGTTAGTCACCCTCTGATGTATCTGTCTGATGGTCACTCTCTGATGTATCTGTCTGATGGTCACTCTCTGATGTACCTGTCTGATAGTCACTCTCTGATGTATCTGTCTGAAAATCACCCTCTGATTTAACTGTCTGATAGTCACCCTCTGATGTATCTGTCTGATCGTCACCCTCTGATGTATCTGTCTGATGGTCACCCTCTGATGTATCTGTCTGATCGTCACCCTCTGATGTATCTGTCTGATAGTCACACTCTGATGTATCTGTCTGATAGTCACCCTCTGATGTATCTGTCTGATAGTCACCCTCTGATATATCTGTCTGAAAGTCACCCTCTGATGTATCTGTCTGAGAGTCACCCTCTGATTTATCTGTCTGATAGTGACCCTCTGATGTATCTGTCTGATCGTCACACTCTGATATATCTGTTTGAAAATCACTCTCCGATGTATCTGTCTGATAATCGCCCTCTGATGTATCTCTCTGATCGTCACCCTCTGATGTATCTCTCTGATCGTCACTATCTGATGTATCTGTCTAATAGTCACTCTCTGATGAATTTCTCTGATAATCACTAACTGATGTATCTCTCTGACAGTCACTCTCTGATATATCTGTCTGATAATCAATCTCTCATGTATCTCTCTGATCGTCACTCTCTGATGTTTCTGTCTGATAGTCACTATCTGATGTATCTGTTTGAAAATCACCCTCTGATGTATCTCTCTGATCGTCACCCTCTGATGTATCTCTCTGATAATCACCCTCTGATATATCTGTCTGATAGTCACTCTCTGATGTATCTGTCTGATAGTCACTCTCTGATGTATCTGTCTGATAGTCACTCTCTGATGAATTTCTCTGATAGTCACTCTCTGATGTATCTGTCTGATAGTCACTCTCTGATGTATCTGTTTGAAAATCACCCTCTGATGTCTCTCTCTGATCGTCACCCTCTGATGTATCTCTCTGATAGTCACCCTCTGATATATCTGTCTGATAGTCACTCTCTGATGTATCTCTCTGATCGTCACTATCTGATGTATCTGTCTAATAGTCACTCTCTGATGAATTTCTCTGATAATCACTAACTGATGTATCTCTCTGATAGTCACTCTCTGATATATCTGTCTGATAATCAATCTCTCATGTATCTCTCTGATCGTCACCCTCTGATGTATCTCTCTGATAATCACCCTCTGATGTATCTGTCTGAAAATCATCCTCTGATGTATCTCTCTGATCGTCACCCTCTGATGTATCTCTTTGATAGTCACCCTCTGATGTATCTGTCTGATAATCACCCTCTGATATATCTGTCTGATAGTCACTCTCTGATGTATCTGTCTGATAGTCACTCTCTGATGTATCTGTCTGATAGTCACTCTCTGATGAATTTCTCTGATAGTCACTCTCTGATGTATCTGTCTGATAGTCACTCTCTGATGTATCTGTCTGATAGTCACTCTCTGATGGATCTGTCTGATAATCACCCTCTGATGTAACTGTCTGATAATCACCCTCTGATGTAACTGTCTGATAGTCACTCTCTGATGTATCTCTCTGATCGTCACGCTCCGATCTATCTCTCTGATAGTCACCCTCTGATGCATCTCTCTGATAGTCACCCTCTGATGTATCTGTCTGATAATCACTCTCTGATGTATCTCTCTGATCGTTACCCTCTGATGTATCTGTCTGATAGTCACCCTCTGATGTATCTGTCTGATAATCACCCTCTGATGGATCTGTCTGATAGTCACTCTCTGATATATTTGTCTTATAGTCACTCTCTGATATATCTGTCTGATAATCAATCTCTCATGTATCTCTCTGATCGTCACCCTCTGATGTATCTCACTGATCGTCACTCTCTGATGTATCTGTCTGAAGTTCACCCTCTGATTTATCTGTCTGATAGTCACCCTCTGATGTATCTCTCTGATCGTCACCATCTGATGTATCTGTCTGATAGTCACTCTCTGATGTATCTGTCTGATAGTCACTCTCTGATATATCTGTCTGATTGTCACTCTCTGATATATCTGTCTGATAATCAATCTCTCATGTATCTCTCTGATCGTCACCCTCTGATGTATCTCACTGATCGTCACTCTCTGATGTATCTGTCTGAAATTCACCCTCTGATTTATCTGTCTGATAGTCACCCTCTGATGTATCTCTCTGATCGTCACCATCTGATGTATCTGTCTGATAGTCACTCTCTGATGTATCTGTCTGATAGTCACTCTCTGATATATCTGTCTGATTGTCACTCTCTGATATATCTGTCTGATAGTCACTCTCTGATGTATCTGTCTGTAGTCTCACTCTGATATATCTGTCTGATTGTCACTCTCTGATATATCTGTCTGATTGTCACTCTCTGATGTATCTGTCTGATAGTCACCCTCTGATATATCTGTCTGATAGTCACTCTCTGATATATCTGTCTGATTGTCACTCTCTGATGTATCTGTCTGATAGTCACTCTCTGATGAATTTCTCTGATAGTCACTCTCTGATATATCTGTCTGATAATCAGCCTCTGATGTATCTGTCTGATAGTCACTCTCTGATGTATCTGTCTGATAGTCACTCTCTGATGTATCTGTCTGATAGTCACTCTCTGATGAATTTCTCTGATAGTCACTCTCTGATATATCTGTCTGATAATCACTCTCTGATGTATCTCTCTGATCGTCACCCTCTGATGTATCTGTCTGATAGTCACCCTCTGATGTATCTGTCTGATAATCACCCTCTGATGTATCTGTCTGATAGTCACTCTCTGATATATCTGTCTTACAGTCACTCTCTGATATATCTGTCTGATAATCAATCTCTCATGTATCTGTCTGATAGTCACCCTCTGATATATCTGTCTGATTGTCACTCTCTGATGTAACTGTCTGATAATCACCCTCTGATGTAACTGTCTGATAGTCACTCTCTGATGTATCTCTCTGATCGTCACGCTCCGATCTATCTCTCTGATAGTCACCCTCTGATGCATCTCTCTGATAGTCACCCTCTGATGTATCTGTCTGATAATCACTCTCTGATGTATCTCTCTGATCGTTACCCTCTGATGTATCTGTCTGATAGTCACCCTCTGATGTATCTGTCTGATAATCACCCTCTGATGGATCTGTCTGATAGTCACTCTCTGATATATTTGTCTTATAGTCACTCTCTGATATATCTGTCTGATAATCAATCTCTCATGTATCTCTCTGATCGTCACCCTCTGATGTATCTCACTGATCGTCACTCTCTGATGTATCTGTCTGAAGTTCACCCTCTGATTTATCTGTCTGATAGTCACCCTCTGATGTATCTCTCTGATCGTCACCATCTGATGTATCTGTCTGATAGTCACTCTCTGATGTATCTGTCTGATAGTCACTCTCTGATATATCTGTCTGATTGTCACTCTCTGATATATCTGTCTGATAATCAATCTCTCATGTATCTCTCTGATCGTCACCCTCTGATGTATCTCACTGATCGTCACTCTCTGATGTATCTGTCTGAAATTCACCCTCTGATTTATCTGTCTGATAGTCACCCTCTGATGTATCTCTCTGATCGTCACCATCTGATGTATCTGTCTGATAGTCACTCTCTGATGTATCTGTCTGATAGTCACTCTCTGATATATCTGTCTGATTGTCACTCTCTGATATATCTGTCTGATAGTCACTCTCTGATGTATCTGTCTGTAGTCTCACTCTGATATATCTGTCTGATTGTCACTCTCTGATATATCTGTCTGATTGTCACTCTCTGATGTATCTGTCTGATAGTCACCCTCTGATATATCTGTCTGATAGTCACTCTCTGATATATCTGTCTGATTGTCACTCTCTGATGTATCTGTCTGATAGTCACTCTCTGATGAATTTCTCTGATAGTCACTCTCTGATATATCTGTCTGATAATCAGCCTCTGATGTATCTGTCTGATAGTCACTCTCTGATGTATCTGTCTGATAGTCACTCTCTGATGTATCTGTCTGATAGTCACTCTCTGATGAATTTCTCTGATAGTCACTCTCTGATATATCTGTCTGATAATCACTCTCTGATGTATCTCTCTGATCGTCACCCTCTGATGTATCTGTCTGATAGTCACCCTCTGATGTATCTGTCTGATAATCACCCTCTGATGTATCTGTCTGATAGTCACTCTCTGATATATCTGTCTTACAGTCACTCTCTGATATATCTGTCTGATAATCAATCTCTCATGTATCTGTCTGATAGTCACCCTCTGATATATCTGTCTGATAGTCACTCTCTGATATATCTTTCTGATAGTCTCAATCTGATATATCTGTCTGACAGACACTCTCTGATGTGTCTGTCTGATTGTCACTCTCTGATGTATCTGTCTGATAGTCACCCTCTGATATATCTGTCTGATAATCACCCTCTGATGTATCTGTCTGATAGTCACTCTCTGATATATCTGCCTGATAGTCACCCTCTGATATATCTCTCTGAAAATCACCCTCTGATATATCTGTTTGATAGTCACCCTCTGATGTATTTGGCTGATAGTCACCCTCTGATATATCTGTTTGAAAATCACCCTCTGATATATCTCTCTGATCATCACCCTCTGATGTATCTGTCTGATAGTCACTCTCTGATGTACCTGTCTGATAGTCACTCTCTGATATATCTGTCTGATAGTCACACTCTGATGTATCTGTCTGAGAGTCACTCTCTGATGTATCTGTCTGATAGTGACTCTCTGATGTATCTGTCTGATAGTCACTCTCTGATGTATCTGTCTGATAGTCACCCTCTGATGTATCTCTCTGATCGTCACACTCTGATGTATCTGTCTGATCGTCACCCTCTGATGTATCTGTCTGATGGTCACTCTCTGATGTACCTGTCTGATAGTCACTCTCTGATATATCTGTCTGATAGTCACACTCTGATGTATCTGTCTGAGAGTCACTCTCTGATGTATCTGTCTGATAGTCACTCACTGATGTCTCTGTCTGAAATTCACACTCTGATTTATCTGTCTGATAGTCACCCTCTGATGTATCTCTCTGATCGTCACCCTCTGATGTATCTGTCTGATAGTCACCCTCTGATGTATCTGTCTGATGGTCACTCTCTGATGTATCTGTCTGATAATCACCCTCTGATGTATCTGTCTGATAGTCACTTCCTGATGTATCTGTCTGATAGTCACTCTCTGATGTATCTGTCTGATAGTGACTCTCTGATATATCTGTCTGATAATCACCCTCTGATATATCTGTCTGATAGTCACTCTCTGATGTATCTGTCTGATAGTCACTTTCTGATGAATTTCTCTGATAGTCACTCTCTGATATATCTGTCTGATAATCACCCTCTGATGTATCTGTCTGATAGTCACTCTCTGATGTATCTGATTGATAGTCACTCTCTGATGTATCTGTCTGATAGTGACTCTCTGATGTATCTGTCTGATAATCACCCTCTGATGTAACTGTCTGATAATCACCCTCTGATGTAACTGTCTGATAGTCACTCTCTGATGTATCTCTCTGATCGTCACCCTCTGATGTATCTCTCTGATAGTCACCCTCTGATGCATCTGTCTGATAGTCACCCTCTGATGTATCTGTCTGATAATCACTCTCTGATGTATCTCTCTGATCGTCACCCTCTGATGTATCTGTCTGACAGTCACCCTCTGATGTATCTGTCTGATAATCACCCTCTGATGTATCTGTCTGATAGTCACTCTCTGATATATCTGTCTTATAGTCACTCTGTGATATATCTGTCTGATAATCAATCTCTCATGTATCTCTCTGATCGTCACCCTCTGATGTATCTCACTGATCGTCACTCTCTGATGTATCTGTCTGAAATTCACCCTCTGATTTATCTGTCTGATAGTCACCCTCTGATGTATCTCTCTGATCGTCACCCTCTGATGTATCTGTCTGATAGTCACCCTCTGATATATCTTTCTGAAAATCACTCTCCGATGTATCTGTCTGATAATCACTGTCTGATATATCTGTCTGATAGTCACCCTCTGATATATCTGTCTGATAGTCACTCTCTGATGTATCTCTCTGATCGTCACCCTCTGATGTATCTGTCTGAAATTCACACTCTGATTTATCTGTCTGATAGTCACTCTCTGATATATCTGTCTGATAGTCACTCTCTGATGTATCTCTCTGATCGTCACCCTTTGATGTATCTGTCTGATAGTCACTCTCTGATGTATCTGTCTGATAGTCACTCTCTGATATATCTGTCTGATTGTCACTCTCTGATATATCTGTCTGATAGTCTCACTCTGATGTATCTGTCTGATATTCATCCTCTGATATATCTCTCTGAAAATCACCCTCTGATGCATCTCTCTGAAAATCACCCTCTGATATATCTGTCTGATAGTCACTCTCTGGTGTATCTGTCTGATAGTTACCCTCTGATGTATCTGCCTGATAATCACCCTCTGATGTATCTGTCTGATAGTCACTCTCTGATATATCTGTCTGATAGTCACTCTCTGATGTATCTGTCTGATAGTCACTCTCTGATGTATCTGCCTGATAATCACCCTCTGATATATCTGTCTGATAGTCACTCTCTGATATATCTGTCTGATAGTCACTCTCTGATGTATCTGTCTGATAGTCACTCTCTGATGTATCTGCCTGATAATCACTCTCTGATGTATCTGTCTGATATTCACTCTCTCATATATCTGTCTGATAGTCACTCTCTGATATATCTGTCTGATAGTCACTCTCTGATGTATCTGTCTGATAATCACCCTCTGATGTATCTGTCTGATAATCACCCTCTGATATATCTGTCTGATAGTCACCCTCTGATGTATCTGTCTGATAATCACCCTCTGATATATCTGTCTGATAGTCACCCTCTGATGTATCTGTCTGATAGTCACTCTCTGATATATCTGTCTGATAGTCACTCTCTGATGTATCTCTCTGATCGTCACCCTCTGATTTATCTGTCTGAAATTCACCCTCTGATTTATCTGTCTGAAAGTCACTCTCTGATATATCTGTCTGATAGTCACTCTCTGATGTATCTCTCTGATCGTCACCCTTTGATGTATCTGTCTGATAGTCACTCTCTGATGTATCTGTCTGATAGTCACTCTCTGATATATCTGTCTGATTGTCACTCTCTGATATATCTGTCTGATAGTCTCACTCTGATGTATCTGTCTGATATTCATCCTCTTATATATCTATCTGAAAATCACCCTCTGATGCATCTCTCTGAAAATCACCCTCTGATATCTCTGTCTGATAGTCACTCTCTGATGTATCTGTCTGATAGTTACCCTCTGATGTATCTGTCTGATAGTCACTCTCTGATATATCTGTCTGATCGTCACTCTCTGATGTATCTCTCTGATCGTCACCCTTTGATGTATCTGTCTGATAGTCACTCTCTGATGTATCTGTCTGATAGTCACTCTCTGATATATCTGTCTGATTGTCACTCTCTGATATATCTGTCTGATGGTCTCACTCTGATGTATCTGTCTGATATTCATCCTCTTATATATCTATCTGAAAATCACCCTCTGATTCATCTCTCTGAAAATCACCCTCTGATATATCTGTCTGATAGTCACTCTCTGATGTATCTGTCTGATAGTTACCCTCTGATGTATCTGCCTGATAATCACCCTCTGATGTATCTGTCTGATAGTCACTCTCTGATATATCTGTCTGATAGTCACTCTCTGATGTATCTGTCTGATAGTCACTCTCTGATATATCTGTCTGATATTCACTCTCTGATGTATCTGTCTGATAGTCACTCTCTGATGTATCTGTCTGATAGTCACTCTCTGATATATCTGTCTGATTGTCACTCTCTGATATATCTGTCTGATAGTCTCACTCTGATGTATCTGTCTGATATTCATCCTCTTATATATCCATCTGAAAATCACCCTCTGATGCATCTCTCTGAAAATCACCCTCTGATATATCTGTCTGATAGTCACTCTCTGATGTATCTGTCTGATAGTTACCCTCTGATGTATCTGCCTGATAATCACCCTCTGATTTATCTGTCTGAAATTCACCCTCTGATTTATCTGTCTGATAGTCACTCTCTGATATTTCTGTCTGATAGTCACTCTCTGATGTATCTCTCTGATCGTCACCCTTTGATGTATCTGTCTGATAGTCACTCTCTGATGTATCTGTCTGATAGTCACTCTCTGATATATCTGTCTGATTGTCACTCTCTGATATATCTGTCTGATAGTCTCACTCTGATGTATCTGTCTGATATTCATCCTCTTATATATCTATCTGAAAATCACCCTCTGATGCATCTCTCTGAAAATCACCCTCTGATATCTCTGTCTGATAGTCACTCTCTGATGTATCTGTCTGATAGTTACCCTCTGATGTATCTGCCTGATAATCACCCTCTGATGTATCTGTCTGATAGTCACTCTCTGATATATCTGTCTGATAGTCACTCTCTGATGTATCTGTCTGATAGTCACTCTCTGATGTATCTGCCTGATAATCACCCTCTGATATATCTGTCTGATAGTCACTCTCTGATATATCTGTCTGATAGTCACTCTCTGATGTATCTGTCTGATAGTCACTCTCTGATGTATCTGTCTGAAAATCACCCTCTGATGTATCTGTCTGATAATCACTCTCTGATGTATCTGTTTGAAAATCATTCTCTGATTTATCTGTCTGATAATCACTCTGTGATGTATCTCTCTGATCGTCACCCTCTGATGTATCTCTCTGATCGTCACCCTCTGATGTATCTCTCTGATCGTCACCCTCTGATGTATCTCTCTGATCGTCACCCTCTGATGTATCTCTTTGATCGTCACCCTCTGATATATCTGTCTGATAATCACCCTCTGATATATCTGTCTGATAATCACCATCTGATGTATCTGTCTGATAATCACTCTATGATATATCTGCCTGATAGTCACTCTCCGATGTTTCTGTCTGATAGTCACTCTCTGATGTATCTGTCTGATAATCACTCTCTGATTAATCTGCCTGATAGTCACCCTCTGATATATCTGTCTGATCGTCACCCTCTGATGTATCTGTCTGATATTCACCCTCTGATATATCTGTCTGAAAATCACCCTCTGATGTATCTGTCTGATATTCACCCTCTGATATATCTGTCTGAAAATCACCCTCTGATGTATCTGTCTGATAATCACCCTCTGATGTATCTGTCTGATAGTCACCCTCTGATATATCTGTTTGAAAATCACTCTCTGATGTATCTGTCTGATAATCACTCTCTGATGTATCTGTCTGATAGTCACCCCCTGATGTATCTGTCTGATAATCACTCTCTGATGTATCTGTCTGATAGTCACCCTCTGATGTATCTGTCTGAAAGTCACACTCTGATATATCTGTCTGATAGTCACCCTCTGATGTATCTGTCTGATAATCACCCTCTGATGTATCTGTCTGATAGTCACCCTCTGATATATCTGTCTGAAAATCACCCTCTGATATATCTGTCTGATAGTCACCCTCTGATATATCTTTCTGAAAATCACTCTCCGATGTATCTGTCTGATAATCACTGTCTGATATATCTGTCTGATAGTCACCCTCTGATATATCTGTCTGATAGTCACTCTCTGATGTATCTCTCTGATCGTCACCCTCTGATGTATCTGTCTGAAATTCACACTCTGATTTATCTGTCTGATAGTCACTCTCTGATATATCTGTCTGATAGTCACTCTCTGATGTATCTCTCTGATCGTCACCCTTTGATGTATCTGTCTGATAGTCACTCTCTGATGTATCTGTCTGATAGTCACTCTCTGATATATCTGTCTGATTGTCACTCTCTGATATATCTGTCTGATAGTCTCGCTCTGATGTATCTGTCTGATATTCATCCTCTGATATATCTCTCTGAAAATCACCCTCTGATGCATCTCTCTGAAAATCACCCTCTGATATATCTGTCTGATAGTCACTCTCTGGTGTATCTGTCTGATAGTTACCCTCTGATGTATCTGCCTGATAATCACCCTCTGATGTATCTGTCTGATAGTCACTCTCTGATATATCTGTCTGATAGTCACTCTCTGATGTATCTGTCTGATAGTCACTCTCTGATGTATCTGTCTGATAATCACTGTCTGATATATCTGTCTGATAGTCACCCTCTGATATATCTGTCTGATAGTCACTCTCTGATGTATCTCTCTGATCGTCACCCTCTGATGTATCTGTCTGAAATTCACACTCTGATTTATCTGTCTGATAGTCACTCTCTGATATATCTGTCTGATAGTCACTCTCTGATGTATCTCTCTGATCGTCACCCTTTGATGTATCTGTCTGATAGTCACTCTCTGATGTATCTGTCTGATAGTCACTCTCTGATATATCTGTCTGATTGTCACTCTCTGATATATCTGTCTGATAGTCTCACTCTGATGTATCTGTCTGATATTCATCCTCTGATATATCTCTCTGAAAATCACCCTCTGATGCATCTCTCTGAAAATCACCCTCTGATATATCTGTCTGATAGTCACTCTCTGGTGTATCTGTCTGATAGTTACCCTCTGATGTATCTGCCTGATAATCACCCTCTGATGTATCTGTCTGATAGTCACTCTCTGATATATCTGTCTGATAGTCACTCTCTGATGTATCTGTCTGATAGTCACTCTCTGATGTATCTGCCTGATAATCACCCTCTGATATATCTGTCTGATAGTCACTCTCTGATATATCTGTCTGATAGTCACTCTCTGATGTATCTGTCTGATAGTCACTCTCTGATGTATCTGCCTGATAATCACTCTCTGATGTATCTGTCTGATATTCACTCTCTCATATATCTGTCTGATAGTCACTCTCTGATATATCTGTCTGATAGTCACTCTCTGATGTATCTGTCTGATAATCACCCTCTGATGTATCTGTCTGATAATCACCCTCTGATATATCTGTCTGATAGTCACCCTCTGATGTATCTGTCTGATAATCACCCTCTGATATATCTGTCTGATAGTCACCCTCTGATGTATCTGTCTGATAGTCACTCTCTGATATATCTGTCTGATAGTCACTCTCTGATGTATCTCTCTGATCGTCACCCTCTGATTTATCTGTCTGAAATTCACCCTCTGATTTATCTGTCTGAAAGTCACTCTCTGATATATCTGTCTGATAGTCACTCTCTGATGTATCTCTCTGATCGTCACCCTTTGATGTATCTGTCTGATAGTCACTCTCTGATGTATCTGTCTGATAGTCACTCTCTGATATATCTGTCTGATTGTCACTCTCTGATATATCTGTCTGATAGTCTCGCTCTGATGTATCTGTCTGATATTCATCCTCTGATATATCTCTCTGAAAATCACCCTCTGATGCATCTCTCTGAAAATCACCCTCTGATATATCTGTCTGATAGTCACTCTCTGGTGTATCTGTCTGATAGTTACCCTCTGATGTATCTGCCTGATAATCACCCTCTGATGTATCTGTCTGATAGTCACTCTCTGATATATCTGTCTGATAGTCACTCTCTGATGTATCTGTCTGATAGTCACTCTCTGATGTATCTGCCTGATAATCACTCTCTGATGTATCTGTCTGATATTCACTCTCTCATATATCTGTCTGATAGTCACTCTCTGATATATCTGTCTGATAGTCACTCTCTGATGTATCTGTCTGATAATCACCCTCTGATGTATCTGTCTGATAATCACCCTCTGATATATCTGTCTGATAGTCACCCTCTGATGTATCTGTCTGATAATCACCCTCTGATATATCTGTCTGATAGTCACTCTCTGATGTATCTGTCTGATAGTTACCCTCTGATGTATCTGTCTGATAGTCACTCTCTGATATATCTGTCTGATCGTCACTCTCTGATGTATCTCTCTGATCGTCACCCTTTGATGTATCTGTCTGATAGTCACTCTCTGATGTATCTGTCTGATAGTCACTCTCTGATATATCTGTCTGATTGTCACTCTCTGATATATCTGTCTGATGGTCTCACTCTGATGTATCTGTCTGATATTCATCCTCTTATATATCTATCTGAAAATCACCCTCTGATTCATCTCTCTGAAAATCACCCTCTGATATATCTGTCTGATAGTCACTCTCTGATGTATCTGTCTGATAGTTACCCTCTGATGTATCTGCCTGATAATCACCCTCTGATGTATCTGTCTGATAGTCACTCTCTGATATATCTGTCTGATAGTCACTCTCTGATGTATCTGTCTGATAGTCACTCTCTGATATATCTGTCTGATATTCACTCTCTGATGTATCTGTCTGATAGTCACTCTCTGATGTATCTGTCTGATAGTCACTCTCTGATATATCTGTCTGATTGTCACTCTCTGATATATCTGTCTGATAGTCTCACTCTGATGTATCTGTCTGATATTCATCCTCTTATATATCCATCTGAAAATCACCCTCTGATGCATCTCTCTGAAAATCACCCTCTGATATATCTGTCTGATAGTCACTCTCTGATGTATCTGTCTGATAGTTACCCTCTGATGTATCTGCCTGATAATCACCCTCTGATTTATCTGTCTGAAATTCACCCTCTGATTTATCTGTCTGATAGTCACTCTCTGATATATCTGTCTGATAGTCACTCTCTGATGTATCTCTCTGATCGTCACCCTTTGATGTATCTGTCTGATAGTCACTCTCTGATGTATCTGTCTGATAGTCACTCTCTGATATATCTGTCTGATTGTCACTCTCTGATATATCTGTCTGATAGTCTCACTCTGATGTATCTGTCTGATATTCATCCTCTTATATATCTATCTGAAAATCACCCTCTGATGCATCTCTCTGAAAATCACCCTCTGATATCTCTGTCTGATAGTCACTCTCTGATGTATCTGTCTGATAGTTACCCTCTGATGTATCTGCCTGATAATCACCCTCTGATGTATCTGTCTGATAGTCACTCTCTGATATATCTGTCTGATAGTCACTCTCTGATGTATCTGTCTGATAGTCACTCTCTGATGTATCTGCCTGATAATCACCCTCTGATATATCTGTCTGATAGTCACTCTCTGATATATCTGTCTGATAGTCACTCTCTGATGTATCTGTCTGATAGTCACTCTCTGATGTATCTGTCTGAAAATCACCCTCTGATGTATCTGTCTGATAATCACTCTCTGATGTATCTGTTTGAAAATCACTCTCTGATTTATCTGTCTGATAATCACTCTGTGATGTATCTCTCTGATCGTCACCCTCTGATGTATCTCTCTGATCGTCACCCTCTGATGTATCTCTCTGATCGTCACCCTCTGATGTATCTCTCTGATCGTCACCCTCTGATGTATCTCTCTGATCGTCACCCTCTGATATATCTGTCTGATAATCACCCTCTGATATATCTGTCTGATAATCACCATCTGATGTATCTGTCTGATAATCACTCTATGATATATCTGCCTGATAGTCACTCTCCGATGTTTCTGTCTGATAGTCACTCTCTGATGTATCTGTCTGATAATCACTCTCTGATTAATCTGCCTGATAGTCACCCTCTGATATATCTGTCTGATCGTCACCCTCTGATGTATCTGTCTGATATTCACCCTCTGATATATCTGTCTGAAAATCACCCTCTGATGTATCTGTCTGATATTCACCCTCTGATATATCTGTCTGAAAATCACCCTCTGATGTATCTGTCTGATAATCACCCTCTGATGTATCTGTCTGATAGTCACCCTCTGATATATCTGTTTGAAAATCACTCTCTGATGTATCTGTCTGATAATCACTCTCTGATGTATCTGTCTGATAGTCACCCCCTGATGTATCTGTCTGATAATCACTCTCTGATGTATCTGTCTGATAGTCACCCTCTGATGTATCTGTCTGAAAGTCACACTCTGATATATCTGTCTGATAGTCACCCTCTGATGTATCTGTCTGATAATCACCCTCTGATGTATCTGTCTGATAGTCACCCTCTGATATATCTGTCTGAAAATCACCCTCTGATATATCTGTCTGATAGTCACCCTCTGATATATCTTTCTGAAAATCACTCTCCGATGTATCTGTCTGATAATCACTGTCTGATATATCTGTCTGATAGTCACCCTCTGATATATCTGTCTGATAGTCACTCTCTGATGTATCTCTCTGATCGTCACCCTCTGATGTATCTGTCTGAAATTCACACTCTGATTTATCTGTCTGATAGTCACTCTCTGATATATCTGTCTGATAGTCACTCTCTGATGTATCTCTCTGATCGTCACCCTTTGATGTATCTGTCTGATAGTCACTCTCTGATGTATCTGTCTGATAGTCACTCTCTGATATATCTGTCTGATTGTCACTCTCTGATATATCTGTCTGATAGTCTCGCTCTGATGTATCTGTCTGATATTCATCCTCTGATATATCTCTCTGAAAATCACCCTCTGATGCATCTCTCTGAAAATCACCCTCTGATATATCTGTCTGATAGTCACTCTCTGGTGTATCTGTCTGATAGTTACCCTCTGATGTATCTGCCTGATAATCACCCTCTGATGTATCTGTCTGATAGTCACTCTCTGATATATCTGTCTGATAGTCACTCTCTGATGTATCTGTCTGATAGTCACTCTCTGATGTATCTGCCTGATAATCACCCTCTGATATATCTGTCTGATAGTCACTCTCTGATATATCTGTCTGATAGTCACTCTCTGATGTATCTGTCTGATAGTCACTCTCTGATGTATCTGCCTGATAATCACTCTCTGATGTATCTGTCTGATATTCACTCTCTCATATATCTGTCTGATAGTCACTCTCTGATATATCTGTCTGATAGTCACTCTCTGATGTATCTGTCTGATAATCACCCTCTGATGTATCTGTCTGATAATCACCCTCTGATATATCTGTCTGATAGTCACCCTCTGATGTATCTGTCTGATAATCACCCTCTGATATATCTGTCTGATAGTCACCCTCTGATGTATCTGTCTGATAATCACCCTCTGATATATCTGTCTGATAATCACCCTCTGATGTATCTGTCTGATAGTCACTCTCTCATTTTTCTGTCTGATAATCACCCTCTGATGTATCTGTCTGATAGTCACTCTCTGATATATCTGTCTGAAAATCACCCTCTGATGTATCTGTCTGAAAGTCACTCTCTGATGGAACTGTCTGATAGTCACTCTCTGATGTTTCTGTCTGATAGTCACTCTCTGATGTACCTGTCTGATCGTCACTCTCTGATGTATCTGTCTAAAAATCACCCTCTGATATATCTGTCTGAAAATCACCCTCTGATGTATCTGTCTGATAATCGCCCTCTGATATATCTGTCTGAAAATCACCCTCTGATGTATCTGTCTGATAGTCACCCTCTGATGTATCTATCTGATAGTCACTCTCTGATATATCTGTCTGAAAATCACTCTCTGATGTATCTGTCTGATAATCGCCCTCTGATGTATCTGTCTGAGAGTCACCCTCTGATATATCTGTTTGAAAATCACTCTCTGATGTATCTGTCTGATAATCGCCCTCTGATATATCTCTCTGATCGTCACCCTCTGATGTATCTCTCTGATCGTCACCCTCTGATGTATCTGTCTGATATCACCCTCTGATGTATCTGTCTGATAGTCACTCTCTGATATATCTATCTGATAGTCACTATCTGATGTATCTGTCTGATAGTCACTCTCTGATGTATCTGTCTGATAGTAACTCTCTGATGTATCTGTCTGATAGTCACTCTCTGATATATCTGTCTGATAGTCACCATCTGATGTATCTGTCTGATAATCACCCTCTGATATATCTGTCTGATAGTCACTCTCGGATGTATCTGTCTGATAGTCACTCTCCGATGTTTCTGTCTGATAGTCACTCTCTGATGTATCTGTCTGATAATCACCCTCTGATGCATCTGTCTGATCATCACTCTCTGATTAATCTGCCTGATAGTCACTCTCTGATATATCTGTCTGATCGTCACCCTCTGATATATCTGTCTGATCGTCACCCTCTGATGTATCTGTCTGAGAGTCACCCTCTGATGTATCTGTCTGAAAATCACCCTCTGATATATCTGTTTGAAAATCACTTTCTGATGTATCTGTCTGATAGTCACCCTGTGATATATCTGTCTGATAGTCACCCTCTGATATATCTGTTTGAAAATCACTCTCTGATGTATCTGTCTGAGAGTCACCCCCTGATATATCCGTCTGATAGTAAACCTCTCCCAATGCACTGCACCCATCAGCTGTTTACATGAACTTCAGACACTTACACGTCTGTTCTTTCGCCCTTTCTCGGACAGAGCGCTAAACGCATGGGAGAGGTTGAGGATTGGCTGTGGTCCTCTACAAATCATCGAGATCTCTGATGTGAAGGAGGAGGGCATTGAGATAAGATATTGGGAGATGGAGAGTTTTGGATCCCTCTGATGCCTGGTGACAGGACTTAATATATCTCTGGCGCACATGCTTACCTTATTACTTTTCATCAATGGCTGGACTCCAATGGAACTGAGTCTGGTGCTTGGAAGGATTGTTACTTTGCCAGGATTAATCATATTGCTTTCTTCCGGAGCCTTCACTCGCACAAGAAGAATGTGTGGAGATGGATGTCATTGATTCCTGGGAGGAGCTCATTCCTTCTGGGGGTGCACCGTCACAGGACATACAGCCACACACTGACACTGATACTGGCACCTCGGTGGGCCCTCGTACACAGTCAGTTGGGTTGTCACCTGGTGATTCACCACTCACAAGTGAGCAGATACTGGTGGCAGGGGCATCTGTGGAGAGTCCACATCAGAGGACAGCTCTGCCCAGGTGGACAGATATGCTGAACCCCAGGGGCCATGGTTGATAATGAGAATGATTGAGGTACAGCGGCAGCTTTGTGAGGTACTGGAAAATGTGCCACACACACTCTCCACAATAGAGGAGGGGTGTAGGAGTCCTACTCAAACACTAGAGGAGTGTTGTCCCAGGTAATTGCGAGAATGTCTGCAATGGAGAGAGTGGCCGCCTCCATGGGGCTTCAAGCACAGCTCTCAAATGAGTCTCTGAGGCCACCGCTGTGCTGGAGATGTCTGCCATTTTCAACAGGATGACAGATACCTTATCCGTGGCCTTACAGTGCGGCACTGATCTGCACCAAGCTGCTGTCCAGCAGAGTGGTGGGAATGATGTGGTGATGGCCCTGGTGAGGGATGATGGTGAAAGTGGGAATGGGGCCTCCACTCAAAACACTCCCACATCTCACCTGTCCCCTCCTCCGCACCCCACAACCAATACCCACAATGCAGCCGAGTCTGCCCCTACACGGGGGCAGGTGGAGCAGCTTTTTGGCGGGGCCCTCACGGTCTCGAAAACTCAGAGATCATAGGCCGAGAGAATCTCAGCAGTCAGGGCAGGGATCTGAGCAGCCTGCCTCTCTCTCTGCTGAAGCCATGGGGGACGCACCACATGGAAGCACAAGTCGAGCAATTGTAGTTCACCAAGAGTGTGCCCATGGGTGGTTAAAGAAATGTTATGTTGTGACGTTCCCTTTTTTATATTTATTGATTATCATCACTTTTGCCTCTTGCCCATTGTCGTGTCTCGAGTATGAAGTCACACTTTCATTTGCTTCATGATGAATGCCAATCCATGACCCAATGGGAGGATGTGCAATCGGTGCGTGCGCAGTTGAAGGACTATTTTGTGCAAAGATGGGGTGGGGGGGTGGGTGCTGGAGTCGTTGGTGGTGGTGGGAGCCGGCAGGAGTGTTTCAATGTCTCTTTATTTCTCACTCTGAATAAGAGAACCTTTGAGATATGAGGGCTTCCCTGGCATCCCGGGCAGCAAAATACACGGCTGGTCTGACGATGGGTGCCCCATCTTCATATTGCTTATCCTCCTCCTCTCCCTTCTCCTCCTCCTCCTTGTCCTCCTATAACTCCTGCTCCTCCTCCTCCCTTCTCCTCCTCCGTCTCCTCCTCCTCCTCCCTGTCCTCCTGCTCCTGCTCCTCCTCCTCCTCTGTCTCATCCTCCTCTTCCTCCGTCTCCTCCTCCTCCGTCTCTCTCTCCTCCTCCACTTCTCCTCCTCCTCCTGCTCCTGCTCCTCCTCCTCCTCCGTCTTATCCTCCTCTTCCTCCATCTCCTCCTCCTCCGTCTCCCTCTCCTCCTCCACTCCTGCTCCTCCTCCATCTCCTCCTCCGTCTCCTCCTCCTCCTCTGTTTCACTGGCGAGTTTCCCAACTCCCGGGAGACCCTTTCTGGAGGAGTTAAATTCTCGTACCCATTGAACTCAATTTAAAATTGCATCACTACCATATGCTAATCATCTAAAGACTGTGCTAAGTACTGACCCGCCAATCCTAATGATCGACCTGCCTCTGGCGAGCAGGTTATTCGCACGCAGCCAGATGTGCCTCCGTTAAACCTGCAAGTGGGGGCCTCGGAGCCAGCTCGTTGTCCCACTTCAAATTTCTACAATTTTGACTTCCTACCCGACCCCAACCCACCCGTTCTTGGGGGTTACAATTCCCCCCGAGATAACTCAGCAAAGGCCGGGGGTAGAACCTGGGCCTTTCCTGTTCTGGGCCCACCCTCCTCCAACGCCTCTCCTCCATCGTCCAGCTGGGTGGGACTGACCTCGCCTGGTTCCATTCCAATCTATCCAGTCGTAGCCGGAGAATCTCCTGCAATGGCTTCTCTTCCCACTCCCGCACCGTTACCTCTGGAGTCCCCCAAGGATCTATCCTTGGCCCCTCCCATTTCTCATCTACATTCTGCCCCTCGGTGACATCATCTTAAAACACAACGTCAGATTCCACATGTACCCTGACGACACCCAGCTCTACCTCACCACCACCTCCCTCGACCCATCCACTGTCTCTCATTTGTAACACTGCTTGTCTGACATCCAGTACAGGACGAGCAAATGTTTCCTCCAAATAAATATTGGGAAGTCCGAGGTCATTGTCTTTGGTCCCTGCAACAAACTCCGTTCCCTGGTCACCGATCCTATCCCATTCTGAGGCTGAACTAGACCGTTTGTAACCTTGGCGTCCTATTTGACCCTATCTCTGTAACCTCCTTTACTATACAAACCTCCGAGATCTCTGCATTCCTCCAATTCTGGCCTCCTGCGCATTCCTAATTTGAATCGCTCCACCATTGGCGGCCGTGCCTTCAGCTGCCTGGGCCCTAAACTCTGGAATTCCCTCACTAAACCTCTCCACCTCTCTCTCCTCCTTTAAGAATCTCCTTAAAAACTTCCTCTTTGACCAAGCTTTTGGTCACCTGTCCTAATATCTCCTCATGTGGCTCGATGTCATATTTTGTCTGATAATCGCTCCTATCAAGCGCTTCGGGACTTTTACTACGTTCAAGGAGCTAAATAAATGCATGTTGTTGTTATTGTTGTTGTTGATATTGTTGTGTCAGTATTACAGGGTCTGTGAGAGTGAATCAATATATAAAGTAATACTGAGGACTGTAGACAGTCAGGGAGACCCCAGACTGGGTCAGTATTACAGGGTCTGTGAGAGTGAATCAATATATAAAGTAATACTGAGGACTGTAGACAGTCAGGGAGACCCCAGACTGTGTCAGTATTACAGGGTCTGTGAGAGTGAATCAATATATAAAGTGATACTGAGGACTGTAGACAGTCAGGGAGACCCCAGACTGGGTCAGTATTACAGGGTCTGTGAGAGTGAATCAATATATAAAGAGATACTGAGGTCTGTAGACAGTCAGGGAGACCCCAGACTGGGTCAGTATTACAGGGTCTGTGAGAGTGAATCAATATATAAAGAGATACTGAGGTCTGTAGACAGTCAGGGAGACCCCAGACTCTCAGTATTACAGGGTCTGTGAGAGTGAATCAATATATAAAGAGATACTGAGGACTGATGACAGTCAGGGAGACCCCAGACTCTCAGTATTACAGGGTCTGTGAGAGTGAATCAATATATAAAGAGATACTGAGGACTGATGACAGTCAGGGAGACCCCAGACTGTGTCAGTATTACAGGGTCTGTGAGAGTGAATCAATATATAAAGAGATACTGAGGTCTGTAGACAGTCAGGGAGACCCCAGACTGTGTCTGTATTACAGGGGTCTGTGAGAGTGAATCAATATATAAAGAGATACTGAGGTCTGTAGACAGTCAGGGAGACCCAAGACTCTCAGTATTACAGGGGTCTGTGAGAGTGAATCAATATATAAAGTGATACTGAGGTCTGTAGACAGTCAGGGAGACCCCAGACTGTGTCTGTATTACAGGGTCTGTGAGAGTGAATCAATATATAAAGTGATACTGAGGACTGTAGACAGTCAGGGAGACCCCAGACTCTCAGTATTACAGGGTCTGTGAGAGTGAATCAATATATAAAGTGATACTGAGGACTGATGACAGTCAGGGAGACCCCCAGACTGTGTCAGTATTACAGGGTCTGTGAGAGTGAATCAATATATAAAGAGATACTGAGGACTGTAGACAGTCAGGGAGACCCCAGACTCTCAGTATTACAGGGTCTGTGAGAGTGAATCAATATATAAAGAGATACTGAGGACTGTAGACAGTCAGGGAGACCCCAGACTGGGTCAGTATTACAGGGGTCTGTGAGAGTGAATCAATATATAAAGAGATACTGAGGACTGTAGACAGTCAGGGAGACCCCAGACTGGGTCAGTATTACAGGGTCTGTGAGAGTGAATCAATATATAAAGAGATACTGAGGACTGTAGACAGTCAGGGAGACCCCAGACTGGGTCAGTATTACAGGGTCTGTGAGAGTGAATCAATATATAAAGAGATACTGAGGACTGTAGACAGTCAGGGAGACCCCAGACTGGGTCAGTATTACAGGGTCTGTGAGAGTGAATCAATATATAAAGTGATACTGAGGACTGTAGACAGTCAGGGAGACCCCAGACTGTGTCAGTATTACAGGGTCTGTGGGAGTAGTTCAATATTTACAGTGTTACTCGGTGGTGTCCACATTTCGACAGTCCACACATTGTGTCAGGAAATCCAAAAGAGCACCAATATTTTTGAAGTATCCAAAGCCTTTATTATAGCCTGCAGGATCATTTGCAGGGAAATCCATAAACTGTGAATATTTACAGTAGAATCCAAAGACTGTGCCATTATTTGCAGATAGATCCAGAGACTGTACCAATATTTACAAGAGGGTCCATTGGCTCACCAATATTGACAGTGTATCCGGAGATTGCACCAATATTTGCTGAATGGTCCCCATACTGACCAGTCGAATGGTTCAGTTTCCATCTCTGAGTCTAAACCCAGCCCTTGAGAAGTGGGTACAAACTCTCTGAAATTAAAGACTTTCACTAGAAATAATCTGCAATCTGTAAATGAAGCTGCTCTCCCTTCACATCAGTGCTGTCAGACTGCGGGTCTCATAGTTTCTGTGCTTCCAATTATTTACTAAAATAATATACTGGGATTTGGGCTTTCCATCTGTGTAATATTTGGTTAAATATATGTTGTGATATAAAAAATGTTGGGTTTAAAGTTGTTAACTGAATCTGTTTGTTCAGTGAGTGTAATTAATGTCAGTCTCCATGGGCCTTGATTGTGTCACTGGAGAGTTTCTCTCTGCTATTAATAAGCGACTTCTTTCAACGTGTTATCCCATAGTGTCAGTGGGAGCATCACCTCCGGCACTAACAGGGATCAGCGGCTCGACAGAGAGGGAACGAATAGATCGGAATCTGAGAGCAATAGATTGGAATATTTCAACAATGGGTTTGAATTATATCGATTATAACAGCCCATTCTGGGTGTTTCAATATCTGTATGTATTTTATGATTCACTATCATTCGGGGATCGGATATCTTATGTGCTCATGGGTATACAAAAAATTTACTATCCCCTCCTCGCTGCTGTAGGTGTCACTGGTAAGTCTCTATATCCAGCTATTAATTCTATACCCCCGGTTTCACTGTCTTACTGTTCTTGTCATTCCCTGTCAAAAACTGGAGGTCATAAATATGAGATAGTCATTAATTAATCCGATAGGGAATTCAAGAGAAACTTCTTTACCCAAAGAGTGGTAAGAATGTGGAACTCACTTCGAAAAGGAGTTGTGGAGGAAAACAGCATTTTAAAAAATTCATTCATGGGATGTGGGTGTCGCTGGCGAGGCCGGCATTTATTGCCCATCCCTAATTGCCCTCGAGAAGGTGGTGGTGAGCCGCCTTCTTGAACCGCTGCAGTCCGTGTGGTGAAGGTTCTCCCACACTGCTGTTAGGAAGGGAGTTCCAGGATTTTGACCCAGCGACGATGAAGGAATGGCGATATATTTCCAAGTCGGGATGGTGTGTGACTTGGTGGGGAACGTGCAGGTGGTGTTGTTCCCATGTGCCTGCTGCTCTTGTCCTTCTAGGTGGTAGAGGTCACGGGTTTGGGAGGTGTTGTTGAAGAAGCCTTGGCGAGTTGCTGCAGTGCATCCTGTGAATGGTACACACTGCAGCCACGGTGCGCCAGTGGTGAAGGGAGTGAATGTTTAGGGTGGTGGATGGGGTGCCAATCAAGTGGGCTACTTTGTCCTGGATGGTGTCGAGCTTCTTGAGTGTTGTTGGAGCTGCACTCATCCAGGCAAGTGGAGAGTATTCCATCGCACTCCTGACTTGTGCCTTGTAGATGGTGGAAAGGCTTTGGGGAGTCAGGAGGTGAGTCACTCACCGCAGAATACCCAGCCTCTGACCTGCTCTTGTAGCCACAGTATTTATATGGCTGGTCCAGTTAAGTTTCTGGTCAATTGATGTTGATGGTGGGGGATTCAGCGATGGTAATGCTGTTGAATGTCTTGTTGGAGCTGGTCATTGCCTGGCACTTGTCTGGTGCGAATGTTACTTGCCACTTATGAGCCCAAGCCTGGATGTTGTCCAGGTCTTGCTGCATGCGGGCACGGACTGCTTCATTATCTGAGGGGTTACGAATGGAACTGAACACTGTGCAATCATCAGCGAACATCCCCATTTCTGACCTTATGATGGAGGGAAGGTCATTGATGAAGCAGCTGAAGATGGTTGGGCCTCGGACACTGCCCTGAGGAACTCCAGCAGCAATGTCCTGGGGCTGAGATGATTGGCCTCCAACAACCACTACCATCTTCATTTTTGCTAGGTATGACTCCAGCCACTGGAGTCATACCCATTGACTTCAATTTTACTGGGGCTCCTTGGTGCCACACTCGGTCAAATGATGCCTTTGTGTCATAGATGCATTTAAAGGGAAGCTGGATAAACACATGAGGGAGAAAGGAATAGAAGGATATGCTGATTGGGGTAGATTGAGTCGGAAGGGAGGAGGCATGTCTGGACCATAAACGCCGGCACAGACAAGTTGGGCCGAATGGCCTGTTTCTGTACTGTGGACACGATGTAACTCGATGTATTACTGCTCTTCCCATTTACTGTCCCATAGTCGCTGCTGCCCGAGTTCCTGTTAAGTATCTCTATTCAGCTACTAAATCTTGAAATCATATTTCATTTTATTACTGTTCTTGTAATTTACTCTCCCATTCCTCGCTGCAGTTCGAGTTGCTGGTAAGTCTCTATATCCTGCTATTAATTCTATACCCCCGGTTTCACTGTTTACTGTTCTTGTCACTCTCTGTCCCACACTCGCTGCTGTTCGAGTTGCTGGTAAGTTTCTAAATGTAGTTTAAGAATGAGAGGGGGTACCCGCGGGGAGATATATTTGCAGGGGGTACAGCGATGGGAAATATTGACGGCGGTCTTCTGGGACTGAGGTTTAATTTACAATGGGTCCCTGAACTGGCACCTGTTCGTACAGGGTCCGAGGGGTGTGACAGAATTTACAGGGGATCCAGAGATGGTAGCAAAGTTTACAGGGGATACATAAACGGTACTATTATTTACAGGGGATCCAGAGACGGTACTAATATTTACAGGGGATCCAGAGAGGGTACTAATATTTACAGGGGATCCAGAGAGGGTACTAATATTTACAGAGGGTCCAGAGACGGTACTAATATTTACAGAGGATCCAGAGAGGGTACGAATATTTACAGGGGATCCAGAGATGGTACTAATATTTACAGAGAGTCCAGAGATGGTACTAATATTTACAGGGGATCCAGAGAGGGTACTAATATTTACAGAGGGTCCAGAGATGGTACTAATATTTACAGAGGATCCAGAGACGGTACTAATATTTACAGAGGGTCCAGAGAGGGTACGAATATTTACAGATGGTCCAGAGAGGGTACGAATATTTACAGAGGGTCCAGAGACAGTACTATTATTTACAGAGGGTCCAGAGACGGTACTAATATTTACAGAGGGTCCAGAGAGGGTACGAATATTTACAGAGGGTCCAGAGACGGTACTATTATTTACAGAGGGTCCAGAGACGGTACTAATATTTACAGAGGGTCCAGAGACGGTACTAATATTTACAGAGGGTCTAGAGACGGTACTAATATTTACAGAGGGTCCAGAGACGGTACTAATATTTACAGAGGGTCCAGAGACGGTACTAATATTTACAGAGGGTCCAGAGACGGTACTAATATTTACAGAGGATCCAGAGACGGTACTAATATTTACAGAGGATCCAGAGACGGTACTAATATTTACAGTGGATCCAGAGACAGTACTAATATTTACAGAGGGCCCAGAGACGGTACTAATATTTACAGAGGATCCAGAGACAGTACTAATATTTACAGAGGGTCCAGAGACGGTACTAATATTTACAGATGGTCCAGAGACGGTACTAATATTTACAGAGGGTCCAGAGACGGTACTAATATTTACAGAGGGTCCAGAGACGGTACTAATATTTACAGAGGGTCCAGAGACGGTACTAATATTTACAGATGGTCCAGAGACGGTACTAATATTTACAGAGGGTCCAGAGACGGTACTAATATTTACAGAGGGTCCAGAGACAGTACTAATATTTACAGAGGGTCCAGAGACGGTACTAATATTTACAGAGGGTCCAGAGACGGTACTAATATTTACAGAGGGTCCAGAGACGGTACTAATATTTACAGCGGGTCCAGAGACGGTACTAATATTTACAGAGGGTCTAGAGACGGTACTAATATTTACAGAGGGTCCAGAGACGGTACTAATATTTACAGAGGATCCAGAGACGGTACTAATATTTACAGAGAGTCTAGAGACGGTACTAATATTTACAGAGGGTCCAGAGACGGTACTAATATTTACAGAGGATCCAGAGACGGTACTAATATTTACAGAGGGTCCAGAGACGGTACTAATATTTACAGAGGGTCCAGAGACGGTACTAATATTTACAGAGGGTCCAGAGACGGTACTAATATTTACAGAGGGTCTAGAGACGGTACTAATATTTACAGAGAGTCCAGAGACGGTACTAATATTTACAGAGGGTCCAGAGACGGTACTAATATTTACAGAGAGTCCAGAGATGGTACTAATATTTACAGGGGATCCAGAGGTGGTACCAATATTACAGCGAACTCAGAGATAGTACGTATATTTACTGGGAATCCAGAGACAGCATTAAATTTTAAAGGGGGATCCAAAGATGCAGCGGATCCAGATGGTACAAATATTGACTGGGGAGCCAGAGATCGTACTAATTTTTAAAAATTCATTCATGGAATCTGGGCGCCACTGACAAGGCCGGCATTTATTGCCCATCCCGAATTGCCCTTGAGAAGGTGGTGGTGAGCTCAAGATAAAGAATCACTGGATTGAGGGTAATATTCTGGCATGGGTGGAGGATTGGTTATCTAACAGGAAGCAGAGAGTTGGGATAAATGGTTCATTCTCAGACTGGCAACCAGTAGCCAGTGGTGTTCCGCAGGGGTCGGTGCTGGGTCCCCAACTCTTTACAATCTATATTAACGATTTGGAGGAGGGGACCGAGTGTAACATATCAAAGTTTGCAGATGATACAAAGATGGGAGGGAAAGTGGAGAGTGAGGAGGACATAAAAAACCTACAAGGGGATATAGACAGGCTGGGTGAGTGGGCGGAGATTTGGCAGATGCAATACAATATTGGAAAATGTGAGGTTATGCACTTTGGCAGGAAAAATCAGAGAGCAAGTTATTATCTTAATGGCGAGAAACTGGAAAGTACTGCAGTACAAAGGGATCTGGGGGTCCTAGTGCAAGAAAATCAAAAAGTTAGTATGCAGGTGCAGCAGGTGATCAAGAAAGCCAATGGAATGTTGGCTTTTATTGCTAGGGGGATAGAATATAAAAACAGGGAGGTATTGCTGCAGTTATATAAGGTATTGGTGAGACCGCACCTGGAATACTGCATACAGTTTTGGTGTCCATACTTAAGAAAAGACATACTTGCTCTCGAGGCAGTACAAAGAAGGTTCACTCGGTTAATCCCGGGGATGAGGGGGCGGACATATGAGGAGAGGTTGAGTAGATTGGGACTCTACTCATTGGAGTTCAGAAGAATGAGAGGCGATCTTATTGAAACATATAAGATTGTGAAGGGGCTCGATCGGGTAGATGCAGTAAGGATGTTCCCAAAGATGGGTGAAACTAGAACTAGGGGGCATAATCTTAGAATAAGGGGCTGCTCCTTCAAAACTGAGATGAGGAGAAACTTCTTCACTCAGAGGGTGGTAGGTCTGTGGAATTTGCTGCCCCAGGAAGCTGTGGAAGCTACATCATTAAATAAATTTAAAACAGAAATAGACAGTTTCCTAGAAGTAAAGGGAATTAGGGGTTATGGGGAGCGGGCAGGAAATTGGACATGAATTTAGATTTGAGGTTGGGATCAGATCAGCCATGATCTTATTGAATGGCGGAGCAGGCTCGAGGGGTCGATTGGCCTACTCCTGCTCCTAGTTCTTATGTTCTTATGTTCTTGAACAGCTGCAGTCCGTGTGGTGAAGGTTCTCTCACAGTGCTGTCAGGTAGGAGTTCCAGGATTTTGACCCAGTGATGATGAAGGAACGGCGATATATTTCCAAGTCGGGTGGTGGAGGTCGTGGGTTTGGGAGGTGCTGTCGAAGAAGCCTTGGCGAGTTGCTGCAGTGCATCCTGTGGATGGTACACACTGCAGCCACTGTGCGCCGGTGGTGAAGGGAGTGAATGTTTAGGGTGGTGGATGGGGTGCCAATCAAGCGGGCTGCTTTGTCCTGGATGGTGTTGAGCTTCTTATCATAGAATCATAGAAGTTACAACATGGAAACAGGCCCTTCGGCCCAACATGTCCATGTCGCCCAGTTTATACCTCTAAGCTAGTCCCAATTGCCTGCACTTGGCCCATATCCCTCTATACCCATCTTACCCATGTAACTGTCCAAATGCTTTTTAAAAGACAAAATTGTACCCGCCTCTACTACTGCCTCTGGCAGCTCGTTCCAGACACTCACCACCCTTTGAGTGAAAAAATTGCCCCTCTGGACCCTTTTGTATCTCTCCCCTCTCACCTTAAATCTATGCCCTCTCGTTATAGACTCCCCTACCTTTGGGAAAAGATTTTGACTATCGACCTTATCTATGCCCCTCATTATTTTATAGACTTCTATAAGATCACCCCTTAACCTCCTACTCTCCAGGGAAAAAAGTCCCAGTCTGTCTAACCTCTCCCTGGAAGTCAAACCATCAAGTCCCGGTAGCATCCGAGTAAATCTTTTCTGCACTCTTTCTAGTTTAATAATATCCTTTCTATAATAGGGTGACCAGAACTGTACACAGTACTCCAAGTGTGGCCTCACCAATGCCCTGTACAACTTCAACAAGACATCCCAACTCCTGCATTCAATGTTCTGACCAATGAAACCAAGCATGCCGAATGCCTTCTTCACCACCCTATCCACCTGTGACTCCACTTTCAAGGAGCTATGAATCTGTACTCCTAGATCTCTTTGTTCTATAACTCTCCCCAACGCCCTACCATTAACGGAGTAGGTCCTGGCCCGATTCGATCTACCAAAATGCATCACCTCACATTTATCTAAATTAAACTCCATCTGCCATTCATCGGCCCACTGGCCCAATTGATCAAGATCCCGTTGCAATCCCAGATAACCTTCTTCACTGTCCACAATGCCACCAATCTTGGTGTCATCTGCAAACTTACTAACCATGCCTCCTAAATTCTCATCCAAATCATTAATATAAATAACAAATAACAGCGGACCCAGCACCGATCCCTGAGGCACACCGCTGGACACAGGCATCCAGTTTGAAAAACAACCCTCTACAACCACCCTCTGTCTTCTGTCGTCAAGCCAATTTTGTATCCAATTGGCTACCTCACCTTGGATCCCATGAGATTTAACCTTATGTAACAACCTACCATGCGGTACCTTGTCAAATGCTTTGCTGAAGTCCATGTAGACCACGTCTACTGCACAGCCCTCATCTATCTTCTTGGTTACCCCTTCAAAAAACTCAATCAAATTCGTGAGACATGATTTTCCTCTCACAAAACCATGCTGACTGTTCCTAATTAGTCCCTGCCTCTCCAAATGCCTGTAGATCCTGTCCCTCAGAATACCCTCTAACAACTTACCCACTACAGATGTCAGGCTCACTGGTCTGTAGTTCCCAGGCTTTTCCCTGCCGCCCTTCTTAAACAAAGGCACAACATTTGCTACCCTCCAATCTTCAGGCACCTCACCTGTAGCGGTGGATGATTCAAATATCTCTGCTAGGGGACCCACAATTTCCTCCCTAACCTCCCATAACGTCCTGGGATACATTTCATCATGTCCCGGAGATTTATCTACCTTGATGCGCGTTAAGACTTCCAGCACCTCCCTCTCTGTAATATGTACACTCCTCAAGACATCACTATTTATTTCCCCAAGTTCCCTAACATCCATGCCTTTCTCAACCGTAAATACCGATGTGAAATATTCATTCAGGATCTCACCCATTTCTTGTGGTTCCGCACATAGATGACCTTGTTGATCCTTAAGAGGCCCTACTCTCTCCCTAGTTACCCTTTTGCCCTTTATGTATTTGTAGAAGCTCTTTGGATTCACCTTTGCCTGATCGGCCAAAGCAATCTCATGTCCCCTTTTTGCCCTCCTGATTTCTCTCTTAACTCTACTCCGGCAATCTCTATACTCTTCAAGGGATCCACTTGATCCCAGCTGCCTATGCATGTCATATGCCTCCTTCTTCTTTTTGACTAGTGCCTCAATCTCCCGAGTCATCCAAGGTTCCCTACTTCTACCAGCCTTGCCCTTCACTTTATAAGGAATGTGCTTACCCTGAACCCTGGTTAACACACTTTTGAAAGCCTCCCACTTACCAGACGTCCCTTTGCCTGCCAACAGACTCTCCCAATCAACTTCTGAAAGTTCCTGTCTAATACCATCAAAATTGGCCTTTCCCCAATTTAGAATTTTAACTTTTGGGCCAGACCTATCCTTCTCCATCGCTATCTTAAAACTAATGGAATTATGATCACTTGTCCCAAAGTGATCCCTCACCAACACTTCTGTCACCTGCCCTTCCCTATTTCCCAAGAGGAGGTCAAGTTTTGCCCCCTCTCTAGTCAGGCCATCCACATACTGAATGAGAAATTCCTCCTGAATACACTCAACAAATTTCTCTCCATCCAAGCCCCTAATGCTATGGCTGTCCCAGTCAATGTTGGGAAAGTTAAAGTCCCCTACTATTACCACCCTATTTTTCTTGCAGCAGTCTGTAATCTCCTTACATATTTGCTCCTCAATTTCCCGTTGACTATTTGGGGGTCTGTAGTACAATCCTATCAAAGTGATCTCTCCCTTCTTATTTTTCAGTTCTACCCATATAGACTCAGTGGGCGAACCCTCGGATATATCCCCTCTCACTACTGCCGTGATGTTCTCCCTAATCAAGAACGCAACTCCCCCTCCTCTCTTACCTCCTGCTCTATCTTTCCTATAGCATCTGTACCCTGGAACATTGAGCTGCCAGTCCTGCCCCTCCCTTATCCATGTTTCAGTAATAGCTATAACATCCCAGTCCCATGTACCCATCCATGCCCTGAGTTCATCTGCCATGCCCATCAGAATTCTTGCATTGAAATAAATGCAGTTTAATCTAGACTTCCCTTGGTCTTTGCCCTGCTTTCTCAGACCATCTGTCCGGTCATGTTCTGTACACTCTCCCTTACTGCCTTTTGTTTCTGTCACCATTTTATTTCCCACTGACTTCCTGCATCGGTTCCCATCCCCCTGCCACATTAGTTCTTGAGTGTTGTTGGAGCTGCACTCATCCAGGCAAGTGGAGAGTATTCCATCACACTCCTGACTTGTGCCTTGTAGATGGTGGAAAGGCTTTGGGGAGTCAGGAGGTGAGTCACTTGCCACAGAATACCCAGCCTCTGACCTGCTCTTGCAGCCACAGTATTGTATATGGCTGGCCCAGTTAAGTTTCTGGTCAATGGTGAACCTCAAAATGTTGGTGGGGGATTCGGCGATGGTAATGCCATTGAATGTCAAGGGGAGATGGTTGGACTCTCTCTTGGTGGCGATCCCATTTAGCACGGTGGTAGTGCCACACAACATGTTGGACGGTCTCCTTCGTGCGAAGACGGGACTTTGTCTCCACGAGGACTGTGCGGTGGTCACTCCTACCAATACTGTCATGGACAGATGCATCTGCGACACGTGGATTGGTGAGGACGAGGTCAAGTAAGTTTTTCCCTCGTGTTGGTTCGCTCACGACCTGCTGCAGGCCCAGTCTGGCAGCTATGTCTTTCAGGACTCGGCCAGCTCGGTCAGTCGTGGTGCTACCGAGCCACTCTTGGTGATGGACATTGAAGTCCCCCACCCAGAGTACATTCTGTGCCCTTGCTACCCTCAGTGCTTCCTCCAAGTGGTGTTCAACATGGAGGAGGACTGATTCATCAGCTGAGGGAGGACGGTAGGTGATAATCAGCAGGAGGTTTCCTTTCCCATGTTTGACCTGATGCCATGAGATTTCATGGGGTCCAGAGTCAATGTTGAGGACTCCCAGGGCCACTCCCTCCTGACTGTATATCACTGTACCGCCACCTCTGGTGGGTCTGTCCTGCCGGTGGGACAGGACATACCCAGGGATGGTGATGAAGAGTCTGGGACGTTGGCTGAAAGGTATGATTCTGTGAGTATGGCTATGTCAGGCTGTTGCTTGACTAGTCTGTGGGACAGCTCTCCCAATTTTGGCACAAGTCCCCAGATGTTAGTGAGGAGGACTTTGGAGGGTCGACTGGGCTTGGTTTGCCTTTGTCGTGTCTGGTTTTATTCTTATTATGACTTTCTTTAGCGAGACTTTACAACTGAGTGGCTTGCTTCGCCATTTCAGAATCAACCACATTGCTGTGGGTCTGGAGTCACATATCGGCCAGACCGGGTAAGGACGGCAGGTTTCCTTCCCGAAAGGACATTAGTGAACCAGATGGGTTTTTACGAGAATCCGGTCATTTCATTACTGAGACCAGCTTTTCAGTCCAGATTTTTTTATTTAATTAATTGAATTTAAATTCCCCAGCTGCCGTGGCGGGATTATTAGTCCAGTAACATAACCACTCTGCTACTTTACCCAGCAGGCCCATAAACGGTACTAATATTTACAGAGGGTCCAGAGACGGTACTAATATTTACAGATGGTCCAGAGACGGTACTAATATTTACAGAGGGTCCAGAGACGGTACTAATATTTACAGAGGGTCCAGAGATGGTACTAATATTTACAGAGGGTCCAGAGACAGTACTAATATTTACAGAGGGTCCAGAGACAGTACTAATATTTACAGAGGGTCCAGAGACGGTACTAATATTTACAGAGGGTCCAGAGACGGTACTAATATTTACAGAGGGTCCAGAGACGGTACTAATATTTACAGAAGGTCCAGAGACGGTACTAATATTTACAGAGGGTCCAGAGACGGTACTAATATTTACAGATGGTCTTGAGACGGTACTAATATTTACAGAGGGTCCAGAGACGGTACTAATATTTACAGATGGTCTTGAGACGGTACTAATATTTACAGAGGGTCCAGAGACGGTACTAATATTTACAGAAGGTCCAGAGACGGTACTAATATTTACAGAGGATCCAGAGACGGTACTAATATTTACAGAGGGTCCAGAGACGGTACTAATATTTACAGATGGTCCAGAGACGGTACTAATATTTACAGATGGTCCAGAGACGGTACTAATATTTACAGAGAGTCCAGAGACGGTACTAATATTTACAGAGGGTCCAGAGACGGTACTAATATTTACAGAGAGTCCAGAGACGGTACTAATATTTACAGAGGGTCCAGAGACGGTACTAATATTTACAGATGGTCCAGAGACGGTACTACTATTTACAGAGGGTCCAGAGACGGTACTAATATTTACAGAGGGTCCAGAGATGGTACTAATATTTACAGAGGGTCCAGAGACGGTACTAATATTTACAGAGGGTCCAGAGACGGTACTAATATTTACAGAGGGTCCAGAGACGGTACTAATATTTACAGAGGGTCCAGAGACAGTACTAATATTTACAGAGGATCCAGAGACGGTACTAATATTTACAGAGGGTCCAGAGACGGTACTAATATTTACAGAGAGTCCAGAGACGGTACTAATATTTACAGATGGTCCAGAGACGGTACTAATATTTACAGATGGTCCAGAGACGGTACTAATATTTACAGAGAGTCCAGAGACGGTACTAATATTTACAGAGGGTCCAGAGACGGTACTAATATTTACAGAGAGTCCAGAGACGGTACTAATATTTACAGAGGGTCCAGAGACGGTACTAATATTTACAGAGGGTCCAGAGACGGTACTAATATTTACAGAGGGTCCAGAGACGGTACTAATATTTACAGAGAGTCCAGAGACGGTACTAATATTTACAGAGGGTCCAGAGACGGTACTAATATTTACAGAGGATCCAGAGACGGTACTAATATTTACAGAGGGTCCAGAGACGGTACTAATATTTACAGAGGGTCCAGAGACGGTACTAATATTTACAGAGGGTCCAGAGACGGTACTAATATTTACAGAGGGTCCAGAGACAGTACTAATATTTACAGATGGTCCAGAGACGGTACTAATATTTTCAGAAGGTCCAGAGACGGTACTAATATTTACAGAGGGTCCAGAGACGGTACTAATATTTACAGAGGGTCCAGAGACAGTACTAATATTTACAGAGAGTCCAGAGACGGTACTAATATTTACAGAGGGTGCAGAGACGGTACTAATATTTACAGAGGGTCCAGAGACGGTACTAATATTTACAGAGGGTCCAGAGACGGTACTAATATTTACAGAGGGTCCAGAGACAGTACTAATATTTACAGAGAGTCCAGAGACGGTACTAATATTTACAGAGGGTCCAGAGACGGTACTAATATTTACAGAGTGTCCAGAGACAGTACTAATATTTACAGAGGGTCCAGAGACGGTACTAATATTTTCAGAAGGTCCAGAGACGGTACTAATATTTACAGAGGGTCCAGAGACGGTACTAATATTTACAGAGGGTCCAGAGACGGTACTAATATTTACAGAGGGTCCAGAGACGGTACTAATATTTACAGAGGGTCCAGAGACGGTACTAATATTTACAGAGGATCCGGAGACGGTACTAATATTTACAGAGGATCCAGAGACGGTACTAATATTTACAGATGGTCCAGAGACGGTACTAATATTTACAGAGGGTCCAGAGACGGTACTAATATTTACAGAGGGTCCAGAGACGGTACTAATATTTACAGAGGGTACAGAGACGGTACTAATATTTACAGAGGGTCCAGAGACGGTACTAATATTTACAGAGGGTCCAGAGATGGTACTAATATTTACAGAGGATCCAGAGACGGTACTAATATTTACAGAGGGTCCAGAGACGGTAATAATATTTACAGAGGGTCCAGAGACGGTACTAATATTTACAGAGGATCCAGAGATGGTACTAATATTTACAGAGGGTCCAGAGACGGTACTAATATTTACAGAGGGTCCAGAGACGGTACTAATATTTTCAGAAGGTCCAGAGACGGTACTAATATTTACAGAGGGTCCAGAGACGGTACTAATATTTACAGAGGGTCCAGAGATGGTACTAATATTTACAGAGGGTCCAGAGACGGTACTAATATTTACAGAGGGTCCAGAGACGGTACTAATATTTACAGAAGGTCCAGAGACGGTACTAATATTTACAGAGGGTCCAGAGACGGTACTAATATTTACAGAAGGTCCAGAGACGGTACTAATATTAACAGAGGGTCCAGAGACAGTACTAATATTTACAGAGGATCCAGAGATGGTATTAATATTTACAGAGGGTCCAGAGAAGGTACTAATATTTACAGAGGGTCCAGAGACGGTACTAATATTTACAGATGGTCCAGAGACGGTACTAATATTTACAGAGGGTCCAGAGACGGTACTAATATTAACAGAGGGTCAGGAGACGGTACTAATATTACAGAAGGTCCAGAGACAGTACTAGTATTAACAGAGGGTCCAGAGACAGTACTACTATTTACACAGGGTCCAGAGATGGTACTAATATTTACAGAGGGTCCAGAGACTGTACTAATATTTACAGAGGGTCCAGAGACGGTACTAATATTTACAGAGGGTCCAGAGACGGTACTAATATTTACAGATGGTCCAGAGACGGTACTAATATTTACAGAGGGTCCAGAGACGGTACTAATATTTACAGGAGGTCCAGAGATGGTACTAATATTTACAGAGGGTCCAGAGACGGTACTAATATTTACAGAGGGTCCAGAGACAGTACTAATATTTACAGAGGGTCCAGAGACGGTACTAATATTTACAGAGGGTGCAGAGACGGTACTAATATTTACAGAGGGTCCAGAGACGGTACTAATATTTACAGATGGTCCAGAGACGGTACTAATATTTACAGATGGTCCAGAGACGGTACTAATATTTACAGAGAGTCCAGAGACGGTACTAATATTTACAGAGGGTCCAGAGACGGTACTAATATTTACAGAGAGTCCAGAGACGGTACTAATATTTACAGAGGGTCCAGAGACGGTACTAATATTTACAGATGGTCCAGAGACGGTACTGCTATTTACAGAGGGTCCAGAGACGGTACTAATATTTACAGAGGGTCCAGAGACGGTACTAATATTTACAGAGGGTGCAGAGACGGTACTAATATTTACAGAGGGTCCAGAGACGGTACTAATATTTACAGAGGGTCCAGAGACGGTACTAATATTTACAGAGAGTCCAGAGACGGTACTAATATTTACAGAGGGTCCAGAGAAGGAACTGATATTTACAGAGGGTCCAGAGACGGTACTAATATTTACAGAGAGTCCAGAGACGGTACTAATATTTACAGAGGGTCCAGAGACGGTACTAATATTTACAGAGGGTCCAGAGACGGTACTAATATTTACAGAGGGTCCAGAGACGGTACTAATATTTACAGAGGGTCCAGAGACGGTACTAATATTTACAGATGGTCCAGAGACGGTACGAATATTTTCAGAAGGTCCAGAGACGGTACTAATATTTACAGAGGGTCCAGAGACGGTACTAATATTTACAGAGGGTCCAGAGACGGTACTAATATTTACAGAGGGTCCAGAGACGGTACTAATATTTACAGAGGGTCCAGAGACAGTACTAATATTTACAGAGAGTCCAGAGACGGTACTAATATTTACAGAGGGTCCAGAGACGGTAATAATATTTACAGAGGGTCCAGAGACAGTACTAATATTTACAGAGGGTCCAGAGATGGTACTAATATTTACAGAGGGTCCAGAGACGGTACTAATATTTACAGAGGGTCCAGAGACGGTACTAATATTTACAGAGGGTCCAGAGACGGTACTAATATTTACAGAGGGTCCAGAGACGGTACTAATATTTACAGAGGGTCCAGAGACGGTACTAATATTTACAGAGGATCCAGAGACGGTACTAATATTTACAGAGGATCCAGAGACGGTACTAATATTTACAGATGGTCCAGAGACGGTACTAATATTTACAGAGGGTCCAGAGACGGTACTAATATTTACAGAGGGTCCAGAGACGGTACTAATATTTACAGAGGGTCCAGAGACGGTACTAATATTTACAGAGGGTGCAGAGACGGTACTAATATTTACAGAGGGTCCAGAGACGGTACTAATATTTACAGAGGGTCCAGAGACGGTACTAATATTTACAGAGGGTCCAGAGACGGTACTAATATTTACAGAGGGTCCAGAGACGGTACTAATATTTACAGAGGATCCAGAGACGGTACTAATATTTACAGAGGATCCAGAGACGGTACTAATATTTACAGATGGTCCAGAGACGGTACTAATATTTACAGAGGGTCCAGAGACGGTACTAATATTTACAGAGGGTCCAGAGACGGTACTAATATTTACAGAGGGTCCAGAGACGGTACTAATATTTACAGAGGGTCCAGAGACGGTACTAATATTTACAGAGGGTCCAGAGACGGTACTAATATTTACAGAGGGTCCAGAGACGGTACTAATATTTACAGAGGGTCCAGAGACGGTACTAATATTTACAGAGGATCCAGAGACGGTACTAATATTTACAGAGGGTCCAGAGACGGTACTAATATTTACAGAGGATCCAGAGATGGTACTAATATTTACAGAGGGTCCAGAGACGGTACTAATATTTACAGATGGTCCAGAGACGGGACTAATATTTACAGATGGTCCAGAGACGGGACTAATATTTACAGAGGGTCCAGAGATGGTACTAATATTTGCAGAGGGTCCAGAGACGGTACTAATATTTACAGAGGGTCCAGAGATGGTACGAATATTTACAGAGGGTCCAGAGACGGTACTAATATTTACAGAGGGTCCAGAGACGGTACTAATATTTACAGAAGGTCCAGAGACGGTACTAATATTTACAGAGGGTCCAGAGACGGTACTAATATTTACAGAGAGTCCAGAGACGGTACTAATATTTACAGAGGGTCCAGAGAAGGAACTGATATTTACAGAGGGTCCAGAGACGGTACTAATATTTACAGAGAGTCCAGAGACGGTACTAATATTTACAGAGGGTCCAGAGACGGTACTAATATTTACAGAGGGTCCAGAGACGGTACGAATATTTACAGAGGGTCCAGAGACGGTACTAATATTTACAGAGGGTCCAGAGACGGTACTAATATTTACAGAGGGTCCAGAGACGGTACTAATATTTACAGAAGGTCCAGAGACGGTACTAATATTTACAGAGGGTCCAGAGACGGTACTAATATTTACAGAGAGTCCAGAGACGGTACTAATATTTACAGAGGGTCCAGAGAAGGAACTGATATTTACAGAGGGTCCAGAGACGGTACTAATATTTACAGAGAGTCCAGAGACGGTACTAATATTTACAGAGGGTCCAGAGACGGTACTAATATTTACAGATGGTCCAGAGACGGTACGAATATTTTCAGAAGGTCCAGAGACGGTACTAATATTTACAGAGGGTCCAGAGACGGTACTAATATTTACAGAGGGTCCAGAGACGGTACTAATATTTACAGAGGGTCCAGAGACGGTACTAATATTTACAGAGGGTCCAGAGACAGTACTAATATTTACAGAGAGTCCAGAGACGGTACTAATATTTACAGAGGGTCCAGAGACGGTACTAATATTTACAGAGGGTCCAGAGACAGTACTAATATTTACAGAGGGTCCAGAGATGGTACTAATATTTACAGAGGGTCCAGAGACGGTACTAATATTTACAGAGGGTCCAGAGACGGTACTAATATTTACAGAGGGTCCAGAGACGGTACTAATATTTACAGAGGGTCCAGAGACGGTACTAATATTTACAGAGGGTCCAGAGACGGTACTAATATTTACAGAGGATCCAGAGACGGTACTAATATTTACAGAGGATCCAGAGACGGTACTAATATTTACAGATGGTCCAGAGACGGTACTAATATTTACAGAGGGTCCAGAGACGGTACTAATATTTACAGAGGGTCCAGAGACGGTACTAATATTTACAGAGGGTCCAGAGACGGTACTAATATTTACAGAGGGTGCAGAGACGGTACTAATATTTACAGAGGGTCCAGAGACGGTACTAATATTTACAGAGGGTCCAGAGACGGTACTAATATTTACAGAGGATCCAGAGACGGTACTAATATTTACAGAGGGTCCAGAGACGGTAATAATATTTACAGAGGGTCCAGAGACGGTACTAATATTTACAGAGGATCCAGAGACGGTACTAATATTTACAGAGGGTCCAGAGACGGTACTAATATTTACAGAGGGTCCAGAGACGGTATTAATATTTTCAGAAGGTCCAGTGACGGTACTAATATTTACAGATGGTCCAGAGACGGTACTAATATTTACAGAGGGTCCAGAGACGGTACTAATATTTACAGAGAGTCCAGAGACGGTACTAATATTTACAGAAGGTCCAGAGACGGTACTAATATTTACAGAGGGTCCAGAGACGGTACTAATATTTACAGAGGGTCCAGAGACAGTACTAATATTTACAGAGGGTCCAGAGACAGTACTAATATTTACAGAGGGTCCAGAGATGGTACTAATATTTACAGAGGGTCCAGAGACAGTACTAATATTTACAGAGGGTCCAGAGATGGTACTAATATTTACAGAGGGTCCAGAGACGGTACTAATATTTTCAGAAGGTCCAGAGACGGTACTAATATTTACAGAGGGTCCAGAGACGGTACTAATATTTACAGAAGGTCCAGAGACGGTACTAATATTTACAGAGGGTCCAGAGACGGTACTAATATTTACAGAAGTTCCAGAGACGGTACTAATATTAACAGAGGGTCCAGAGACAGTAGTAATATTTACAGAGGATCCAGAGATGGTATTAATATTTACAGAGGGTCCAGAGAAGGTACTAATATTTACAGAGGGTCCAGAGACGGTACTAATATTTACAGAGGGTCCAGAGACGGTACTAATATTTACAGATGGTCCAGAGACGGTACTAATATTTACAGAGGATCCAGAGATGGTACCAATATTTACAGAGGGTCCAGAGACGGTACTAATATTTACAGAGGGTCCAGAGACGGTACTAATATTAACAGAGGGTCAGGAGACGGTACTAATATTACAGAAGGTCCAGAGACAGTACTAGTATTAACAGAGGGTCCAGAGACAGTACTAATATTTACAGAGGGTCCAGAGACGGTACTAATATTTACAGAGGGTCCAGAGATGGTACTAATATTTACAGAGGGTCCAGAGACGGTACTAATATTTACAGAGGGTCCAGAGACGGTACTAATATTTACAGAGGGTCCAGAGACGGTACTAATATTTACAGATGGTCCAGAGACAGTACTAATATTTACAGGAGGTCCAGAGATGGTACTAATATTTACAGAGGGTCCAGAGACGGTACTAATATTTACAGAGTGTCCAGAGACAGTACTAATATTTACAGAGGGTCCAGAGACGGTACTAATATTTACAGAGGGTGCAGAGACGGTACTAATATTTACAGAGGGTCCAGAGACGGTACTAATATTTACAGAGGATCCAGAGACGGTACTAATATTTACAGAAGGTCCAGAGACGGTACTAATATTTACAGAGGGTCCAGAGACGGTACTAATATTTACAGAGGGTCCAGAGACGGAACTAATAATTACAGAAGGTCCAGAGACGGTACTAATATTTACAGAGGGTCCAGAGACGGTACTAATATTTACAGAGGGTCCAGAGACGGTACTATATTTACAGAAGCTCCAGAGACGGTACTAATATTTACAGAGGGTCCAGAGACGGTACTAATATTTACAGAGGGTCCAGAGACAGTACTAATATTTACAGAGGGTCCAGAGACGGTACTAATATTTACAGAGGGTCCAGAGATGGTACTAATATTTACAGTGGGTCCAGAGACGGTACTAATATTTACAAAGAGTCCAGAGACGGTACTAATATTTACAGAGGGTCCAGAGACGGTACTAATATTTACAGAGGGTCCAGAGACGGGACTAATATTTACAGAGGGTCCAGAGACGGTACTAATATTTACAGAGGGTCCAGAGACGGGACTAATATTTACAGAGGGTCCAGAGACGGTACTAATATTTACAGTGGATCCAGAGACAGTACTAATATTAACATAGGGTCCAGAGACGGTACTAATATTTACAGAGGGTCCAGAGACGGGACTAATATTTACAGAGGATCCAGAGACGGTACTAATAATTACAGATGGTCCAGAGACGGTACTAATATTTTCAGAAGGTCCAGAGACGGTACTAATATTTACAGAGGGTCCAGAGACGGTACTAATATTTACAGAGGGTCCAGAGACGGTACTAATATTTACAGAGGGTCCAGAGACGGTACTAATATTTACAGAGGATCCAGAGACGGTACTAATATTTACAGATGGTCCAGAGACGGTACTAATATTTACAGAGGGTCCAGAGACGGTACTAATATTTACAGAGGGTCCAGAGACGGGACTAATATTTACAGAGGGTGCAGAGACGGTACTAATATTTACAGAGGGTCCAGAGACGGTACTAATATTTACAGAGGGTCCAGAGACGGTACTAATATTTACAGAGGATCCAGAGACGGTACTAATATTTACAGAGGGTCCAGAGACGGTAATAATATTTACAGAGGGTCCAGAGACGGTACTAATATTTACAGAGGATCCAGAGATGGTACTAATATTTACAGAGGGTCCAGAGACGGTACTAATATTTACAGAGGGTCCAGAGACGGTACTAATATTTACAGAGGGTCCAGAGACGGTACTAATATTTTCAGAAGGTCCAGTGACGGTACTAATATTTACAGATGGTCCAGAGACGGTACTAATATTTGCAGAGGGTCCAGAGACGGTACTAATATTTACAGAGGGTCCAGAGATGGTACTAATATTTACAGAGGGTCCAGAGACGGTACTAATATTTACAGAGGGTCCAGAGATGGTACTAATATTTACAGAGGGTCCAGAGACGGTACTAATATTTACAGAGGGTCCAGAGATGGTACTAATATTTGCAGAGGGTCCAGAGACGGTACTAATATTTACAGAGGGTCCAGAGATGGTACTAATATTTACAGAGGGTCCAGAGATGGTACTAATATTTACAGAGGGTCCAGAGACAGTACTAATATTTACAGAGGGTCCAGAGATGGTACTAATATTTACAGAGGGTCCAGAGATGGTACTAATATTTGCAGAGGGTCCAGAGACGGTACTAATATTTACAGAGGGTCCAGAGATGGTACTAATATTTACAGAGGGTCCAGAGACAGTACTAATATTTACAGAGGGTCCAGAGACGGTACTAATATTTTCAGAAGGTCCAGAGACGGTACTAATATTTACAGAGGGTCCAGAGACGGTACTAATATTTACAGAGGGTCCAGAGATGGTACTAATATTTACAGAGGGTCCAGAGATGGTACTAATATTTACAGAGGGTCCAGAGACGGTACTAATATTTGCAGAGGGTCCAGAGATGGTACTAATATTTTCAGAAGGTCCAGAGACGGTAATAATATTTACAGAGGGTCCAGAGACGGTACTAATATTTACAGAAGGTCCAGAGACGGTACTAATATTTACAGAGGGTCCAGAGACGGTACTAATATTTACAGAAGGTCCAGAGACGGTACTAATATTAACAGAGGGTCCAGAGACAGTACTAATATTTACAGAGGATCCAGAGATGGTATTAATATTTACAGAGGGTCCAGAGAAGGTACTAATATTTACAGAGGGTCCAGAGACGGTACTAATATTTACAGAGGGTCCAGAGACGGTACTAATATTTACAGATGGTCCAGAGACGGTACTAATATTTACAGAGGATCCAGAAATGGTACCAATATTTACAGAGGGTCCAGAGACGGTACTAATATTTACAGAGGGTCCAGAGACGGTACTAATATTAACAGAGGGTCAGGAGACGGTACTAATATTACAGAAGGTCCAGAGACAGTACTAGTATTAACAGAGGGTCCAGAGACAGTACTAATATTTACACAGGGTCCAGAGATGGTACTAATATTTACAGAGGGTCTAGAGACGGTACTAATATTTACAGAGGGTCCAGAGACGGTACTAATATTTACAGAGGGTCCAGAGACGGTACTAATATTTACAGATGGTCCAGAGACAGTACTAATATTTACAGGAGGTCCAGAGATGGTACTAATATTTACAGAGGGTCCAGAGACGGTACTAATATTTACAGAGGGTCCAGAGACAGTACTAATATTTACAGAGGGTCCAGAGACGGTACTAATATTTACAGAGGGTGCAGAGACGGTACTAATATTTACAGAGGGTCCAGAGACGGTACTAATATTTACAGATGGTCCAGAGACGGTACTAATATTTACAGATGGTCCAGAGACGGTACTAATATTTACAGAGAGTCCAGAGACGGTACTAATATTTACAGAGGGTCCAGAGACGGTACTAATATTTACAGAGAGTCCAGAGACGGTACTAATATTTACAGAGGGTCCAGAGACGGTACTAATATTTACAGATGGTCCAGAGACGGTACTGCTATTTACAGAGGGTCCAGAGACGGTACTAATATTTACAGAGGGTCCAGAGACGGTACTAATATTTACAGAGGGTCCAGAGACGGTACTAATATTTACAGAGGGTCCAGAGACGGTACTAATATTTACAGAGGGTCCAGAGACGGTACTAATATTTACAGAGAGTCCAGAGACGGTACTAATATTTACAGAGGGTCCAGAGACGGTACTAATATTTACAGAGGGTCCAGAGACGGTACTAATATTTACAGAGAGTCCAGAGACGGTACTAATATTTACAGAGGGTCCAGAGACAGTACTAATATTTACAGATGGTCCAGAGACGGTACTAATATTTACAGAGGGTCCAGAGACAGTACTAATATTTACAGATGGTCCAGAGACGGTACTAATATTTACAGATGGTCCAGAGACAGTACTAATATTTACAGAAGGTCCAGAGACAGTACTAGTATTAACAGAGGGTCCAGAGACAGTACTAATATTTACACAGGGTCCAGAGATGGTACTAATATTTACAGAGGGTCTAGAGACGGTACTAATATTTACAGAGGGTCCAGAGACGGTACTAATATTTACAGAGGGTCCAGAGACGGTACTAATATTTACAGATGGTCCAGAGACAGTACTAATATTTACAGGAGGTCCAGAGATGGTACTAATATTTACAGAGGGTCCAGAGACGGTACTAATATTTACAGAGGGTCCAGAGACAGTACTAATATTTACAGAGGGTCCAGAGACGGTACTAATATTTACAGAGAGTCCAGAGACGGTACGAATATTTTCAGAAGGTCCAGAGACGGTACTAATATTTACAGAGGGTCCAGAGACGGTACTAATATTTACAGATGGTCCAGAGACGGGACTAATATTTACAGATGGTCCAGAGACGGTACTAATATTTACAGAGGGTCCAGAGACGGTACTAATATTTACAGAGGGTCCAGAGACGGTACTAATATTTACAGAGGGTGCAGAGACGGTACTAATATTTACAGAGGGTCCAGAGACGGTACTAATATTTACAGAGGGTCCAGAGACGGTACTAATATATACAGAGGATCCAGAGACGGTACTAATATTTACAGAGGGTCCAGAGATGGTACTAATATTTACAGAGGGTCCAGAGACGGTACTAATATTTACAGAGGGTCCAGAGACGGTACTAATATTTACAGAGGGTCCAGAGATGGTACTAATATTTACAGAGGGTCCAGAGACGGTACTAATATTTACAGAGGGTCCAGAGACGGTACTAATATTTACAGAAGGTCCAGAGACGGTACTAATATTTACAGAGGATCCAGAGACGGTACGAATATTTACAGAAGGTCCAGAGACGGTACTAATATTTACAGAGGGTCCAGAGACAGTACTAATATTTACAGAGGGTCCAGAGACGGTACTAATATTTACAGAGGGTCCAGAGACGGTACTAATATTTACAGATGGTCCAGAGACGGTACTAATATTTACAGAGGGTCCAGAGACGGTACTAATATTTACAGAAGGTCCAGAGACGGTACGAATATTTACAGAGGGTCCAGAGACGGTACTAATATTTACAGAAGGTCCAGAGACGGTACTAATATTTACAGAGGGTCCAGAGACGGTACTAATATTTACAGAGGGTCCAGAGACGGTACGAATATTTTCAGAAGGTCCAGAGACGGTACTAATATTTACAGAGGGTCCAGAGACGGTACGAATATTTACAGAGGGTCCAGAGACGGTACTAATATTTACAGAAGGTCCAGAGACGGTACTAATATTAACAGAGGGTCCAGAGACAGTACTAATATTTACAGAGGATCCAGAGATGGTATTAATATTTACAGAGGGTCCAGAGACGGTACTAATATTTACAGAGGGTCCAGAGACGGTACTAATATTTACAGATGGTCCAGAGACGGTACTAATATTTACAGAGGATCCAGAGATGGTACCAATATTTACAGAGGGTCCAGAGACGGTACTAATATTTACAGAGGGTCCAGAGACGGTACTAATATTAACAGAGGGTCAGGAGACGGTACTAATATTACAGAAGGTCCAGAGACAGTACTAGTATTAACAGAGGGTCCAGAGACAGTACTAATATTTACACAGGGTCCAGAGATGGTACTAATATTTACAGAGGGTCCAGAGACGGTACTAATATTTACAGAGGGTCCAGAGACGGTACTAATATTTACAGAGGGTCCAGAGACGGTACTAATATTTACAGATGGTCCAGAGACAGTACTAATATTTACAGGAGGTCCAGAGATGGTACTAATATTTACAGAGGGTCCAGAGACGGTACTAATATTTACAGAGGGTCCAGAGACAGTACTAATATTTACAGAGGGTCCAGAGACGGTACTAATATTTACAGAGGGTGCAGAGACGGTACTAATATTTACAGAGGGTCCAGAGACGGTACTAATATTTACAGATGGTCCAGAGACGGTACTAATATTTACAGATGGTCCAGAGACGGTACTAATATTTACAGAGAGTCCAGAGACGGTACTAATATTTACAGAGGGTCCAGAGACGGTACTAATATTTACAGAGAGTCCAGAGACGGTACTAATATTTACAGAGGGTCCAGAGACGGTACTAATATTTACAGATGGTCCAGAGACGGTACTGCTATTTACAGAGGGTCCAGAGACGGTACTAATATTTACAGAGGGTCCAGAGACGGTACTAATATTTACAGAGGGTCCAGAGACGGTACTAATATTTACAGAGGGTCCAGAGACGGTACTAATATTTACAGAGGGTCCAGAGACGGTACTAATATTTACAGAGAGTCCAGAGACGGTACTAATATTTACAGAGGGTCCAGAGAAGGAACTGATATTTACAGAGGGTCCAGAGACGGTACTAATATTTACAGAGAGTCCAGAGACGGTACTAATATTTACAGAGGGTCCAGAGACAGTACTAATATTTACAGATGGTCCAGAGACGGTACGAATATTTTCAGAAGGTCCAGAGACGGTACTAATATTTACAGAGGGTCCAGAGACGGTACTAATATTTACAGAGGGTCCAGAGACGGTACTAATATTTACAGAGGGTCCAGAGACAGTACTAATATTTACAGAGAGTCCAGAGACGGTACTAATATTTACAGAGGGTCCAGAGACGGTACTAATATTTACAGAGGGTCCAGAGACAGTACTAATATTTACAGAGGGTCCAGAGATGGTACTAATATTTACAGAGGGTCCAGAGACGGTACTAATATTTACAGAGGGTCCAGAGACGGTACTAATATTTACAGAGGGTCCAGAGACGGTACTAATATTTACAGAGGGTCCAGAGACGGTACTAATATTTACAGAGGGTCCAGAGACGGTACTAATATTTACAGAGGATCCAGAGACGGTACTAATATTTACAGAGGATCCAGAGACGGTACTAATATTTACAGATGGTCCAGAGACGGTACTAATATTTACAGAGGGTCCAGAGACGGTACTAATATTTACAGAGGGTCCAGAGACGGTACTAATATTTACAGAGGGTCCAGAGACGGTACTAATATTTACAGAGGGTGCAGAGACGGTACTAATATTTACAGAGGGTCCAGAGACGGTACTAATATTTACAGAGGGTCCAGAGACGGTACTAATATTTACAGAGGATCCAGAGACGGTACTAATATTTACAGAGGGTCCAGAGACGGTAATAATATTTACAGAGGGTCCAGAGACGGTACTAATATTTACAGAGGATCCAGAGACGGTACTAATATTTACAGAGGGTCCAGAGATGGTACTAATATTTACAGAGGGTCCAGAGACGGTACTAATATTTACAGAGGGTCCAGAGACGGTACTAATATTTACAGAGGGTCCAGAGACGGTACTAATATTTACAGAGGGTCCAGAGACGGTACTAATATTTACAGAGGGTCCAGAGACGGTACTAATATTTACAGAGGATCCAGAGACGGTACTAATATTTACAGAGGATCCAGAGACGGTACTAATATTTACAGATGGTCCAGAGACGGTACTAATATTTACAGAGGGTCCAGAGACGGTACTAATATTTACAGAGGGTCCAGAGACGGTACTAATATTTACAGAGGGTCCAGAGACGGTACTAATATTTACAGAGGGTGCAGAGACGGTACTAATATTTACAGAGGGTCCAGAGACGGTACTAATATTTACAGAGGGTCCAGAGACGGTACTAATATTTACAGAGGATCCAGAGACGGTACTAATATTTACAGAGGGTCCAGAGACGGTAATAATATTTACAGAGGGTCCAGAGACGGTACTAATATTTACAGAGGATCCAGAGACGGTACTAATATTTACAGAGGGTCCAGAGACGGTACTAATATTTACAGAGGGTCCAGAGACGGTACTAATATTTTCAGAAGGTCCAGTGACGGTACTAATATTTACAGAGGGTCCAGAGACGGTTCTAATATTTACAGAGGGTCCAGAGACAGTACTAATATTTACAGAAGGTCCAGAGACGGTACTAATATTTACAGAGGGTCCAGAGACGGTTCTAATATTTACAGAGGGTCCAGAGACAGTACTAATATTTACAGAAGGTCCAGAGACGGTACTAATATTTACAGAGGGTCCAGAGATGGTACTAATATTTACAGAGGGTCCAGAGACAGTACTAATATTTACAGAGGGTCCAGAGATGGTACTAATATTTACAGAGGGTCCAGAGACGGTACTAATATTTACAGAGGGTCCAGAGACGGTACTAATATTTACAGAGGGTCCAGAGACAGTACTAATATTTACAGAGGGTCCAGAGATGGTACTAATATTTACAGAGGGTCCAGAGACGGTACTAATATTTACAGAGGGTCCAGAGATGGTACTAATATTTACAGAGGGTCCAGAGACGGTACTAATATTTACAGAGGGTCCAGAGACGGTACTAATATTTACAGAGGGTCCAGAGATGGTACTAATATTTACAGAGGGTCCAGAGACGGTACTAATATTTACAGAAGGTCCAGAGACGGTACTAATATTTACAGAGGGTCCAGAGACGGTACTAATATTTACAGAAGGTCCAGAGACGGTACTAATATTTACAGAGGGTCCAGAGACGGTACTAATATTTACAGAGGGTCCAGAGACGGTACTAATATTTACAGAAGGTCCAGAGACGGTACTAATATTTACAGAGGGTCCAGAGACGGTACTAATATTTACAGAAGTTCCAGAGACGGTACTAATATTAACAGAGGGTCCAGAGACAGTAGTAATATTTACAGAGGATCCAGAGATGGTATTAATATTTACAGAGGGTCCAGAGAAGGTACTAATATTTACAGAGGGTCCAGAGACGGTACTAATATTTACAGAGGGTCCAGAGACGGTACTAATATTTACAGATGGTCCAGAGACGGTACTAATATTTACAGAGGATCCAGAGATGGTACCAATATTTACAGAGGGTCCAGAGACGGTACTAATATTTACAGAGGGTCCAGAGACGGTACTAATATTAACAGAGGGTCAGGAGACGGTACTAATATTACAGAAGGTCCAGAGACAGTACTAGTATTAACAGAGGGTCCAGAGACAGTACTAATATTTACAGAGGGTCCAGAGACGGTACTAATATTTACAGAGGGTCCAGAGATGGTACTAATATTTACAGAGGGTCCAGAGACGGTACTAATATTTACAGAGGGTCCAGAGACGGTACTAATATTTACAGAGGGTCCAGAGACGGTACTAATATTTACAGATGGTCCAGAGACAGTACTAATATTTACAGGAGGTCCAGAGATGGTACTAATATTTACAGAGGGTCCAGAGACGGTACTAATATTTACAGAGGGTCCAGAGACAGTACTAATATTTACAGAGGGTCCAGAGACGGTACTAATATTTACAGAGGGTGCAGAGACGGTACTAATATTTACAGAGGGTCCAGAGACGGTACTAATATTTACAGAGGATCCAGAGACGGTACTAATATTTACAGAAGGTCCAGAGACGGTACTAATATTTACAGAGGGTCCAGAGACGGTACTAATATTTACAGAGGGTCCAGAGACGGAACTAATAATTACAGAAGGTCCAGAGACGGTACTAATATTTACAGAGGGTCCAGAGACGGTACTAATATTTACAGAGGGTCCAGAGACGGTACTATATTTACAGAAGCTCCAGAGACGGTACTAATATTTACAGAGGGTCCAGAGACGGTACTAATATTTACAGAGTGTCCAGAGACAGTACTAATATTTACAGAGGGTCCAGAGACGGTACTAATATTTACAGAGGGTCCAGAGATGGTACTAATATTTACAGTGGGTCCAGAGACGGTACTAATATTTACAAAGAGTCCAGAGACGGTACTAATATTTACAGAGGGTCCAGAGACGGTACTAATATTTACAGAGGGTCCAGAGACGGGACTAATATTTACAGAGGGTCCAGAGACGGTACTAATATTTACAGAGGGTCCAGAGACGGGACTAATATTTACAGAGGGTCCAGAGACGGTACTAATATTTACAGAGGATCCAGAGACGGTACTAATATTTACAGAGGGTCCAGAGACGGTACTAATATTTACAGAGGGTCCAGAGACGGTACTAATATTTACAGATGGTCCAGAGACGGTACTAATATTTACAGAGGATCTAGAGACGGTACTAATATTTACAGAGGATCCAGAGACGGTACTAATATTTACAGATGGTCCAGAGACGGTACTAATATTTACAGAGGGTCCAGAGACGGTACTAATATTTACAGAGGATCCAGAGACGGTACTAATATTTACAGATGGTCCAGAGACGGTACTAATATTTACAGAGGGTCCAGAGACGGTACTAATATTTACAGAGGGTCCAGAGACGGTACTAATATTTACAGAGGGTGCAGAGACGGTACTAATATTTACAGAGGGTCCAGAGACGGTACTAATATTTACAGAGGGTCCAGAGACGGTACTAATATTTACAGAGGATCCAGAGACGGTACTAATATTTACAGAGGGTCCAGAGACGGTAATAATATTTACAGAGGGTCCAGAGACGGTACTAATATTTACAGATGGTCCAGAGACGGTACTAATATTTGCAGAGGGTCCAGAGACGGTACTAATATTTACAGAGGGTCCAGAGATGGTACTAATATTTACAGAGGGTCCAGAGACGGGACTAATATTTACAGAGGGTCCAGAGACGGTACTAATATTTACAGAGGGTCCAGAGATGGTACTAATATTTACAGAGGGTCCAGAGACGGTACTAATATTTTCAGAAGGTCCAGAGACGGTACTAATATTTGCAGAGGGTCCAGAGACGGTACTAATATTTACAGAGGGTCCAGAGATGGTACTAATATTTACAGAGGGTCCAGAGACGGTACTAATATTTTCAGAAGGTCCAGAGACGGTACTAATATTTACAGAAGGTCCAGAGACGGTACTAATATTTACAGAAGGTCCAGAGACGGTACTAATATTAACATAGGGTCCAGAGACAGTACTAATATTTACAGAGGATCCAGAGATGGTATTAATATTTACAGAGGGTCCAGAGAAGGTACTAATATTTACAGAGGGTCCAGAGACGGTACTAATATTTACAGAGGGTCCAGAGACGGTACTAATATTTACAGATGGTCCAGAGACGGTACTAATATTTACAGAGGATCCAGAAATGGTACCAATATTTACAGAGGGTCCAGAGACGGTACTAATATTTACAGAGGGTCCAGAGACGGTACTAATATTAACAGAGGGTCAGGAGACGGTACTAATATTACAGAAGGTCCAGAGACAGTACTAGTATTAACAGAGGGTCCAGAGACAGTACTAATATTTACACAGGGTCCAGAGATGGTACTAATATTTACAGAGGGTCCAGAGACGGTACTAATATTTACAGAGGGTCCAGAGACGGTACTAATATTTACAGAGGGTCCAGAGACGGTACTAATATTTACAGATGGTCCAGAGACAGTACTAATATTTACAGGAGGTCCAGAGATGGTACTAATATTTACAGAGGGTCCAGAGACGGTACTAATATTTACAGAGGGTCCAGAGACAGTACTAATATTTACAGAGGGTCCAGAGACGGTACTAATATTTACAGAGGATCCAGAGACGGTACTAATATTTACAGAGGATCCAGAGACGGTACTAATAATTACAGATGGTCCAGAGACGGTACTAATATTTTCAGAAGGTCCAGAGACGGTACTAATATTTACAGAGGATCCAGAGACGGTACTAATATTTACAGAGGATCCAGAGACGGTACTAATATTTACAGATGGTCCAGAGACGGTACTAATATTTACAGAGGGTCCAGAGACGGTACTAATATTTACAGAGGGTCCAGAGACGGTACTAATATTTACAGAGGGTCCAGAGACAGTACTAATATTTACAGAGGGTCCAGAGACGGTACTAATATTTACAGAGGGTCCAGAGACGGTACTAATATTTACAGAGGGTGCAGAGACGGTACTAATATTTACAGAGGGTCCAGAGACGGTACTAATATTTACAGAGGGTCCAGAGATGGTACTAATATTTACAGAGGATCCAGAGACGGTACTAATATTTACAGAGGGTCCAGAGACGGTAATAATATTTACAGAGGGTCCAGAGACGGTACTAATATTTACAGAGGATCCAGAGATGGTACTAATATTTACAGAGGGTCCAGAGACGGTACTAATATTTTCAGAAGGTCCAGTGACGGTACTAATATTTACAGATGGTCCAGAGACGGTACTAATATTTGCAGAGGGTCCAGAGACGGTACTAATATTTACAGAGGGTCCAGAGATGGTACTAATATTTACAGAGGGTCCAGAGACGGTACTAATATTTTCAGAAGGTCCAGAGACGGTACTAATATTTACAGAGGGTCCAGAGACGGTACTAATATTTACAGAAGGTCCAGAGACGGTACTAATATTAACATAGGGTCCAGAGACAGTACTAATATTTACAGAGGATCCAGAGATGGTATTAATATTTACAGAGGGTCCAGAGAAGGTACTAATATTTACAGAGGGTCCAGAGACGGTACTAATATTTACAGAGGGTCCAGAGACGGTACTAATATTTACAGATGGTCCAGAGACGGTACTAATATTTACAGAGGATCCAGAAATGGTACCAATATTTACAGAGGGTCCAGAGACGGTACTAATATTTACAGAGGGTCCAGAGATGGTACTAATATTAACAGAGGGTCAGGAGACGGTACTAATATTACAGAAGGTCCAGAGACAGTACTAGTATTAACAGAGGGTCCAGAGACAGTACTAATATTTACACAGGGTCCAGAGATGGTACTAATATTTACAGAGGGTCCAGAGACGGTACTAATATTTACAGAGGGTCCAGAGACGGTACTAATATTTACAGAGGGTCCAGAGACGGTACTAATATTTACAGATGGTCCAGAGACAGTACTAATATTTACAGGAGGTCCAGAGATGGTACTAATATTTACAGAGGGTCCAGAGACGGTACTAATATTTACAGAGGGTCCAGAGACAGTACTAATATTTACAGAGGGTCCAGAGACGGTACTAATATTTACAGAGGGTGCAGAGACGGTACTAATATTTACAGAGGGTCCAGAGACGGTACTAATATTTACAGATGGTCCAGAGACGGTACTAATATTTACAGATGGTCCAGAGACGGTACTAATATTTACAGAGAGTCCAGAGACGGTACTAATATTTACAGAGGGTCCAGAGACGGTACTAATATTTACAGAGAGTCCAGAGACGGTACTAATATTTACAGAGGGTCCAGAGACGGTACTAATATTTACAGATGGTCCAGAGACGGTACTGCTATTTACAGAGGGTCCAGAGACGGTACTAATATTTACAGAGGGTCCAGAGACGGTACTAATATTTACAGAGGGTCCAGAGACGGTACTAATATTTACAGAGGGTCCAGAGACGGTACTAATATTTACAGAGGGTCCAGAGACGGTACTAATATTTACAGAGAGTCCAGAGACGGTACTAATATTTACAGAGGGTCCAGAGAAGGAACTGATATTTACAGAGGGTCCAGAGACGGTACTAATATTTACAGAGAGTCCAGAGACGGTACTAATATTTACAGAGGGTCCAGAGACGGTACTAATATTTACAGAGGGTCCAGAGACAGTACTAATATTTACAGATGGTCCAGAGACGGTACGAATATTTTCAGAAGGTCCAGAGACAGTACTAATATTTACAGAGGGTCCAGAGACGGTACTAATATTTACAGATGGTCCAGAGACGGTACTAATATTTACAGAGGGTCCAGAGACGGTACTAATATTTACAGAGGGTCCAGAGACGGTACTAATATTTACAGAGGGTGCAGAGACGGTACTAATATTTACAGAGGGTCCAGAGACGGTACTAATATTTACAGAGGGTCCAGAGACGGTACTAATATTTACAGAGGATCCAGAGACGGTACTAATATTTACAGAGGGTCCAGAGACGGTAATAATATTTACAGAGGGTCCAGAGACGGTACTAATATTTACAGAGGATCCAGAGACGGTACTAATATTTACAGAGGATCCAGAGACGGTACTAATATTTACAGATGGTCCAGAGACGGTACTAATATTTACAGAGGGTCCAGAGACGGTACTAATATTTTCAGAAGGTCCAGAGACGGTACTAATATTTACAGAGGGTCCAGAGATGGTACTAATATTTACAGAGGGTCCAGAGACGGTACTAATATTTACAGATGGTCCAGAGACGGTACTAATATTTACAGAGGGTCCAGAGATGGTACTAATATTTACAGAGGGTCCAGAGACGGTACTAATATTTACAGAGAGTCCAGAGACGGTACTAATATTTACAGAGAGTCCAGAGACGGTACTAATATTTACAGAGGGTCCAGAGACGGTACTAATATTTTCAGAAGGTCCAGAGACGGTACTAATATTTACAGATGGTCCAGAGACGGTACTAATATTTACAGAGGGTCCAGAGACGGTACTAATATTTACAGAGGGTCCAGAGATGGTACTAATATTTACAGAGGGTCCAGAGACAGTACTAATATTTACAGAAGGTCCAGAGACGGTACTAATATTAACAGAGGGTCCAGAGACAGTACTAATATTTACAGAGGATCCAGAGATGGTATTAATATTTACAGAAGGTCCAGAGACGGTACTAATATTAACAGAGGGTCCAGAGACAGTACTAATATTTACAGAGGATCCAGAGATGGTATTAATATTTACAGAGGGTCCAGAGACGGTACTAATATTTACAGAGGGTCCAGAGACGGTACTAATATTTACAGATGGTCCAGAGACGGTACTAATATTTACAGAGGATCCAGAGATGGTACCAATATTTACAGAGGGTCCAGAGACGGTACTAATATTTACAGAGGGTCCAGAGACGGTACTAATATTAACAGAGGGTCAGGAGACGGTACTAATATTACAGAAGGTCCAGAGACAGTACTAGTATTAACAGAGGGTCCAGAGACAGTACTAATATTTACACAGGGTCCAGAGATGGTACTAATATTTACAGAGGGTCCAGAGACGGTACTAATATTTACAGAGGGTCCAGAGACGGTACTAATATTTACAGAGGGTCCAGAGACGGTACGAATATTTTCAGAAGGTCCAGAGACGGTACTAATATTTACAGAGGGTCCAGAGACGGTACTAATATTTACAGAGGGTCCAGAGACGGTACTAATATTTACAGATGGTCCAGAGACGGTACGAATATTTTCAGAAGGTCCAGAGACGGTACTAATATTTACAGAGGGTCCAGAGACGGTACTAATATTTACAGAGGGTCCAGAGACGGTACTAATATTTACAGATGGTCCAGAGACGGTACGAATATTTTCAGAAGGTCCAGAGACGGTACTAATATTTACAGAGGGTCCAGAGACGGTACTAATATTTACAGAGGGTCCAGAGACGGTACTAATATTTACAGAGGGTCCAGAGACAGTACTAATATTTACAGAGAGTCCAGAGACGGTACTAATATTTACAGAGGGTCCAGAGACGGTACTAATATTTACAGAGGGTCCAGAGACAGTACTAATATTTACAGAGGGTCCAGAGATGGTACTAATATTTACAGAGGGTCCAGAGACGGTACTAATATTTACAGAGGGTCCAGAGACGGTACTAATATTTACAGAGGGTCCAGAGACGGTACTAATATTTACAGAGGGTCCAGAGACGGTACTAATATTTACAGAGGGTCCAGAGACGGTACTAATATTTACAGAGGATCCAGAGACGGTACTAATATTTACAGAGGATCCAGAGACGGTACTAATATTTACAGATGGTCCAGAGACGGTACTAATATTTACAGAGGGTCCAGAGACGGTACTAATATTTACAGAGGGTCCAGAGACGGTACTAATATTTACAGAGGGTCCAGAGACGGTACTAATATTTACAGAGGGTGCAGAGACGGTACTAATATTTACAGAGGGTCCAGAGACGGTACTAATATTTACAGAGGGTCCAGAGACGGTACTAATATTTACAGAGGATCCAGAGACGGTACTAATATTTACAGAGGGTCCAGAGACGGTAATAATATTTACAGAGGGTCCAGAGACGGTACTAATATTTACAGAGGATCTAGAGACGGTACTAATATTTACAGATGGTCCAGAGACGGTACTATTATTTACAGAGGGTCCAGAGACGGTTCTAATATTTACAGAGGGTCCAGAGACGGTACTAATATTTACAGAGGGTCCAGAGACGGTACTAATATTTACAGAGGGTCCAGAGATGGTACTAATATTTACAGAGGGTCCAGAGACGGTACTAATATTTACAGAGGGTCCAGAGACGGTAATAATATTTACAGAGGGTCCAGAGACGGTACTAATATTTACAGAGGATCTAGAGACGGTACTAATATTTACAGAGGGTCCAGAGACGGTACTAATATTTACAGAGGGTCCAGAGACGGTACTAATATTTACAGAGGATCTAGAGACGGTACTAATATTTACAGAGGGTCCAGAGACGGTACTAATATTTACAGAGGGTCCAGAGACGGTACTAATATTTTCAGAAGGTCCAGTGACGGTACTAATATTTACAGATGGTCCAGAGACGGTACTATTATTTACAGAGGGTCCAGAGACGGTTCTAATATTTACAGAGGGTCCAGAGACGGTACTAATATTTACAGAAGGTCCAGAGACGGTACTAATATTTACAGAGGGTCCAGAGACGGTACTAATATTTACAGAGGGTCCAGAGACAGTACTAATATTTACAGAGGGTCCAGAGACAGTACTAATATTTACAGAGGGTCCAGAGATGGTACTAATATTTACAGAGGGTCCAGAGACAGTACTAATATTTACAGAGGGTCCAGAGATGGTACTAATATTTACAGAGGGTCCAGAGACGGTACTAATATTTACAGAGGGTCCAGAGACGGTACTAATATTTACAGAAGGTCCAGGGACGGTACTAATATTTACAGAGGGTCCAGAGACGGTACTAATATTTACAGAAGGTCCAGAGACGGTACTAATATTTACAGAGGGTCCAGAGACAGTAGTAATATTTACAGAGGATCCAGAGATGGTATTAATATTTACAGAGGGTCCAGAGAAGGTACTAATATTTACAGAGGGTCCAGAGACGGTACTAATATTTACAGAGGGTCCAGAGACGGTACTAATATTTACAGATGGTCCAGAGACGGTACTAATATTTACAGAGGATCCAGAGATGGTACCAATATTTACAGAGGGTCCAGAGACGGTACTAATATTTACAGAGGGTCCAGAGACGGTACTAATATTAACAGAGGGTCAGGAGACGGTACTAATATTACAGAAGGTCCAGAGACAGTACTAGTATTAACAGAGGGTCCAGAGACAGTACTAATATTTACAGAGGGTCCAGAGACGGTACTAATATTTACAGAGGGTCCAGAGATGGTACTAATATTTACAGAGGGTCCAGAGACGGTACTAATATTTACAGAGGGTCCAGAGACGGTACTAATATTTACAGATGGTCCAGAGACAGTACTAATATTTACAGGAGGTCCAGAGATGGTACTAATATTTACAGAGGGTCCAGAGACGGTACTAATATTTACAGAGGGTCCAGAGACAGTACTAATATTTACAGAGGGTCCAGAGACGGTACTAATATTTACAGAGGGTGCAGAGACGGTACTAATATTTACAGAGGGTCCAGAGACGGTACTAATATTTACAGAGGATCCAGAGACGGTACTAATATTTACAGAAGGTCCAGAGACGGTACTAATATTTACAGAGGGTCCAGAGACGGTACTAATATTTACAGAGGGTCCAGAGACGGTACTAATATTTACAGAGGGTCCAGAGACGGAACTAATAATTACAGAAGGTCCAGAGACGGTACTAATATTTACAGAGGGTCCAGAGACGGTACTAATATTTACAGAGGGTCCAGAGACGGTACTATATTTACAGAAGCTCCAGAGACGGTACTAATATTTACAGAGGGTCCAGAGACGGTACTAATATTTACAGAGGGTCCAGAGACAGTACTAATATTTACAGAGGGTCCAGAGACGGTACTAATATTTACAGAGGGTCCAGAGATGGTACTAATATTTACAGTGGGTCCAGAGACGGTACTAATATTTACAAAGAGTCCAGAGACGGTACTAATATTTACAGAGGGTCCAGAGACGGTACTAATATTTACAGAGGGTCCAGAGACGGGACTAATATTTACAGAGGGTCCAGAGACGGTACTAATATTTACAGAGGGTCCAGAGACGGGACTAATATTTACAGAGGGTCCAGAGACGGTACTAATATTTACAGAGGATCCAGAGACGGTACTAATAATTACAGATGGTCCAGAGAAGGTACTAATATTTGCAGAAGATCCAGAGACGGTACTAATATTTTCAGATGGTCCAGAGAAGGTACTAATATTTACAGAGGATCCAGAGATGGTACTAATATTTACAGAGGGTCCAGAGACGGGACTAATATTTACAGAGGGTCCAGAGACTGGACTAATATTTACAGAGTGTCCAGAGACGGTACTAATATTAACAGAGGGTCCAGAGACAGTACTAATATTTACAGAGGGTCCAGAGACGGTACTAATATTTACAGAGGGTCCAGAGACGGGACTAATATTTACAGAGGGTCCAGAGACGGTACTAATATTTACAGAGGGTCCAGAGACGGTACTAATATTTACAGAGGGTCCAGAGACGGTACTAATATTTACAGAAGGTCCAGAGACGGTACTAATATTAACAGAGGGTCCAGAGACAGTACTACTATTTACAGAGGGTCCAGAGACGGTACTAATATTTACAGAGGGTCCAGAGATGGTACTAATATTTACAGAGGGTCCAGAGACGGTACTAATATTTACAGAGGGTCCAGAGACGGTACTAATATTTACAGAGGGTCCAGAGACAGTACTAATATTTACAGAGGGTCCAGAGACGGTACTAATATTTATAGAGGGTCCAGAGATGGTACTAATATTTACAGAAGGTCCAGAGACGGTACTAATATTTACAGAGGGTCCAGAGACTGTACTAATATTTACAGAAGGTCCAGAGACGGTACTAATATTTAGAGAGGGTCCAGAGACGGTACTAATATTTACAGAGGATCCAGAGACGGTACTAATATTTACAGAGGGTCCAGAGACGGTACTAATATTTACAGAAGGTCCAGAGACGGTACTAATATTTACAGAGGGTCCAGAGACGGTACTAATATTTACAGAGGGTCCAGAGATGGTACTAATATTTACAGAGGGTCCAGAGATGGTACTAATATTTACAGAGGGTCCAGAGACGGTACTAATATTTACAGAGGGTCCAGAGATGGTACTAATATTTACAGAAGGTCCAGAGATGATACTAATATTTACAGAGGGTCCAGAGACAGTACTAATAATTACAGATGGTCCAGAGACGGTACTAATATTTACAGAGGGTCCAGAGACGGTACTAATATTTACAGAGGGTCCAGAGACGGGACTAATATTTACAGAGGGTCCAGAGACGGTACTAATATTTACAGTGGGTCCAGAGACGGGACTAATATTTACAGAGGGTCCAGAGACGGTACTAATATTTACAGAGTATCCAGAGACGGTACTAATATTTACAGAGGGTCCAGAGACAGTACTAATATTTACAGAGGATCCAGAGACGGTACTAATATTTACAGAGGGTCCAGAGACGGTACTAATATTTACAGAGGATCCAGAGATGATACTAATATTTACAGAGGGTCCAGAGACAGTACTAATATTTACAGAGAGTCCAGAGACGGTACTAATATTTACAGAGGGTCCAGAGATGGGACTAATATTTACAGAGGGTCCAGAGACGGTACTAATATTTACAGAGGGTCCAGAGACAGTACTAATATTTACAGAGGGTCCAGAGATGGGACTAATATTTACAGAGGGTCCAGAGACGGTACTAAAATTTTCAGCGGGTCCAGAGACGGGACTAATATTTACAGAGGGTCCCGAAACGGTACTAATATTTACAGAGGATCCAGAGACGGTACTAATATTTACAGAGGGTCCAGAGACGGTACTAATATTTACAGAGGATCCAGAGATGGTACTAATATTTACAGAGGGTCCAGAGACGGGACTAATATTTACAGAGGGTCCAGAGACGGTACTAATATTTACAGAGGATCCAGTGACAGTACTAATATTTACAGAGGGTCCAGAGACGGGACTAATATTTACAGAGGATCCAGAGACGGTACTAATATTTTCAGAGGGTCCAGAGACGGCACTAATATTTACAGAGGGTCCAGAGACGGTATTAATATTTACAGAGGGTCCAGAGACGGTACTAATATTTACAGAAGGTCCAGAGATGGTACTAATATTTACAGAGGGTCCAGAGACAGTACTAATATTTACAGATGGTCCAGACACGGTACTAATATTTACAGAGGGTCCAGAGACGGTACTAATATTTACAGAGGGTCCAGAGACGGTACTAATATTTACAGAAGGTCCAGAGACGGTACTAATATTTACAGAGGGTCCAGAGACGGGACTAATATTTACAGAGGGTCCAGAGACTGGACTAATATTTACAGAGTGTCCAGAGACGGTACTAATATTAACAGAGGGTCCAGAGACAGTACTAATATTTACAGAGGGTCCAGAGACGGTACTAATATTTACAGAGGGTCCAGAGACGGGACTAATATTTACAGAGGGTCCAGAGACGGTACTAATATTTACAGAGGGTCCAGAGACGGTACTAATATTTACAGAGGGTCCAGAGACGGTACTAATATTTACAGAAGGTCCAGAGACGGTACTAATATTAACAGAGGGTCCAGAGACAGTACTACTATTTACAGAGGGTCCAGAGACGGTACTAATATTTACAGAGGGTCCAGAGATGGTACTAATATTTACAGAGGGTCCAGAGACGGTACTAATATTTACAGAGGGTCCAGAGACGGTACTAATATTTACAGAGGGTCCAGAGACAGTACTAATATTTACAGAGGGTCCAGAGACGGTACTAATATTTATAGAGGGTCCAGAGATGGTACTAATATTTACAGAAGGTCCAGAGACGGTACTAATATTTACAGAGGGTCCAGAGACTGTACTAATATTTACAGAAGGTCCAGAGACGGTACTAATATTTAGAGAGGGTCCAGAGACGGTACTAATATTTACAGAGGATCCAGAGACGGTACTAATATTTACAGAGGGTCCAGAGACGGTACTAATATTTACAGAAGGTCCAGAGACGGTACTAATATTTACAGAGGGTCCAGAGACGGTACTAATATTTACAGAGGGTCCAGAGATGGTACTAATATTTACAGAGGGTCCAGAGATGGTACTAATATTTACAGAGGGTCCAGAGACGGTACTAATATTTACAGAGGGTCCAGAGACGGTACTAATATTTACAGAAGGTCCAGAGATGATACTAATATTTACAGAGGGTCCAGAGACGGTACTAATAATTACAGATGGTCCAGAGACGGTACTAATATTTACAGAGGGTCCAGAGACGGTACTAATATTTACAGAGGGTCCAGAGACGGGACTAATATTTACAGAGGGTCCAGAGACGGTACTAATATTTACAGTGGGTCCAGAGACGGGACTAATATTTACAGAGGGTCCAGAGACGGTACTAATATTTACAGAGTATCCAGAGACGGTACTAATATTTACAGAGGGTCCAGAGACAGTACTAATATTTACAGAGGATCCAGAGACGGTACTAATATTTACAGAGGGTCCAGAGACGGTACTAATATTTACAGAGGATCCAGAGATGATACTAATATTTACAGAGGGTCCAGAGACAGTACTAATATTTACAGAGAGTCCAGAGACGGTACTAATATTTACAGAGGGTCCAGAGATGGGACTAATATTTACAGAGGGTCCAGAGACGGTACTAATATTTACAGAGGGTCCAGAGACAGTACTAATATTTACAGAGGGTCCAGAGATGGGACTAATATTTACAGAGGGTCCAGAGACGGTACTAAAATTTTCAGCGGGTCCAGAGACGGGACTAATATTTACAGAGGGTCCCGAAACGGTACTAATATTTACAGAGGATCCAGAGACGGTACTAATATTTACAGAGGGTCCAGAGACGGTACTAATATTTACAGAGGATCCAGAGATGGTACTAATATTTACAGAGGGTCCAGAGACGGGACTAATATTTACAGAGGGTCCAGAGACGGTACTAATATTTACAGAGGATCCAGTGACAGTACTAATATTTACAGAGGGTCCAGAGACGGGACTAATATTTACAGAGGATCCAGAGACGGTACTAATATTTTCAGAGGGTCCAGAGACGGCACTAATATTTACAGAGGGTCCAGAGACGGTATTAATATTTACAGAGGGTCCAGAGACGGTACTAATATTTACAGAAGGTCCAGAGATGGTACTAATATTTACAGAGGGTCCAGAGACAGTACTAATATTTACAGATGGTCCAGACACGGTACTAATATTTACAGAGGGTCCAGAGACGGTACTAATATTTACAGAGGGTCCAGAGACGGTACTAATATTTACAGAAGGTCCAGAGACGGTACTAATATTTACAGAGGGTCCAGACACGGGACTAATATTTGTATCAGGTCCAGAGATGGTATTAATATTTGCAGTGGTCCAGAGACTATATTAATATTTGCAGGAGGTCCAGAGACTGTATTAATATTTGTCGGGGGTCAAGAGACTGTATTAATATTTGTAGGAGGTCCCGAGATGGTTAAAATATTTGTCGGCGTTCCATGGACTGTATTAATATTTGTAGGAGGTCCAGGGACTGTATTAATATTTGTAGGAGGTCCAGGGACATTATTAATATTTTCAGGAGGTCCAGAGACAGTATTAATATTTGTAGGAGGCCCAGGGACTGTATTAATATTTGTAGCAGGTCCGGGGACTGTATAAATATTTGCAGGGGGTCCAGAGACTATATTAATATTTGTAGGGGGTCCAGGGACAGTATTAATATTTGCAGGAGGTCCAGGGACAGTATTAATATTTGTAGGAGGTCCAGGGACAGTATTAATATTTGTAGGAGGTCCAGGGACTGTATTAATATTTGTAGGAGGTCCAGGGACTGTATTAATATTTGCAGGAGGTCCAGAGACTGTATTAATATTTGTAGGAGGTCCAGAGACAGTATTAATATTTGCAGGGGGTCCAAAGTCTGTATTAATATTTGCAGGGGGTCCAGAGACTGCATTAATATTTGTTGCGGGTCCATAGACTGTATTCATATTTGTCGGGAGTCCAGAGATGGAATTAATATTTGTGGGGTGTCCAGAGACTGTATTAATATTTGTAGGAGGTCCAGAGACAGTATTACTATTTGCAGGGGTCCAAAGTCTGTATTAATATTTGCAGGGGGTCCAGAGACTGCATTAATATTTGTTGGGGGTCCATAGACTGTATTCATATTTGTCGGGAGTCCAGAGATCGAATTAATATTTGTGGGGTGTCCAGAGACTGTATTAATATTTGTAGAGGTCCAGAGACGGTATTAATATTTGTAGATGGTCCAGAGACTGTATTAATATTTGTAGGGGTCCAGAGACAGTATTATTATTTGTAGGCGGTCCAGAGACTGTATTAATATTTGTCGGGGTCCAGAGACGGTATTAATATTTGGAGCGGTCCAGGGAGCTTATTAATATTTGTAGGTGCCCAGGGACTGTATTAATATTTGTAGGTGCCCAGGGACTGTATTAATATTTGTAGGGGTCCAGAGACTGTATTAATATTTGTAACGGTCCAGGGACTGTATTAATTTTTGTAGCTGGTCCAGAGACCATTAATTTCTGCAGGTCGTGCAGAGACTGAATTAATATTTGTAGTGGGTCCAGAAACTTTACTAATATTTGTAGTGGTCCAGGGACTGTATTAATATTTCTAGGGGGCCCAGAATCAGTATTAATATTTGTAGGGGGTCCAGACGCTGTATTAATATTTGTAGCGTTCCATGGACTGTATTAATTTTTGTAGGGGGTCCAGAGAGTGTATTAATATTTCTCAGGGGCCCAGAGTCAGCATTAATATTTGTAGGGGGTCCAGAGACTGTATTAATATTTGTAGGGGGTCCAGAGTCAGTATTAATATTTGTAGGGTGTCCAGGGACTGTAATAATATTTACAGGAGGTCCAGAGACTGTATTAATATTTGTAGGTGGTCCAGAAACTGTATTAATATTTGTAGTGCATCCAGATACGTTATTAATATTTGCAGGCGTTCCAGGGATGGTATTAATATTTGTAGCAGTCCAGGGACGGTATTAATATTTGTAGTGGTCCAGGGACGGTATTAATATTTGTAGTGGTCCAGAGACTGTATGAATCTTTGTTGTGGGTCCAGGGACTGTGTTAATATTTGTAGTGGGTCCAGGGACTGTATTAATATTTGTAGTGGGTCCAGGGACTGTGTTAATATTTGTAGGCGGTCCAGGGACTGTATTAATATTTTTAGCGGTCCTGGGACTGTATTAATATTTGTAGCGGTCCAGGGCCTGTATTAATGATTCTAGTGAGTCCAGGGACAGTATTAATATTTGTAGGGTGTCCAGAGATGGTATTAATATTTGTATGGGGTCCAGGGATTATATTAATATTTGTAGGGGTCCAGAGAATGTATTAAAATTTGTAGGGGTCCAGAGACTGTATTAATATTTGTCAGGGTTCCAGGGACTGTATTAAGACTTGCAGTGGTCCACGGACTGTATTAATATTTGTAGGGTGTCCAGTGACTGTATTAATATTTGTAGGGGGTCCAGGGACTGTATTAATAATTCTAGTGAGTCCAGGGACGTTATTAATATTTGTAGGGTGTCCAGAAATAATATTAATATTTGTAGTTGGTCCAGGGTCTGTATTAATATTTGTAGGGGGTCCAGGGACTGTATTAATAATTCTACTGAGTCCAGGGACGTTATTAATATTTGTAGGGTGTCCAGAAATGGTATTAATATTTGTAGGTGGTCCAGGGTCTGTATTAATATTTGTAGGTGGTCCAGGGACTGTATTAATATTTGTAGGGGTCCAGAGACTGTATTAATATTTGTCAGGGTTCCAGGGACTGTATTAATATTTGTAGTGGTCCAGGGACTGTATTAATATTTGTAGTGGTCCAGAGACTGTATGAATCTTTGTTGTGGGTCCAGGGACTGTGTTAATATTTGTAGTGGGTCCAGGGACTGTATTAATATTTGTAGTGGGTCCAGGGACTGTGTTAATATTTGTAGGCGGTCCAGGGACTGTATTAATATTTTTAGCGGTCCTGGGACTGTATTAATATTTGTAGGGGTCCAGAGACTGTATTAATATTTGTCAGGGTTCCAGGGACTGTATTAAGACTTGCAGTGGTCCAGGGACGGTATTAATATTTGTAGGGTGTCCAGGGACTGTATTAATATTTATAGGGGTCCAGAGACTGTATTAATATTTGTCAGGGTTCCAGGGACTGTATTAAGACTTGCAGTGGTCCACGGACTGTATTAATATTTGTAGGGTGTCCAGGGACTGTATTAATATTTGTAGGGTGTCCAGGGACTGTATTAATATTTGTAGGGGTCCAGAGACTGTATTAATATTTGTCAGGGTTCCAGGGACTGTATTAAGACTTGCAATGGTCCACGGACTGTATTAATATTTGTAGGGTGTCCAGGGACTGTATTAATATTTGTAGGGTGTCCAGAGACTGTATTAATATTTGTCGGGGTTCCAGGGACTTTACTGATATTTGTAGCGGTCCAGAAACGGGATTAATATTTGTGGGCGGTCCAGAGACTGTACTAATATTTGTCGAGGTCCAGAGACGGTATTAATATTTGTTGTGGGTCCAGGGACTCTATTAATATTTGTAGTGGGTCCAGGGACTGAATTAATATTTGTCGGTGCCCAGGGACTGTATTAATATTTGTAGGGGGTTCAGGGACTGTATTAATATTTGTAGGGGGTCCAGGGACCGTATTAATATTTGTAGGTGCCCATGGACTGTATTAATATTTGTAGGGGTCCAGAGACTGTATTAATATTTGTAGCGGTCCAGGGACTGTATTAATAATTCTAGTGAGTCCAGGGACAGTATTAATATTTGTAGGGTGTCCAGAGATGGTATTAATATTTGTAGGTGGTCCAGGGTCTGTATTAATATTTGTAGGGGTTCCAGAGACGGTATTAATATTTGTAGGGGGTCCAGAGATGGTATTAATATTTGTAGGTGGTCCAGGGACTGTATTAATATTTGTAGCGGCCCAGTGTTGGTATTAACATTTGTCGCGGTCCAGAGACAGTATTAATATTTGTAGCGGTCCAGAGATGGTATTAATATTTGTAGCGGTGCAAGGACTCCATTAATATTTGTAGTGGTCCAGGGAATGTATTAATATTTGGAAGGGGCCTTGGGACTCTATTAATATTTGTAGTGGGTCCAGGTATTGTATTAATATTTGTTGGAGTCAAGACACAGTATTAATATTTGTTGGAGTCCAGTGACAGTCTTAATATTTGTAGCGATCCAGGGACTGTATTAATATTTGTAGTGGGTCCAGGGATTGTATTAATATTTGTAGGTGCCCAGGGAATGTATTAATATTTGTAGGTGCCCAGGGAATGTATTAATATTTGTAGTGGGTCCAGGGATTGTATTAATATTTGTAGGTGCCCAGGGAATGTATTAATATTTGTAGGTGCCCAGGGAATGTATTAATATTTGTAGTCTGTCCAGGGACTGTATTAATATTTGTAGGTGCCCAGGGAATGTATTAATATTTGTAGGTGCCCAGGGAATGTATTAATATTTGTAGTCTGTCCAGGGACTGTATTAATATTTGTAGTCTGTCCAGGGACTGTATTAATATTTGTAGGGGTTCCAGGGACTGTATTAATATTTGTCAGGGTCCAGGGACGGTATTAATATTTGTAGTGGGCCATTGGCTGTATTAATATGTGTGGTGTGTCCAGGGACTGTATTATTATTTGTACGGCGTCCAGAGATGGTATTAATATTTGTAGGGGTCCAGGGACTGTATTAATATTTTAGTGGGTCCAGGGAATGTATTAATATTTGTAGTGGGTCCATGGACTGTATTAATATTTGTAGAGGGTCCAGAGACAGTATTAATATTTGTGGTGGTTCTAGAGACCGTATTAATACTTGTAGGGGTCCAGAGACGGTATTAATATTTGTAGGCGGTCCAGAGACTGTATTAATATTTGTAGGGGTCCAGAGACAGTATTAATGTTTGTAGTTGGTCCAGGGACTGTTTAAATATTTGGTCATGATCTTGGGACTTTATTAATATTTGTTGGAGTCTGGAGACAGAATTAATATTTGTAGTGGTCCAGGGACTGTATTAATATTTGTAGTGGGTCCAGGGATTGTATTAATATTTGTTGCGGTCCAGAGACTGTATTTATATTTGTAGCAGTCTAGGGATTGTATTAATATTTGTAAGGTGTCCAGAGACAGTATTAATATTTGTAGTGGGTCCAGAGACTTTATTAATATTTGTAGGGTGTGCAGAGACTGTAATAATATTTGTAGTGGGTCCAGAGACTGTATTAATATTTGTCAGGGTTCCAGGGACTGTATTAAGACTTGCAGTGGTCCACGGACTGTATTAATATTTGTAGGGTGTCCAGGGACTGTATTAATATTTGTAGGGGGTCCAGGGACTGTATTAATAATTCTAGTGAGTCCAGGGACGTTATTAATATTTGTAGGGTGTCCAGAAATGGTATTAATATTTGTAGGTGGTCCAGGGTCTGTATTAATATTTGTAGGGGTCCAGGGACTGTATTAATATTTGTAGCGGCCCAGTGTCGGTATTAACATTTGTCGCGGTCCAGGGACTGTATTAATATTTGTAGCGGTCCAGAGATGGTATTAATATTTGTAGCGGTGCAAGGACTCCATTAATATTTGTAGTGGTCCAGGGAATGTATTAATATTTGGAAGGGGCCTTGGGACTCTATTAACATTTGTAGTGGGTCCAGGTATTGTATTAATTTTTGTTGGAGTCAAGACACAGTATTAATATTTGTTGGAGTCCAGTGACAGTCTTAATATTTGTAGCGATCCAGGGACTGTATTAATATTTGTAGTGGGTCCAGGGATTGTATTAATATTTGTAGGTGCCCAGGGAATGTATTAATATTTGTAGTGGGTCCAGGGATTGTATTAATATTTGTAGGTGCCCAGGGAATGTATTAATATTTGTAGGGCGTCCAGAGATGGTATTAATATTTGTAGGGGTCCAGGGACTGTATTAATATTTGTAGGGTTCCAGAGACGGTATTAATATTTGTAGGGGTCCAGGGACTGTATTAATATTTTAGTGGGTCCAGGGAATGTATTAATATTTGTAGTGGGTCCAGGGATTGTATTAATATTTGTAGGTGCCCAGGGAATGTATTAATATTTGTAGGGCGTCCAGAGATGGTATTAATATTTGTAGGGGTCCAGGGACTGTATTAATATTTGTAGGGTTCCAGAGACGGTATTAATATTTGTAGGGGTCCAGGGACTGTATTAATATTTTAGTGGGTCCAGGGAATGTATTAATATTTGTAGTCTGTCCAGGGACTGTATTAATATTTGTAGTCTGTCCAGGGAATGTATTAATATTTGTAGGGGTTCCAGGGACTGTATTAATATTTGTCAGGGTCCAGGGACGGTATTAATATTTGTAGTGGGCCATTGGCTGTATTAATATGTGTGGTGTGTCCAGGGACTGTATTATTATTTGTACGGCGTCCAGAGATGGTATTAATATTTGTAGGGGTCCAGGGACTGTATTAATATTTTAGTGGGTCCAGGGAATGTATTAATATTTGTAGTGGGTCCATGGACTGTATTAATATTTGTAGAGGGTCCAGAGACAGTATTAATATTTGTGGTGGTTCTAGAGACCGTATTAATACTTGTAGGGGTCCAGAGACGGTATTAATATTTGTAGGCGGTCCAGAGACTGTATTAATATTTGTAGGGGTCCAGAGACAGTATTAATGTTTGTAGTTGGTCCAGGGACTGTTTAAATATTTGGTCATGATCTTGGGACTTTATTAATATTTGTTGGAGTCTGGAGACAGAATTAATATTTGTAGTGGTCCAGGGACTGTATTAATATTTGTAGTGGGTCCAGGGATTGTATTAATATTTGTTGCGGTCCAGAGACTGTATTTATATTTGTAGCAGTCTAGGGATTGTATTAATATTTGTAAGGTGTCCAGAGACAGTATTAATATTTGTAGTGGGTCCAGAGACTTTATTAATATTTGTAGGGTGTGCAGAGACTGTAATAATATTTGTAGTGGGTCCAGAGACTGTATTAATATTTGTCAGGGTTCCAGGGACTGTATTAAGACTTGCAGTGGTCCACGGACTGTATTAATATTTGTAGGGTGTCCAGGGACTGTATTAATATTTGTAGGGGGTCCAGGGACTGTATTAATAATTCTAGTGAGTCCAGGGACGTTATTAATATTTGTAGGGTGTCCAGAAATGGTATTAATATTTGTAGGTGGTCCAGGGTCTGTATTAATATTTGTAGGGGTCCAGGGACTGTATTAATATTTGTAGCGGCCCAGTGTCGGTATTAACATTTGTCGCGGTCCAGGGACTGTATTAATATTTGTAGCGGTCCAGAGATGGTATTAATATTTGTAGCGGTGCAAGGACTCCATTAATATTTGTAGTGGTCCAGGGAATGTATTAATATTTGGAAGGGGCCTTGGGACTCTATTAATATTTGTAGTGGGTCCAGGTATTGTATTAATTTTTGTTGGAGTCAAGACACAGTATTAATATTTGTTGGAGTCCAGTGACAGTCTTAATATTTGTAGTGATCCAGGGACTGTATTAATATTTGTAGTGGGTCCAGGGATTGTATTAATATTTGTAGGTGCCCAGGGAATGTATTAATATTTGTAGTGGGTCCAGGGATTGTATTAATATTTGTAGGTGCCCAGGGAATGTATTAATATTTGTAGGGCGTCCAGAGATGGTATTAATATTTGTAGGGGTCCAGGGACTGTATTAATATTTGTAGGGTTCCAGAGACGGTATTAATATTTGTAGGGGTCCAGGGACTGTATTAATATTTGTAGTGAGTCCAGGGACTGTATTAATATTTGTAGTGGGTCCAGGGATTGTATTAATATTTGTAGGTGCCCAGGGAATGTATTAATATTTGTAGGGCGTCCAGAGATGGTATTAATATTTGTAGGGGTCCAGGGACTGTATTAATATTTGTAGGGTTCCAGAGACGGTATTAATATTTGTAGGGGTCCAGGGACTGTATTAATATTTTAGTGGGTCCAGGGAATGTATTAATATTTGTAGGGGTCCAGAGACAGTATTAATGTTTGTAGTTGGTCCAGGGACTGTTTAAATATTTGGTCATGATCTTGGGACTTTATTAATATTTGTTGGAGTCTGGAGACAGAATTAATATTTGTAGTGGTCCAGGGACTGTATTAATATTTGTAGTGGGTCCAGGGATTGTATTAATATTTGTTGCGGTCCAGAGACTGTATTTATATTTGTAGCAGTCTAGGGATTGTATTAATATTTGTAAGGTGTCCAGAGACAGTATTAATATTTGTAGTGGGTCCAGAGACTTTATTAATATTTGTAGGGTGTGCAGAGACTGTAATAATATTTGTAGTGGGTCCAGAGACTGTATTAATATTTGTCAGGGTTCCAGGGACTGTATTAAGACTTGCAGTGGTCCACGGACTGTATTAATATTTGTAGGGTGTCCAGGGACTGTATTAATATTTGTAGGGGGTCCAGGGACTGTATTAATAATTCTAGTGAGTCCAGGGACGTTATTAATATTTGTAGGGTGTCCAGAAATGGTATTAATATTTGTAGGTGGTCCAGGGTCTGTATTAATATTTGTAGGGGTCCAGGGACTGTATTAATATTTGTAGCGGCCCAGTGTCGGTATTAACATTTGTCGCGGTCCAGGGACTGTATTAATATTTGTAGCGGTCCAGAGATGGTATTAATATTTGTAGCGGTGCAAGGACTCCATTAATATTTGTAGTGGTCCAGGGAATGTATTAATATTTGGAAGGGGCCTTGGGACTCTATTAATATTTGTAGTGGGTCCAGGTATTGTATTAATTTTTGTTGGAGTCAAGACACAGTATTAATATTTGTTGGAGTCCAGTGACAGTCTTAATATTTGTAGCGATCCAGGGACTGTATTAATATTTGTAGTGGGTCCAGGGATTGTATTAATATTTGTAGGTGCCCAGGGAATGTATTAATATTTGTAGTGGGTCCAGGGATTGTATTAATATTTGTAGGTGCCCAGGGAATGTATTAATATTTGTAGGGCGTCCAGAGATGGTATTAATATTTGTAGGGGTCCAGGGACTGTATTAATATTTGTAGGGTTCCAGAGACGGTATTAATATTTGTAGGGGTCCAGGGACTGTATTAATATTTGTAGTGAGTCCAGGGACTGTATTAATATTTGTAGTGGGTCCAGGGATTGTATTAATATTTGTAGGTGCCCAGGGAATGTATTAATATTTGTAGGGCGTCCAGAGATGGTATTAATATTTGTAGGGGTCCAGGGACTGTATTAATATTTGTAGGGTTCCAGAGACGGTATTAATATTTGTGGGGGTCCAGGGACTGTATTAATATTTGTAGTGGGTCCATGGACTGTATTAATATTTGTAGAGGGTCCAGAGACAGTATTAATATTTGTGGTGGTTCTAGAGACCGTATTAATACTTGTAGGGGTCCAGAGACGGTATTAATATTTGTAGGCGGTCCAGAGACTGTATTAATATTTGTAGGAGTCCAGAGACAGTATTAATGTTTGTAGTTGGTCCAGGGACTGTTTAAATATTTGGTCATGATCTTGGGACTTTATTAATATTTCTTGGAGTCTGGAGACAGAATTAATATTTGTAGTGGTCCAGGGACTGTATTAATATTTGTAGTGGGTCCAGGGATTGTATTAATATTTGTTGCGGTCCAGAGACTGTATTTATATTTGTAGCAGTCTAGGGATTGTATTAATATTTGTAAGGTGTCCAGAGACAGTATTAATATTTGTAGCAGTCTAGGGATTGTATTAATATTTGTAAGGTGTCCAGAGACTGTATTAATATTTGTAGGGGTCGAGAGACGGTATTAATATTTGTAGCGGTCCAGTGATGGTATTAATATTTGTTGGGGTCCAGGGACTGTATTAATATTTGTAGGAATCCGGAGACGGCATTAATATTTGTCGTGGTCCAGGGATTGTATTAATATTTGTTGCTGTCAAGAGATGGTATTAATATTTGTAGGGGTCCATATACGGTATTAATATTGGTAGCGGTCGAGGGACTTTATTAATACTTGTAGTGGGTCCCGAGACGGTATTAATATTTGTAGGGGTCCAGGGACTGTGTTTATATTTTAGCGGTCCGGAGACGGTATTAATATTTGTAGGAGTCCAGGGACTGTGTTTATATTTGTAGTGGTCCAGAGACTGTATTAATATTTGTCAAGGTTCCAGGGACTGTATTAATATTTGCAGCGGTCCAGGGACTGTATTAATATTTGTAGGGTGTACAGAGACTGTATTAATATTTGCAGCGGTCCAGGGACTGTATTAATATTTGTAGGGTGTACAGAGACTATTATTATTTGTAGAGGTCCAGATATGTTATTAATATTTGTAGTGGATCTAGCGACTGTATTAATATTTGTTGGAGTCCAGAGACAGTCTTAATATTTGTAGCTGTCCAGGGACTGTATTAATATTTGTAGGTGCCCAGGGACTGTATTAATGTTTGTAGTGGGTCCAGGGACGGTATTAATAATTCTAGTGAGTCCAGGGACAGTTTTAATACTTGTAGGGTGTCCAAAGATGGTTTTAATATTTGTAGATGCCCAGGGAATGTATTAATATTTGTAGGGGTCCAGAGACTGTATTAATATTTGTCGGGGTTCCAGGGACTGTATTAATATTTGTAGGGGGTCCAGAGACTGTACTAATATTTGTAGCGGTCCAGAGACGGCATTAATATTTGTAGGTGGTCCAGAGACTGTATTAATATTTGTTGGGATCCAGGGATGGTATTAATATTTTAGTGGGTCCAGGGACTGTATTAATATTTGTAGCGGTCCAGGGAATGTATTAATATTTGTAGGGCGTCCAGAGATGGTATTAATATTTGTAGGGGTCCAGGGACTGTATTAATATTTGTAGGGTTCCAGAGACGGTATTAATATTTGTAGGGGTCCAGGGACTGTATTAATATTTGTAGTGAGTCCAGGGACTGTATTAATATTTGTAGTGGGTCCAGGGATTGTATTAATATTTGTAGGTGCCCAGGGAATGTATTAATATTTGTAGGGCGTCCAGAGATGGTATTAATATTTGTAGGGGTCCAGGGACTGTATTAATATTTGTAGGGTTCCAGAGACGGTATTAATATTTGTAGGGGTCCAGGGACTGTATTAATATTTTAGTGGGTCCAGGGAATGTATTAATATTTGTAGTGGGTCCATGGACTGTATTAATATTTGTAGAGGGTCCAGAGACAGTATTAATATTTGTGGTGGTTCTAGAGACCGTATTAATACTTGTAGGGGTCCAGAGACGGTATTAATATTTGTAGGCGGTCCAGAGACTGTATTAATATTTGTAGGAGTCCAGAGACAGTATTAATGTTTGTAGTTGGTCCAGGGACTGTTTAAATATTTGGTCATGATCTTGGGACTTTATTAATATTTCTTGGAGTCTGGAGACAGAATTAATATTTGTAGTGGTCCAGGGACTGTATTAATATTTGTAGTGGGTCCAGGGATTGTATTAATATTTGTTGCGGTCCAGAGACTGTATTTATATTTGTAGCAGTCTAGGGATTGTATTAATATTTGTAAGGTGTCCAGAGACAGTATTAATATTTGTAGCAGTCTAGGGATTGTATTAATATTTGTAAGGTGTCCAGAGACTGTATTAATATTTGTAAGGTGTCCAGAGACAGTATTAATATTTGTAGGGGTCGAGAGACGGTATTAATATTTGTAGCGGTCCAGTGATGGTATTAATATTTGTTGGGGTCCAGGGACTGTATTAATATTTGTAGGAATCCGGAGACGGCATTAATATTTGTCGTGGTCCAGGGATTGTATTAATATTTGTTGCTGTCAAGAGATGGTATTAATATTTGTAGGGGTCCATATACGGTATTAATATTGGTAGCGGTCGAGGGACTTTATTAATACTTGTAGTGGGTCCCGAGACGGTGTAGGGGTCCAGGGACTGTGTTTATATTTTAGCGGTCCGGAGACGGTATTAATATTTGTAGGAGTCCAGGGACTGTGTTTATATTTGTAGTGGTCCAGAGACTGTATTAATATTTGTCAAGGTTCCAGGGACTGTATTAATATTTGCAGCGGTCCAGGGACTGTATTAATATTTGTAGGGTGTACAGAGACTGTATTAATATTTGCAGCGGTCCAGGGACTGTATTAATATTTGTAGGGTGTACAGAGACTATTATTATTTGTAGAGGTCCAGATATGTTATTAATATTTGTAGTGGATCTAGCGACTGTATTAATATTTGTTGGAGTCCAGAGACAGTCTTAATATTTGTAGCTGTCCAGGGACTGTATTAATATTTGTAGGTGCCCAGGGACTGTATTAATGTTTGTAGTGGGTCCAGGGACGGTATTAATAATTCTAGTGAGTCCAGGGACAGTTTTAATATTTGTAGGGTGTCCAGAGATGGTTTTAATATTTGTAGATGCCCAGGGAATGTATTAATATTTGTAGGGGTCCAGAGACTGTATTAATATTTGTCGGGGTTCCAGGGACTGTATTAATATTTGTAGGGGGTCCAGAGACTGTACTAATATTTGTAGCGGTCCAGAGACGGCATTAATATTTGTAGGTGGTCCAGAGACTGTATTAATATTTGTTGGGATCCAGGGATGGTATTAATATTTTAGTGGGTCCAGGGACTGTATTAATATTTGTAGCGGTCCAGGGACTGTATTAATATTTGTAGTGGTTCCATGGACTGTATTAATATTTGTAGCTCTCCAGAGATGGTATTAATATTTGTACCGGTGCAAGGATTGTATTAATATTTGTAGAGGTCCAGAGATGGTAATAATATTTGTCGTGGTCCAGGGACTGTATTAATTTTTGGAGTGGGTTCAGGGATTTTATTAATATTTGTAGGGGTCCAGAGAAGGTATTAATATTTGTAGGGGCCCAGGGACTGTATTAATATTTGTGGGGGGTACAGGGATTGTATTAATATTTGTAGCGGTCCACGGGCTGTATTAATATTTGTTGGGGTAAGGAGACGGTATGAGTATTTGTCGGGGTCCAGAGACTATTAAAAAATTCATTGCCCATCCCTAATTGCCCTTGAGAAGGTGGTGGTGAGCCGCCTTCTTGAACCGCTGCAGTCCGTGTGGTGAAGGTTCTCCCACAGTGCTGTTAGGAAGGGAGTTCCAGGACTTTGACCCAGCGACGATGAAGGAACGGCGATATATTTCCAAGTCAGGATGGTGTGTGACTTGGAGGGGAACGTGCAGGTGGTGTTGTTCCCATGTGCCTGCTGCTCATGTCCTTCTAGGTGGTAGAGGTCGCGGGTTTGGGAGGTGCTGTCGAAGAAGCCTTGGCGAGTTGCTGCAGTGCATCCTGTGGATGGTACATACTGCAGCCACAGTGCGCCGGTGGTGAAGGGAGTGAATGTTTAGGGTGGTGGGTGGGGCGCCAATCAAGCGGGCTGCTTTATCGTGGATGGTGTCGAGCTTCTTGAGTGTTGTTGGAGCTGCACTCATCCAGGCAAGTGGAGAGTATTCCATCACACTCCTGACTTGTGCCTTGTAGATGGTGGAAAGGCTTTGGGGAGTCAGGAGGTGAGTCACTCGCCGCAGAATACCCAGCCTCTGACCTGCTCTTGTAGCCACAGTATTTATGTGGCTGGTCCAGTTAAGTTTCTGGTCAATGGTGACCCCCAGGATGTTGATGGTGGGGGATTTGGCGATGGTAATGCCGTTGAATGTCAAGGGGAGGCGGTTAGACTCTCTCTTGTTGGAGATGGTCATTGCCTGGCACTTATCTGGCACGAATGTTACTTGCCACTTATGAGCCCAAGCCTGGATATTGTCCAGGTCTTGCTGCATGCGGGCTCGGACTGCTTCATTATTTGAGGGTTTGCGAATGGAACTGAACACTGTGCAATCATCAGCGAACATCCCCATTTCTGACCTTATGATGGAGGGAAGGTCATTGATGAAGCAGCTGAAGATGGTTGGGGCTAGGACACTGCCCTGAGGAACTCCTGCAGCAATGCCCTGGGGCTGAGATGATTGGCCTCCAACAACCACTACCATCTTCCTTTGTGCTCGGTATGACTTCAGCCACTGGAGAGTTTTCCCCCTGATTCCCATTGACTTCAATTTTACTCGGGCTCCTTGGTGTCACACTCGGTCAAATGCTGCCTTGATGTCAAGGGCAGTCACTCTCACCTCACCTCTGGAATTCAGCTCTTTTGTTCAGGTTTGGACCAAGGCTGTAGTGAGGTCGGAAGCCGAGTGGTCCTGGCGGAACCCAAACTGAGCATCGGTGAGCAGGTTATTGGTGAGTAAGTGCCGCTTGATAGCACTGTCGACGACACCTTCCATCACTTTGCTGATGATTGAGAGTAGACTGATGGGGCGGTAATAGGCCAGATTGGATTTATCCTGCTTTTTGTGGACAGGACATACCTGGGCAATTTTCCACATTGTCGGGTAGATGCCAGTGTTGTAGCTGTACTGGAACAGCTTGGCTAGAGGCGCAGCTAGTTCTGGAGCACAAGTCTTCAGCACTACAGCTGGGATGTTATCGGGGCCCATCGCCTTTGCTGTATCCAGTGCACTCAGCCGTTTCTTGATATCACGTGGGGTGAATCGAATTGGCTGAAGACTGGATTCTGTGATGGTGGGGATATCGGGAGGAGGCCGAGATGGATCATCCACTCGGCACTTCTGGCTGAAGATGGTTGCAAACGCTTCAGTCTTGTCTTTTGCACTCATGTGCTGGGCTCCGCCATCATTGAGCATGGGGATGTTTGCAGAGCCTCCTCCTCCTGTTCGTTGTTTAATTGTCCACCACCATTCACGACTGGATGTGGCAGGACTGCAGAGCTTGGATCTGATCTGTTGGTTGTGGAATCACTTAGCTCTGTCTATAGCATGTTGCTTCCGCTGTTTAGCATGCATGTAGTCCTGAGTTGTAGCTTCACCAGGTTGGCACCTCATTTTAAGTTACGCCTGGTGCTGCTCCTGGCATGCTCTTCTACACTCCTCATTGAACCAGGGTTGATCCCCTGGCTTGTTGGTAATGGTAGAGTGAGGAATATGCCGGGCCATGAGGTTACAGATTGTGCTGGAATACAATTCTGCTGCTGCTGATGGCCCACAGTGCCTCATGGATGCCCAGTTTTGAGCTGCTCGATCTGTTCTGAATCTATCCCATTTAGCACGGTGATAGTGCCACACAACACGTTGGATGGTGTCCTCAGTGCGAAGACGGGACTTCGTCTCCACGAGGACTGTGCTGTGGACACTCCTACCAATACTGTCATGGACAGATGCATCTGCGACAGGTAGATTGGTGAGGACGAGGTCAAGTAAGTTTTTCCCTCGTGTTGGTTCGCTCACCACCTGCCGCAGATCCAGTCTAGCAGCTATGTCCTTCAGGACTCGGCCAGCTCGGTCAGTAGTGGTGCTACCGAGCCACTCTTGGTGATGGACATTGAAGTCCCCCACCCAGAGTACATTCTGTGCCCTTGCTACCCTCAGTGCTTCCTCCAAGTGGTGTTCAACATGGAGGAGGACTGATTCATCAGCTGAGGGAGGGCGGTAGGTGATAATCAGCAGGAGGTTCCCTTGCCCATGTTTGACCTGATGCCATGAGATTTCATGGGGCCCAGAGTCAATGTTGAGGACTCCCAGGGCCACTCCCTCCTGACTGTATATCACTGTACCGCCACCTCTGGTGGGTCTGTCCTGCCGGTGGGACAGGACATACCCAGGGATGGTGATGGAAGAGTCTGGGACGTTGGCTGAAAGATATGATTCTGTGAGTATGGCTATGTCAGGCTGTTGCTTGACTTGTCTGTGGGACAGCTCTCCCAATTTTGGCACAAGTCCCCAGATGTTAGTGAGGAGGACTTTGCAGGGTCGACTGGGCTTGCTGTTTTGCCGTTGTCGTGTCCGGTGCCTAGTGGTCCAATGCCGGGTGGTCCGTCCGGTTTTATTCTTATTATGACTTTTCATGGCGAGATTTTACAACTGAGTGGCTTGCTCGGCCATTTCAGAGGGCAATTAAGAATCAACCACATTGCTGAGAGTCTGGAGTCACATATATGCCAGACCGGGTAAGGACGGCAGGTTTCCATCCCTAAAGGGCATTCGTGAACCAGATGGGTTTTTATGACAATCCCGTAGTTTCATGGCCGTCATTACTGATACTAGTATTTTAATTCCAGATTTTTTATTTAATTAATTGAATTTAAATTCGCCAGCTGCCGTGGCGGGATTTGAACTCATGACTCCGGATTTTCGTCCGGGCCTCTTGATTACTAGTCCAGTAACATAACCACTATGCTACCGTACCCAATACTGTATTAATATTTGTAGTGGCCCAGGGACTGTATTAATATTTGTCAGGGTCCAGAGACGGTATTAATATTTGTAGCGGTCCAGGGACTGTATTAATATTTGTAGGGGTCCAGAGACGGTATTAATATTTGTAGTGGGTCCAGGGACTGTATTAATATTTGTAGGGGGTACAGAGACTGTATTAATATTTGTCGGGGGTCCAGAGACGGTATTAATATTTGCAGGGGTCCAGAGACGGTATTAATATTTGTAGCGGTCTTGGGACTGTATTAATATTTGTTGGAGTCCAGAGACAGAATTAATATTTGTAGGGGTCTTGGGACTGTATTAATATTTGTAGTGGGTCCCCGGATTGTATTTACATTTGTTGCGGTCCAGGGACGGTATTTATATTTGTAGGGGGTCCAGGGACTGTGTGAATATTTGTAGTGAATCCAGGGACTGTAATCATATTTGGTAGTGGTCTTGGGACTTTTTAAAATATTTGTAGGGTTCCAGAGACTGTATTAATATTTATAGTGGTCCAGAGACCGTATTCATAATTGTAGCGGTCCAGAGTCTGTGTTAATATTTGTTGGGGTCCATAGATGGTATTAATATTTGTAATAGTCCAGGGACTGTATTAATATTTGTAGTGGTCCAGAGACTGTATTAATATTTGTAGCAGTCCAGAGACTGTATTAATATTTGTTGGGGTTCCAGAGACTGTATTAATATTTGTAGCAGTCCAGAGACTGTATTAATATTTGTCGGGGTCCAGAGACAGTCTTAATATTTGTAGCGGTCCAGAGACGGTATTAATATTTGGAGGGGGTCCAGGGACTGTATTAATATTTGTAGTGGGTCCAGGGACTGTATTAATATTTGTAGGGGTCCAGAGACGGTATTAATATTTGTGTTGGGTCCAGGGACTGTATTAATATTTGTAGGGGGTCCAGGGACTGTATTAATATTTGTCGGGGTCCAGAGACTGTATTAATATTTGCAATGTGTCCAGGGACTGTATTAATATTTGTAGTGGGTCCAGGGACTGTATTAATATTTGTAGCGGTCCAGAGATGGTATTAATATTTGTAGTGGGTCCAGGGACTGTATTAATATTTGTAGTGGGTGCAGAGACTGTATTAATATTTGTAGGGGTCCAGAGACGGTATTAATATTTGTGTTGGGTCCATGGACTGTATTAATATTTGTAGTGGGTCCAGGGACTGTATTAATATTTGTAGGGGGTCCAGGGACTGTATTAATATTTGTCGGGGTCCAGAGACTGTGTTAATATTTGTGTTGTGTCCAGGGACTGTATTAATGTTTGTAGGGGTCCAGTGATGGCATTAATATTTGTGGTAAGTCCAGGGACTGTAATCATATTTGGTAGTGGTCTTGGGACATTTTTTAATATTTGTAGGGTTCCAGAGACTGTATTAATATTTGTAGGGGGTCCAGGGACTGTATTAATATTTTTAGGGGTCCGTAGACGGTATTAATATTGGTAGCGGTCCAGAGTCTGTGTTAATATTTGTTGGGGTCCAGGGACTGTATTAATATTTGTAGCGGTCCAGAGACTGTATTAATATTTGTAGTGTTCCAGAGATGGTATTAATATTTGTAGTGGTCTAGGGATTGTATTAATATTTGTTGGAGTCCAGAGACAGTATTAATATTTGTAGTGTTCCAGAGATGGTATTAATATTTGTTGGAGTCCAGAGACGGTATTAATATTTGTAGTGTTCCAGAGATGGTATTAATATTTGTAGTGTTCCAGAGATGGTATTAATATTTGTTGGAGTCCAGAGACGGTATTAATATTTGTAGCAGTCCAGGGACTGTGTTAATATTTGTGGGGGGTACAGGGACTGCATTAATATTTGTAGCAGTCCAGAGACAGTATTAATATTTGTAACGGTCCAGGGATTGTATTAATATTTTTGGGATCCAGGGATTGTATTAATATTTGTAGGGGTTCCAGAGACTGTATTAATATTTGTCGGGGTCCACAGACGGTATTACTATTTGTAGCGGTTCAGAGACGGTATCAATATTTGTAACGGTCCAGAGACTTTATTAATATTTGTTGGGGTTCCAGGGACTGTATTAATATTTGAAGGGTTTCCAGAGACTGTATTAATATTTGTAGCAGTCCACGTACTGTATCAATATTTGTAGGTGCCCAGGGACTGTATTAAAATTTGTCGCGGTCCAGGGACTGTATTAATATTTGTAGCGGTTCAGGAACTGTATTAATATTTGTAGTGGGTTCACGAACTGTATTAATATTTGTAGGTGCCCAGGGACTGTCTTAATATTTGTAACACTCCATGGACTGTATTAATATTTGTAGCGGTCCAGGGACTGTATTAATATTTGTCACGGTCCAGGGACTGTATTAATATTTGTCACGGTCCAGAGACTGTATTAATATTTGTCACGGTCCAGGGACTGTATTAATATTTGTAACGGTCCAGGGACTGTATTAATATTTGTAACGCTCCACGGACTGTATTAATATTTGTCACGGTCCACGGACTGTATTAATATTTGGAATGCTCCACGGACTGTATTAATATTTGGAATGCTCCACGGACTGTATTAATATTTGTAATGCTCCACGGACTGTATTAATATTTGTCGCGGTCCAGGGACTGTATTAATATTTGTCGCGGTCCAGGGACTGTATTAATATTTGTTGGGGTCCACGGACTGTATTAATATTTGTTGGGTTTCCATTCTGATGTATAATTTCCCTGTTTATTTCCCTTCCTGACAGTGAACTTATTGACGATTGTGATCCTCTCTCGGGGAAAGTGCGGTCTCTCCAAATGTGTCACTCGTTACCTGGTGTCCATGGCAGCGGCGGATCTACTGGTCGTTATCATTGATCTGATACTCAGGCAGTTTCCAGTTGCATATTCGAGACAGTTTGAGTTCCTGAAGTCCATCCCTGTGTGTAATATCCACGCTGTCCTGCTTTTCGCTGCCACAGACTGTTCTGTCTGGTTCACTGTCACTTTCACCTTCGATCGATTTGTGGCCATTTGTTGCCAGAAGCTGAAAACCAAATATTGCACCGAGAGAACGGCGGCTGTTGTTCTGGGAATAGTTACTGTGCTGAGCTGTTTGAAGAACACTTTCTGGTACTTTATGTTCAGTGGTGAATATCTGCTCATGAATCAGCCCTGGTTTTGTGATACACCATGGCAAGTCCTATTTTCACCAGTCTGGGCAGCAATTGAACTCCTCCATTATATCCTCACCCCGGGGGTCCCATTTGTTCTGATTCTGCTGCTCAATGCTTTCACCGTCAGATACATTTTAGTGGCCAGCAGAGCCCGCAGGAGACTCCGGGCTCACAGCAGTGGGGAGAGTCCCAGAGACCCAGAGATGGAGAGCAGAAGGAAATCCATCATTTTACTGTTTGTTATCTCGGGGAACTTTATCCTGTTATGGGTGGTGTTGATGGTCGATTCGATATGGAACCGGATGGTGTGGTTCGAATATGTGTCTGGATTTACACCTGCGTTTATACAAGAACTGGGATTCATGCTCCAGCTCCTGAGTTGCTGCACAAACACTTGTATTTATGCCGTGACACAGACTAAATTCAGAGAGCAGTTGAAGAATGTGGTGAAATATCCATTTACTCTGATTATCAAATTCATTAAATAATGAAAAGTTCTGAAGACGGTCCAAGAGCAGAGTCAGTTCTGTGTCATACGGTGCCTGATTCTCTCTCCACCAGGACACGCTGATCCAAAAATCATGTATTCTGTAATATCGGCACGGGTAACTGAGGTGTTAATGAGCAGGAGATCAAGGAGATCCCAGGACTGTAGGTGACGGTGATCAGTGTGTTAATGGGATGGGAGGTAGAGGAGATCCCAGGACTGTAGGTGTCGGTGGTCAGTGTGTTAATGGGACGGGAGGTAGAGGAGATCCCAGGACTGTTGCTGTCGGTGATCAGTGTGTTAATGGGACGGGAGGTAGAGGAGATCCCAGGACTGTAAGTGTCGGTGATCAGTTTGTTAATGGGACGGGAGGTCGAGGAGATCCCAGGACTGTAGGTGTCGGTGATCAGTGTGTTAATGGGACGGGAGGGAGAGGAGATCTCAGGACTGTAGGTCCTGGTGATCAGTGTGTTAATGGGACGGGAGGGAGAGGAGATCCCAGGACTGTAGGTGTCTGTGATCAGTGTTTAATGGGACGGGAGGCAGAGGAGATCCCAGGACTGTCGGTCCCGGTGATCAGTGTGTTAATGGGACGGGAGGCAGAGGAGATCCCAGGACTGTCGGTCCCGGTGATCAGTGCGTTAATGGGGCGGGAGGTAGAGGAGATCCCAGGACTGCAGGTCCCGGTTATCAGTGTGTTAATGGGACGGGAGGTCGAGGAGATCCCAGGACTGTAGGTCCTGGTGATCAGTGTGTTAATGGGACGGGAGGGAGAGGAGATCCCAGGACTGTAGGTGTCTGTGATCAGTGTGTTAATGGGACGGGAGGTAGAGGAGATCCCAGGACTGTAGGTGTCGGTGATCAGTATGTTAATGGGACGGGAGGTAGAGGAGATCCCAGGACTGTAGGTGTCGGTGATCAATGTGTTAATGGGACGGGAGGCAGAGGAGATCCCAGGACTGTAGGTGTCGGTGATCAGTGTGTTAATGGGACGGGAGGTCGAGGAGATCCCAGGACTGTAGGTGTCGGTGATCAGTGTGTTAATGGGACGGGAGGTAGAGGAGATCCCAGGACCGTAGGTCCTGGTGATCAGTGTGTTAATGGGACGGGAGCGAGAGGAGATCCCAGGACTATAGGTGTCGGTGATCAGTGCGTTAATGGGACGGGAGGTAGAGGAGATCCCAGGACTGTAGGTGTCGGTGATCAGTGTGTTAATGGGACGGGAGGTAGAGGAGATCCCAAGACTGTAGGTGACGGTGATCAGTGTGTTAATGGGACGGGAGGTAGAGGAGATCCCAGGACTGTAGGTGTCGGTGATCAGTGTGTTAATGGGACGGGAGGAACAGGAGATCCCAGGACTGTAGGTCCCGGTGATCAGTGTGTTAATGGGACGGGAGGTGGAGGAGATCCCGGGACTGTAGGTCCCGGTGATCAGTGTGTTAATGGGATGGGAGGTAGAGGAGATCCCAGGACTGTCGGTGTCGGTGATCAGTGTGTTAATGGGATGGGAGGTAGAGGAGATCCCAGGACTGTCGGTGTCGGTGATCAGTGTGTTAATGGGACGGGAGGTAGAGGAGATCCCAGGACTGTAGGTGTCGGTGATCAGTGTGTTATTGGGACGGGAGGTAGAGGAGATCCCAGGACTGTAGGTCCCGGTGATCAGTGTGTTAATGGGATGGGAGGTAGAGGAGATCCCAGGACTGTCGGTGTCGGTGATCAGTGTGTTAATGGGATGGGAGGTAGAGGAGATCCCGGGACTGTCGGTGTCGGTGATCAGTGTGTTAATGGGGCGGGAGGGAGAGGAGATCCCAGGACTGTAGGTGTTGATGATCAGTGTGTTAATGGGACAGGAGTTCGGGGATATCCCAGGACTGTAGGTCACGGTGATTAGTGTGTTATTGGGACGGGAGGTGGAGGAGATCCCAGGACTGTAGCTCCCGATGATCAGAGTGTTAATGGGACGGGAGGTGGAGGAGATCCTGGGACTGTAGGTGTCGGTGATCAGTGTGATAATGGGACGGGAGGTCGAGGAGATCCCAGGACTGTAGGTCCTGGTAATCAGTGTGTTAATGGGACATGAGGGAGAGTAGATCCCAGGACTGTAGGTGTCGGAGATCAGTGTGTTAATGGAACGGGAGGTGGAGGAGATCCCAGGACTGTAGGTGTCGGTGATCAGTGTGTTAATGGGACGGGAGGTAGAGGAGATCCCAGGACTGTAGGTCCGGGTGATCAGTGTGTTAATGGGACGGGAGGTAGAGGAGATCCCAGGACTGTCGGTGTCGGTGATCAGTGTGTTAATGGGACGGGAGGTAGTTGAGATCCCAGGACTGTAGGTGTCCGTGATCAGTATGTTAATGGGACGGGAGTTGTAGGAGATCCCAGGACTGTCGGTGTCGGTGATCAGTGTGTTAATGGGACGGGAGGGAGAGGAGATCCCAGGACTGTCGGTGTCGGTGATCAGTGTGTTAATGGGACGGGAGTTGTAGGAGATCCCAGGACTGTCGGTGTCGGTGATCAGTGTGTTAATGGGACGGGAGGAAGACGAGATCCCAGGACTGTCGGTGTCGGTGATCAGTGTGTTAATGGGACGGGAGTTGTAGGAGATCCCAGGACTGTCGGTGTCGGTGATCAGTGTGTTAATGGGACGGGAGGGAGAGGAGATCCCAGGACTGTAGGTCCCAGTGATCAGTGTGTTAATGGGACGGGAGGTGGAGGAGATCCCAGGACTGTCGGTGTCGGTGATCAGTGTGTTAATGGGACGGGAGGTAGAGGAGATCCCAGGACTGTAGGTGTCGATGATCAGTGTGTTAATGGGACGGGAGGTTGAGGAGATCCCAGGACTGTCGGTGTCGGTGATCAGTGTGTTAATGGGACGGGAGGTAGAGGAGATCCCAGGACTGTAGGTCCTGGTGATCAGTGTGTTAATGGGACGGGAGGTAGAGGAGATCCCAGGACTGTTGGTGTCGGTGATCAGTGTGTTAATGGGACGGGAGGGAGAGGAGATCCCGGGACTGAAGGTGTCGGTGATCAGTGTGTTAATGGGACGGGAGGGAGAGGAGATCCCAGGACTGTTGGTGTCGGTGATCAGTGTGTTAATGGGACGGGAGGTAGAGGAGATCCCAGGACTGTCGGTGTTGGTGATCAGTGTGTTAATGGGATGGGAGGAAGAGGAGATCCCAGGACTGTAGGTGTTGGTGATCAGTGTGTTAATGGGATGGGAGGAAGAGGAGATCCCAGGACTGTAGGTTTCGGTGATCAGTGTGTTAATGGGACGGGAGGTAGAGGAGATCCCGGGACTGTAGGTGTTGGTGATCAGTGTGTTAATGGGATGGGAGGAAGAGGAGATCCCAGGACTCTAGGTTTCGGTGATCAGTGTGTTAATGGGACGGGAGGTAGAGGAGATCCCGGGACTGTCGGTGTTGGTGATCAGTGTGTTAATGGGGCGGGAGGGAGAGGAGATCCCAGGACTGTAGGTATCGGTGATCAGTGTGTTAATGTGACGGGAGGTAGAGGAGATCCCAGGACTGTAGGTGTCGGTGATCAGTGTGTTAATGGGACGGGAGGTAGAGGAGATCCCAGGACTGTAGGTGTCGGTGATCAGTGTGTTAATGGGACGGGAGGTAGAGGAGATCCCAGGACTGTCGGTGTCGGTGAACAGTGTGTTAATGGGGCGGGAGGGAGAGGAGATCCCAGGACTGTAGGTGTTGATGATCAGTGTGTTAATGGGACAGGAGTTCGGGGATATCCCAGGACTGTAGGTCACGGTGATTAGTGTGTTATTGGGACGGGAGGTGGAGGAGATCCCAGGACTGTAGCTCCCGATGATCAGAGTGTTAATGGGACGGGAGGTGGAGGAGATCCTGGGACTGTAGGTGTCGGTGATCAGTGTGTTAATGGGACGGGAGGTCGAGGAGATCCCAGGACTGTAGGTCCTGGTAATCAGTGTGTTAATGGGACATGAGGGAGAGTAGATCCCAGGACTGTAGGTGTCGGAGATCAGTGTGTTAATGGAACGGGAGGTGGAGGAGATCCCAGGACTGTAGGTGTCGGTGATCAGTGTGTTAATGGGACGGGAGGTAGAGGAGATCCCGGGACTGTAGGTGTCGGTGATCAGTATGTTAATGGGACGGGAGGGAGAGGAGATCCCAGGACTGTAGGTCCGGGTGATCAGTGTGTTAATGGGACGGGAGGTAGAGGAGATCCCAGGACTGTCGGTGTCGGTGATCAGTGTGTTAATGGGACGGGAGGTAGTTGAGATCCCAGGACTGTAGGTCCCGGTGATCAGTGTGTTAATGGGACGGGAGGAAGACGAGATCCCAGGACTGTCGGTGTCGGTGATCAGTGTGTTAATGGGACGGGAGTTGTAGGAGATCCCAGGACTGTCGGTGTCGGTGATCAGTGTGTTAATGGGACGGGAGGGAGAGGAGATCCCAGGACTGTAGGTCCCAGTGATCAGTGTGTTAATGGGACGGGAGGTGGAGGAGATCCCAGGACTGTCGGTGTCGGTGATCAGTGTGTTAATGGGACGGGAGGTAGAGGAGATCCCAGGACTGTAGGTGTCGATGATCAGTGTGTTAATGGGACGGGAGGTTGAGGAGATCCCAGGACTGTCGGTGTCGGTGATCAGTGTGTTAATGGGACGGGAGGTAGAGGAGATCCCAGGACTGTAGGTGTCGGTGATCAGTGTGTTAATGGGACGGGAGGTGGAGGAGATCCCAGGACTGTCGGTGTCGGTGATCAGTGTGTTAATGGGACGGGAGGTTGAGGAGATCCCAGGACTGTCGGTGTTGGTGATCAGTGTGTTAATGGGACGGGAGGTAGAGGAGATCCCAGGACTGTAGGTGTCGATGATCAGTGTGTTAATGGGACGGGAGGTTGAGGAGATCCCAGGACTGTCGGTGTCGGTGATCAGTGTGTTAATGGGACGGGAGGTAGAGGAGATCCCAGGACTGCAGGTGTCGGTGATCAGTGTGTTAATGGGACTGGAGGTGGAGGAGATCCCAGGACTGTAGGTGTCGATGATCAGTGTGTTAATGGGACGGGAGGTTGAGGAGATCCCAGGACTGTCGGTGTCGGTGATCAGTGTGTTAATGGGACGGGAGGTTGAGGAGATCCCAGGACTGTTGGTGTTGGTGATCAGTGTGTTAATGGGACGGGAGGTGGAGGAGATCCCAGGACTGTAGGTGTCGATGATCAGTGTGTTAATGGGACGGGAGGTTGAGGAGATCCCAGGACTGTAGGTCCCGGTGATCAGTGTGTTATTGGGACGGGAGGTAGAGGAGATCCCAGGACTGTCGGTGTTGGTGATCAGTGTGTTAATGGGACGGGAGGTAGAGGAGATCCCAGGACTGTCGGTGTTGGTGATCAGTGTGTTAATGGGACGGGAGGTAGAGGAGATCCCAGGACTGTCGGTGTCGGTGATCAGTGTGTTAATGGGACGGGAGGTAGAGGAGATCCCAGGACTGTAGGTCCCGGTGATCAGTGTGTTATTGGGACGGGAGGTAGAGGAGATCCCAGGGCTGTAGGTCCTGGTGATCAGTGTGTTAATGGGACAGGAGGGAGTGGAGATCCCAGGACTGTAGGTGTCGGTGATCAGTGCGTTAATGGGACGGGAGGTGGAGGAGATCCCAGGACTTTAGGTGTCGATGATCAGTGTGTTACTGGGACGGGAGGTAGAGGAGATCCCAGGACTGCAGGTCCCGGTGATCAGTGTGTTAATGGGACGGGAGGAAGAGGAGATCCCAAGACTGTAGGTCCCAGTGATCAGGGTGTTAATGGGACGGGAGGGAGAGGAGATCCCAGGACTGCAGGTGTCGGTGATCAGCGTGTTTATGGGGCGGGAGGTAGAGGAGATCCCAGGACTGTAGGTCCGGGTGATCAGTGTGTTAATGGGACGGGAGGTAGAGGAGATCCCAGGACTGTCTGTGTCGGTGATCAGTGTGTTACTGGGACGGGAGGTAGAGGAGATCCCAGGACTGTAGGTCCCGGTGATCAGTGTGTTAATGGGGGGAGAGGTAGAGGAGATCCCAGGACTGCAGGTCCCGGAGATCAGTGTGATAATGGGACGGGAGTTGGAGGAGATCCCGGGACTGTCGGTGTCGGTGATCGGTGTGTTAATGGGACGGGAGGTGGAGGAGATCCCAGGACTGTTGGTGTTGGTGATCAGTGTGTTAATGGGACTGGAGGTAGAGGAGATCCCAGGACTGTAGGTGTTGGTGATCAGTGTGTTAATGGGACTGGAGGTAGAGGAGATCCCAGGACTGTAAGTGTCGGTGATCAGTGTGTTAATGGGACGGGAGGTCGAGGAGATCCCAGGACTGTTGGTGTTGATGATCAGTGTGTTAATGGGACTGGAGGGAGAGGAGATCCCAGGACTGTCTGTCCCGGTGATCAGTGTGTTAATGGGATGGGAGGTAGAGGAGATCCCAGGACTGTAGGTGTCGGTGATCAGTGTGTTAATGGGACGGGAGGTAGGGGAGATCCCAGGACTGTTGGTGTCGGTGATCAGTGTGTTAATGGGACAGGAGGTAGAGGAGATCCCAGGACTCTAGGTGTCAGTGATCAGTGTGTTAATGGGACGGGAGGTAGACGAGATCCCAGGACTGTTGATGTCTGTGATCAGTGTGTTAATGGGACGGGAGGTAGAGGAGATCCCAGGACTGTAGGTGTCGGTGATCAGTGTGTTCATGGGACGGGAGGGAGAGGAGATCCCAGGACTGTAGGTGTCGGTGATCAGTGTGTTAATGGGACGGGAGGTAGAGGAGATCCCAGGACTGCAGGTGTCGGTGATCAGTGTGTTAATGGGACGGGAGGTAGAGGAGATCCCAGGACTGTAGGTGTCGGTGATCAGTGTGTTAATGGGACGGGAGGTAGAGGAGATCCCAGCGCTGCAGGTGTCGGTGATCAGTTTGTTAATGGGACGGGAGATAGAGGAGATCCCAGGACTGTCGGTGTCGGTGATCAGTGTGTTTATGGGACGGGAGGTAGAGGAGATCCCAGGACTGTAGGTGTCGGTGATCAGTGTGATAATGGGACGGGAGGTAGAGGAGATCCCAGGACTGCAGGTGTTGGTGATCAGTGTGTTAATGGGACGGGAGGTAGAGGAGATCCCAGGACTGTAGGTCCTGGTGATCAGAGTGTTAATGGGACGGGAGGTAGGGGAGATCCCAGGACTGTAGGTGTCGGTGATCAGTGTGTTAATGGGACGGGAGGTGGAGGAGATCCCAGGACTGAAGGTCCCGGTGATCAGTGTGTTAATGGGACGGGAGGTAGAGGAGATCCCAGGACTGTAGGTGTCGGTGATCAGTGTGTTAATGGGACGGGAGGTTGAGGAGATCCCAGGACTGTCGGTGTCGGTGATCAGTGTGTTAATGGGACGGGAGGTTGAGGAGATCCCAGGACTGTCGGTGTTGGTGATCAGTGTGTTAATGGGACGGGAGGTAGAGGAGATCCCAGGACTGTAGGTGTCGATGATCAGTGTGTTAATGGGACGGGAGGTTGAGGAGATCCCAGGACTGTCGGTGTCGGTGATCAGTGTGTTAATGGGACGGGAGGTAGAGGAGATCCCAGGACTGTAGGTGTCGGTGATCAGTGTGTTAATGGGACGGGAGGTAGAGGAGATCCCAGGACTGTAGGTGTCGATGATCAGTGTGTTAATGGGACGGGAGGTTGAGGAGATCCCAGGACTGTCGGTGTCGGTGATCAGTGTGTTAATGGGACGGGAGGTTGAGGAGATCCCAGGACTGTTGGTGTTGGTGATCAGTGTGTTAATGGGACGGGAGGTGGAGGAGATCCCAGGACTCTAGGTGTCGATGATCAGTATGTTAATGGGACGGGATGTTGAGGAGATCCCAGGACTGTAGGTCCCGGTGATCAGTGTGTTATTGGGACGGGAGGTAGAGGAGATCCCAGGACTGTCGGTGTTGGTGATCAGTGTGTTAATGGGACGGGAGGTAGAGGAGATCCCAGGACTGTCGGTGTTGGTGATCAGTGTGTTAATGGGACGGGAGGTAGAGGAGATCCCAGGACTGTCGGTGTCGGTGATCAGTGTGTTAATGGGACGGGAGGTAGAGGAGATCCCAGGACTGTAGGTCCCGGTGATCAGTGTGTTATTGGGACGGGAGGTAGAGGAGATCCCAGGGCTGTAGGTCCTGGTGATCAGTGTGTTAATGGGACAGGAGGGAGAGGAGATCCCAGGACTGTAGGTGTCGGTGATCAGTGCGTTAATGGGACGGGAGGTGGAGGAGATCCCAGGACTTTAGGTGTCGATGATCAGTGTGTTACTGGGACGGGAGGTAGAGGAGATCCCAGGACTGTAGGTGTCGGTGATCAGTGTGTTAATGGGACAGGAGGGAGAGGAGATCCCAGGACTGCAGGTGTCGATGATCAGCGTGTTTATGGGGCGGGAGGTAGAGGAGATCCCAGGACTGTAGGTCCGGGTGATCAGTGTGTTAATGGGACGGGAGGTAGAGGAGATCCCAGGACTGTCGGTGTCGGTGATCAGTGTGTTAATGGGACGGGAGGTAGAGGAGATCCCAGGACTGTAGGTGTCGGTGATCAGTGTGTTACTGGGACGGGAGGTAGAGGAGATCCCAGGACTGCAGGTCCCGGTGATCAGTGTGTTAATGGGACGGGAGGAAGAGGAGATCCCAGGACTGTAGGTCCCGGTGATCAGTGTGTTAATGGGGGGAGAGGTAGAGGAGATCCCAGGACTGTAGGTCCCGGAGATCAGTGTGATAATGGGACGGGAGTTGGAGGAGATCCCGGGACTGTCGGTGTCGGTGATCGGTGTGTTAATGGGACGGGAGGTGGAGGAGATCCCAGGACTGTCGGTGTCGGTGATCAGTGTGTTAATGGGACGGGAGGTAAAGGAGATCCCATGACTGTAGGTGTCCGTGATCAGTGTGTTAATGGGACGGGAGGTAGAGGAGATCCCAGGACTGTAGGTGTTGGTGATCAGTGTGTTAATGGGACTGGAGGGAGAGGAGATCCCAGGACTGTAAGTGTCGGTGATCAGTGTGTTAATGGGACGGGAGGTCGAGGAGATCCCAGGACTGTTGGTGTTGATGATCAGTGTGTTAATGGGACTGGAGGGAGAGGAGATCCCAGGACTGTCTGTCCCGGTGATCAGTGTGTTAATGGGACGGGAGGTAGAGGAGATCCCAGGAATGTAGGTGTCGGTGATCAGTGTGTTAATGGGACGGGAGGTAGGGGAGATCCCAGGTCTGTGGGTGTCGGTGATCAGTGTGTTAATGGGACGGGAGGTAGAGGAGATCCCAGGACTGTAGGTGTCGGTGATCAGTGTGTTTATGGGACGGGAGGTGGAGGAGATCCCAGGACTGTAGCTCCCGGTGATCAGTGTGTTAATGGGACGGGAGGTGGAGGAGATCCCAGGACTGTCGTTTCCGGTGATCAGTGTGTTAATGGGACAGGAGGGAGAGGAGATCCCAGGACTGCAGGTGTCGGTGATCAGCGTGTTTATGGGGCGGGAGGTAGAGGAGATCCCAGGACTGTCGGTGTCGGTGATCAGTGTGTTAATGGGACGGGAGGTAGAGGAGATCCCTGGACTGTAGGTGTCGGTGATCAGTGTGTTACTGGGACGGGAGGTAGAGGAGATCCCAGGACTGCAGGTCCCGGTGATCAGTGTGTTAATGGGACGGGAGGAAGAGGAGATCCCAGGACTGTAGGTCCCGGTGATCAGTGTGTTAATGGGGGGAGAGGTAGAGGAGATCCCAGGACTGTAGGTCCCTGAGATCAGTGTGATAATGGGACGGGAGTTGGAGGAGATCCCGGGACTGTCGGTGTCGGTGATCGGTGTGTTCATGGGACGGGAGGTGGAGGAGATCCCAGGACTGTCGGTGTCGGTGATCAGTGTGTTAATGGGACGGGAGGTAAAGGAGATCCCATGACTGTAGGTGTCCGTGATCAGTGTGTTAATGGGACGGGAGGTAGAGGAGATCCCAGGACTGTAGGTGTTGGTGATCAGTGTGTTAATGGGACGGGAGGTCGAGGAGATCCCAGGACTGTTGGTGTTGATGATCAGTGTGTTAATGGGACTGGAGGGAGAGGAGATCCCAGGACTGTCGGTCCCGGTGATCAGTGTGTTAATGGGACGGGAGGTAGAGGAGATCCCAGGAATGTAGGTGTCGGTGATCAGTGTGTTAATGGGACGGGAGGTAGGGGAGATCCCAGGTCTGTGGGTGTCGGTGATCAGTGTGTTAATGGGACGGGAGGTAGAGGAGATCCCAGGACTGTCAGTGTCGGTGATCAGTGTGTTAATTGGGTGGGCGTTCGTGGAGATCCCAGGACTCTAGGTGTCGGTGATCAGTGTGTTAATGGGACAGGAGGAAGAGGAGATCCCAGGACTGTCGTTTCCGGTGATCAGTGTGTTAATGGGACGGGAGGTAGAGGAGATCCCAGGACTGTTGGTGTCGGTGATCAGTGTGTTAATGGGACAGGAGGTCGAGGAGATCCCAGGATTGTAGGTGTCGGTGATCAGTGTGTTAATTGGGTGGGAGTTCGTGGAGATCCCAGGACTGCAGGTGTCGGTGATCAGTGTGTTCATGGGACGGGAGGGAGAGGAGATCCCAGGACTGTAGGTGTCGGTGATCAGTGTGTTCATGGGACGGGAGGGAGAGGAGATCCCAGGACTGTAGGTGTCGGTGATCAGTGTGTTAATGGGACGGGAGGTAGAGGAGATCCCAGGACTGCAGGTGTCGGTGATCAGTGTGTTAATGGGACGGGAGGTAGAGGAGATCCCAGGACTGTAGGTGTCGGTGATCAGTGTGTTAATGGGACGGGAGGGAGAGGAGATCCCAGCGCTGCAGGTGTCGGTGATCAGTTTGTTAATGGGACGGGAGATAGAGGAGATCCCAGGACTGTCGGTGTCGGTGATCAGTGTGTTTATGGGACGGGAGGTAGAGGAGATCCCAGGACTGTCGGTGTCGGTGATCAGTGTGATAATGGGACGGGAGGTAGAGGAGATCCCAGGACTGTAGGTGTTGGTGATCAGTGTGTTAATGGGACGGGAGGTAGAGAAGATCCCAGGACTGTAGGTCCTGGTGATCAGAGTGTTAATGGGACGGGAGGTAGGGGAGATCCCAGGACTGTAGGTGTCGGTGATCAGTGTGTTAATGGGACGGGAGGTGGAGGAGATCCCAGGACTGAAGGTCCCGGTGATCAGTGTGTTAATGGGACGGGAGGTAGAGGAGATCCCAGGACTGTAGGTGTCGGTGATCAGTGTGTTAATGGGACGGGAGGTAGAGGAGATCCCAGGACTGGAGGTGTTGGTGATCAGTGTGTTAATGGGACGGGAGGGAGAGGAGATCCCAGGACTGTAGGTCATGGTGATCAGTGTGTTAATGGGACGGGAGGTAGAGGAGATCCCAGGACTTTAGGTGTTGGTGATCAGTGTGTTAATGGGACGGGAGGGAGAGGAGATCCCAGGACTGTAGGTCATGGTGATCAGTGTGTTAATGGGACGGGAGGTAGAGGAGATCCCAGGAATGTAGGTATCGGTGATCAGTGTGGTAATGGGACGGGAGGTAGAGGAGATCCCAGGGCTGTTGGTGTCGGTGATCAGTGTGTTAATGGGACGGGAGGTAGAGGAGATCCCAGGACTGCAGGTGTCAGTGATCAGTGTGTTCATGGGACGGGAGGTAGAGGAGATCCCAGGGCTGTAGGTGTCGGTGATCAGTGTGTTAATGGGACGGGAGGTAGAGGAGATCCCAGGGCTGCAGGTGTCGGTGATCAGTGTGTTAATGGGGCGGGAGGCAGAGGAGATCCCAGGACTGTAGGTGTCGGTGATCAGTGTGTTAATGGGACGGGAGGTAGAGGAGATCCCAGGACTGTCGGTGTTGGTGATCAGTGTGTTAATGGGACGGGAGGGAGAGGAGATCCCAGGACTGTAGGTGTCGGCGATCAGTGTGTTAATGGGACGGGAGGTAGAGGAGATCCCAGGACTGTAGGTGTCGGTGATCAGTGTGTTAATGGGACGGGAGGTAGGGGAGATCCCAGGACTGTAGGTGTCGGTGATCAGTGTGTTAATGGGACGGGAGGTAGAGGAGATCCCAGGACTGCAGGTGTCAGTGATCAGTGTGTTAATGGGACGGGAGGTAGAGGAGATCCCAGGGCTGTAGGTGTCGGTGATCAGTGTGTTAATGGGACGGGAGGTAGAGGAGATCCCAGGACTGTCGGTGTTGGTGATCAGTGTGTTAATGGGACGGGAGGGAGAGGAGATCCCAGGACTGTAGGTCCCGGTGATCAGTGTGTTAATGGGACGGGAGGTAGAGGAGATCCCAGGACTGTCGGTGTCGGTGATCAGCGTATTAATGGGACGGGAGGTGGAGGAGATCCCAGGACTGTAGGTGTCGGTGATCAGTGTGTTAATGGGACGGGAGGTAGAGGAGATCCCAGGACTCTAGGTGTCGGTGATCAGTGTGTTAATGGGACGGGAGGTAGAGGAGATCCCAGGACTGTAGGTGTTGGTGATCAGTGTGTTAATGGGACGGGAGGTAGAGGAGATCCCAGGACTGTAGGTCCTGGTGATCAGAGTGTTAATGGGACGGGAGGTAGGGGAGATCCCAGGACTGTAGGTGTCGGTGATCAGTGTGTTAATGGGACGGGAGGTGGAGGAGATCCCAGGACTGAAGGTCCCGGTGATCAGTGTGTTAATGGGACGGGAGGTAGAGGAGATCCCAGGACTGTAGGTGTCGGTGATCAGTGTGTTAATGGGACGGGAGGTAGAGGAGATCCCAGGACTGGAGGTGTTGGTGATCAGTGTGTTAATGGGACGGGAGGGAGAGGAGATCCCATGACTGTCGGTGTCGGTGATCAGTGTGTTAATGGGACGGGAGGTCGAGGAGATCCCAGGACTGTAGGTGTTGGTGATCAGTGTGTTAATGGGACGGGAGGTCGGGGAGATCCCAGGACTGTAGGTGTCGGTGATCAGTGTGTTAATGGGACGGGAGGTGGAGGAGATCCCAGGACTGTAGGTCCTGGTGATCAGAGTGTTAATGGGACGGGAGGTAGGGGAGATCCCAGGACTGTAGGTGTCGGTGATCAGTGTGTTAATGGGACGGGAGGTAGAGGAGATCACAGGACTGCAGGTGTCGGTGATCAGTGTGTTAATGGGACGGGAGGTAGAGGAGATCCCAGGGCTGTAGGTGTCGGTGATCAGTGTGTTAATGGGACGGGAGGTAGAAGAGATCCCAGGACTGTAGGTGTCAGTGATCAGTGTGTTAATGGGACGGGAGGTAGAGGAGATCCCAGGACTGTAGATCCCGGTGATCAGTGTGTTAATGGGACGGGAGGGAGAGGAGATCCCAGGGCTGGAGGTGTCGGTGATCAGTGTGTTATTGGGACGGGAGGTAGAGGAGATCCCAGGACTGCAGGTGTCGGTGATCAGTGTGTTAATGGGACGGGAGGTAGAGGAGATCCCAGGACTGTCGGTGTTGGTGATCAGTGTGTTAATGGGACGGGAGGGAGAGGAGATCCCAGGACTGTAGGTTTCGATGATCAGTGTGTTAATGGGACGGGAGGTAGAGGAGATCCCAGGACTGTCGGTGTTGGTGATCAGTGTGTTAATGGGACGGGAGGGAGAGGAGATCCCAGGACTGTAGGTCCCGGTGATCAGTGTGTTAATGGGACGGGAGGTAGAGGAGATCCCAGGACTGTAGGTGTTGGTGATCAGTGTGTTAATGGGACGGGAGGTAGAGGAGATCCCAGGACTGTAGGTGTCGGTGATCAGTGTGTTAATGGGACGGGAGGTCGAGGAGATCCCAGGACTGTCGGTGTCGGTGATCAGTGTGTTAATGGGACGGGAGGTAGAGGAGATCCCAGGACTGTAGGTGTCGGTGATCAGTGTGTCCATGGAACGGGCGGTGGAGGAGATCCCAGGACTGTAGGTGTCGGTGATCAGTGTGTTAATGGGACGGGAGGTAGAGGAGATCCCAGGACTGTGGGTGTCGGTGATCAGTGTGTTAATGGGGCGGGAGGTGGAGGAGATCCCAGGACTGTAGGTCCCGGTGATCAGTGTGTTAATCGGACGGGAGGTAGAGGAGATCCCAGGACTGTAGGTGTCGGTGTTCAGTGTGTTAATGGGACGGGAGGTAGAGGAGATCCCAGGACTGTAGGTGTCGGTGATCAGTGTGTTAATGGGACGGGATTTACAGGAGATCCCGGGACTGTAGGTGTCGGTGATCAGTGTGTTAATGGGACGGGAGGTAGAGGAGATCCCAGGACTGTAGCTGTCGGTGATCAGTGTGTTAATGGGACGGGAGGTAGAGGAGATCCCAGGACTGTCGGTGTCGGTGATCAGTGTGTTAATGGGACGGGAGGTAGAGGAGATCCCAGGACTGTAGCTGTCGGTGATCAGTGTGTCTATGGAACGGGAGGTGGAGGAGATCCCAGGACTGTAGCTGTCGGTGATCAGTGTGTCTATGGAACGGGAGGTAGAGGAGATCCCAGGACTGTCGGTGTCCGTGATCAGTGTGTTAATGGGACAGGAGGTTGAGGAGATCCCAGGACTGTAGGTCCTGGTGATCAGAGTGTTAATGGGACGCGAGGCAGGTGAGATCCCAGGACTGTAGCTCCCGGTGATCAGTGTGTTAATGGGACGGGAGGTGGAGGAGATCCCAGGACTGTCGGTTCCGGTGATCAGTGTGTTAATGGGACGGGAGGTAGAGGAGTTCCCAGGACTGTCGGTTCCGGTGATCAGTGTGTTAATGGGACGGGAGGGAGAGGAGATCCCAGGACTGTGTCGGTGATCAGTGTGTTAATGGGACAGGAGGTCGAGGAGATCCCAGGACTGTAGGTGTCGGTGATCAGTGTGTTAATGGGACGGGAGGTAGACGAGATCCCAGGACTGTAGGTGTCGGCGATCAGTGTGTTAATGGGGCGGGAGGTAGAGGAGATCCCAGGACTGCAGGTGTCGGTGATCAGTGTGTTAATGGGATGGGAGGTAGAGGAGATCCCAGGACTGCAGGTGTCGGTGATCAGTGTGTTCATGGGGGGGGAGGTAGAGGAGATCCCATGACTGTAGGTGTCGGTGATCAGTGTGTTAATGGGACGGGAGGTAGAGGAGATCCCAGGACTGTAGGTGTCGGTGATCAGTGTGTTAATGAGGCGGGAGGGAGAGGAGATCCCAGGACTGTAGGTGTCGGTGATCAGTGTGTTAATGGGACGGGAGGTAGAGGAGATCCCAGGACTGTAGGTGTCGGTGATCAGCGTGTTAATGGGACGGGAGGTAGAGGAGATCCCGGGACTGTGGGTGTCGGTGATCAGTGTGTTAATGGGACGGGAGGTAGAGGAGATCACAGGACTGTAGGTGTCGGTGATCAGTGTGTTAATGGGACGGGAGGTAGAGGAGATCCCAGGACTGTAGGTGTCGGTGATCAGTGTGTTAATGGGACGGGAGGTAGAGGAGATCCCAGGACTGTAGGTGTCGGTGATCAGTGTGTTAATGGGCGGGAGGTAGAGGAGATCCCAGGACTGCAGATGTCGGTGATCAGTGTGTTAATGGGGGGGAGATAGACGAGATCCCAGGATTGTAGGTGTCGGTGATCAGTGTGTTAATGGGACGGGAGGTAGAGGAGATCCCAGGACTGTAGGTGTCGGTGATCAGTGTGTTCATGGGACGGGAGGGAGAGGAGATTCCAGGACTGTAGGTGTTGGTGATCAGTGTGTTAATGGGACGGGAGGTAGAGGAGATCCCAGGACTGTCGGTGTCGGTGATCAGTATGTTAATGGAACGGGAGGTAGAGGAGATCCCAGGACAGTAGCTGTCGGTGATCAGTGTGTTAATGGGACGGGAGGGAGAGGAGATCCCAGGACTGTAGGTTTCGATGATCAGTGTGTGAATGGGACGGGAGGTAGAGGAGATCCCAGGACTGTCGGTGTTGGTGATCAGTGTGTTAATGGGACGGGAGGGAGAGGAGATCCCAGGACTGTAGGTCCTGGTGATCAGTGTGTTAATGGGACGGGAGGTAGAGGAGATCCCAGGACTGTAGGTGTTGGTGATCAGTGTGTTAATGGGACGGGAGGTAGAGGAGATCCCAGGACTGTAGGTGTCGGTGATCAGTGTGTTAATGGGACGGGAGGTCGAGGAGATCCCAGGACTGTCGGTGTCGGTGATCAGTGTGTTAATGGGACGGGAGGTAGAGGAGATCCCAGGACTGTAGGTGTCGGTGATCAGTGTGTCCATGGAACGGGCGGTGGAGGAGATCCCAGGACTGTAGGTGTCGGTGATCAGTGTGTTAATGGGACGGGAGGTAGAGGAGATCCCAGGACTGTGGGTGTCGGTGATCAGTGTGTTAATGGGGCGGGAGGTGGAGGAGATCCCAGGACTGTAGGTCCCGGTGATCAGTGTGTTAATCGGACGGGAGGTAGAGGAGATCCCAGGACTGTAGGTGTCGGTGTTCAGTGTGTTAATGGGACGGGAGGTAGAGGAGATCCCAGGACTGTAGGTGTCGGTGATCAGTGTGTTAATGGGACGGGATTTACAGGAGATCCCGGGACTGTAGGTGTCGGTGATCAGTGTGTTAATGGGACGGGAGGTAGAGGAGATCCCAGGACTGTAGCTGTCGGTGATCAGTGTGTTAATGGGACGGGAGGTAGAGGAGATCCCAGGACTGTCGGTGTCGGTGATCAGTGTGTTAATGGGACGGGAGGTAGAGGAGATCCCAGGACTGTAGCTGTCGGTGATCAGTGTGTCTATGGAACGGGAGGTGGAGGAGATCCCAGGACTGTAGCTGTCGGTGATCAGTGTGTCTATGGAACGGGAGGTAGAGGAGATCCCAGGACTGTCGGTGTCCGTGATCAGTGTGTTAATGGGACAGGAGGTTGAGGAGATCCCAGGACTGTAGGTCCTGGTGATCAGAGTGTTAATGGGACGCGAGGCAGGTGAGATCCCAGGACTGTAGCTCCCGGTGATCAGTGTGTTAATGGGACGGGAGGTGGAGGAGATCCCAGGACTGTCGGTTCCGGTGATCAGTGTGTTAATGGGACGGGAGGTAGAGGAGTTCCCAGGACTGTCGGTTCCGGTGATCAGTGTGTTAATGGGACGGGAGGGAGAGGAGATCCCAGGACTGTGTCGGTGATCAGTGTGTTAATGGGACAGGAGGTCGAGGAGATCCCAGGACTGTAGGTGTCGGTGATCAGTGTGTTAATGGGACGGGAGGTAGACGAGATCCCAGGACTGTAGGTGTCGGCGATCAGTGTGTTCATGGGACGGGAGGGAGAGGAGATCCCAGGACTGTAGGTGTCGGCGATCAGTGTGTTAATGGGGCGGGAGGTAGAGGAGATCCCAGGACTGCAGGTGTCGGTGATCAGTGTGTTAATGGGATGGGAGGTAGAGGAGATCCCAGGACTGCAGGTGTCGGTGATCAGTGTGTTCATGGGGGGGGAGGTAGAGGAGATCCCATGACTGTAGGTGTCGGTGATCAGTGTGTTAATGGGACGGGAGGTAGAGGAGATCCCAGGACTGTAGGTGTCGGTGATCAGTGTGTTAATGAGGCGGGAGGGAGAGGAGATCCCAGGACTGTAGGTGTCGGTGATCAGTGTGTTAATGGGACGGGAGGTAGAGGAGATCCCAGGACTGTAGGTGTCGGTGATCAGCGTGTTAATGGGACGGGAGGTAGAGGAGATCACAGGACTGTAGGTGTCGGTGATCAGTGTGTTAATGGGACGGGAGGTAGAGGAGATCCCAGGACTGTAGGTGTCGGTGATCAGTGTGTTAATGGGACGGGAGGTAGAGGAGATCCCAGGACTGTAGGTGTCGGTGATCAGTGTGTTAATGGGCGGGAGGTAGAGGAGATCCCAGGACTGCAGATGTCGGTGATCAGTGTGTTAATGGGGGGGAGATAGACGAGATCCCAGGATTGTAGGTGTCGGTGATCAGTGTGTTCATGGGACGGGAGGGAGAGGAGATTCCAGGACTGTAGGTGTTGGTGATCAGTGTGTTAATGGGACGGGAGGTAGAGGAGATCCCAGGACTGTCGGTGTCGGTGATCAGTGTGTAAATGGGGGGGAGATAGAGGAGATCCCAGGACTGTAGGTCCCGGTGATCAGTGTGTTAATGGGACGGGAGGTAGAGGAGATCCCAGGACTGTAGGTGTCGGTGATCAGTATGTTAATGGGACGGGAGGTAGAGGAGATCCCAGGACAGTAGCTGTCGGTGATCAGTGTGTTAATGGGGGGGAGATAGAGGAGATCCCAGGACTGTAGGTCCCGGTGATCAGTGTGTTAATGGGACGGGAGGTAGAGGAGATCCCAGGACTGTAGGTGTCGGTGATCAGTATGTTAATGGGACGGGAGGTAGAGGAGATCCCAGGACAGTAGCTGTCGGTGATCAGTGTGTTAATGGGGGGGAGGTAGAGGAGATCCCAGGACTGTAGGTGTCGGTGATCAGTATGTTAATGGGACGGGAGGTAGAGGAGATCCCAGGACTGTAGGTGTCGGTGATCAGTGTGTTAATGGGGCGGGAGGGAGAGGAGATCCCAGGACTGTTGCTGTCGGTGATCAGTGTGTTAATGGGGGGAGGTAGAGGAGATCCCAGGACTGTAGGTGTCGGTGATCAGTGTGTTAATGGGGCGGGAGGTAGAGGAGATCCTAGGACTGTAGGTCCCGGTGATCAGTGTGTTAATCGGGCGGGAGGTGGAGGAGATCCCAGGACTGTAGGTGTCGGTGATCAGTGTGTTAATGGGACGGGAGTTAGAGGAGATCCCAGGACTGTCGGTGTCGGTGATCAGTGTGTTAATGGGACGGGAGTTAGAGGAGATCCCAGGACTGTCGGTGTCGGTGATCAGTGTGTTAATGGGACGGGAGGTAGAGGAGATCCCAGCGCTGCAGGTGTCGGTGAACAGTGTGTTAATGGGACGGGAGTTAGAGGAGATCCCAGGACTGTCGGTGTCGGTGATCAGTGTGTTGATGGGAAGGGAGATAGAGGAGATCCCATGAATGTAGGTGTCGGTGATCAGTGTGTTAATGGGACAGGAGGTCGAGGAGATCCCAGGACTGTAGGTGTCGGTGATCAGTGTGTTAATGGGACGCGAGGCAGGGGAGATCCCAGGACTGCAGTTGTCGGTGATCAGTGTGTTAATGGGACGGGAGGTAGAGGAGATCCCAGGACTGTCGGTGTTGGTGATCAGTGTGTTAATGGGACGGGAGGTAGTGGAGATCCCAGGACTGTAGGTGTCGGTGATCAGTGTGTTAATCGGACGGGAGGTAGAGGAGATCCCAGGACTGTAGGTGTTGGTGATCAGTGTGTTAATGGGACGGGAGGTAGAGGAGATCCCAGGACTGTAGGTCCTGGTGATCAGAGTGTTAATGGGACGGGAGGTAGGGGAGATCCCAGGACTGCAGGTGTTGGTGATCAGTGTGTTAATGGGACGGGAGGTAGAGGAGATCCCAGGACTGCAGGTGTTGGTGAACAGTGTGTTAATGGGACGGGAGGTAGAGGAGATCCCAGGACTGTAGGTGTCGGTGATCAGTGTGTTAATGGGACGGGAGGTAGAGGAGATCCCAGGACTGTAGGTGTCGGTGATCAGTGTGTTAATGGGACGGGAGGTAGAGGAGATCCCAGGACTGTAGGTGTTGGTGAACAGTGTGTTAATGGGACGGGAGGTCGAGGAGATCCCAGGACTGTAGGTGTCGGTGATCAGTCTGTTAACGGGACGGGAGGTGGAGGAGATCCCAGGACTGTAGGTGTCGGTGATCAGTGTGTTAATGGGACGGGAGGTAGAGGAGATCCCAGGACTGTCGGTGTCGGTGATCAGTGTGTTAATGGGACGGGAGTTAAAGCAGATCCCAGGACTGGAGGTGTCGGTGATCAGTGTGTTAATGGGACGGGAGGTAGAGGAGATCCCAGGACTGTCGGCGTTGGTGATCAGTGTGTTAATGGGACGGGAGGTAGAGGAGATCCCGGGACTGTCGGTGTCGGTGATCAGTGTGTTAATGGGACGGGAGGTAGAGGAGATCCCAGGACTGTAGGTGTCGGTGATCAGTGTGTTAATGGGACGGGAGGTAGAGGAGATCCCAGGACTGTAGGTGTCGGTGATCAGTGTGTTAATGGGACAGGAGGTAGAGGAGATCCCAGGACGGTCGGTGTTGGTGATCAGTGTGTTAATGGGGGGGGAGGCAGAGGAGATCCCAGGACTGTCGGTGTCGGTGATCAGTGTGTTAATGAGGCAGGAGGTAGAGGAGATCCCAGGAATGCAGGTGTCGGTGATCAGTGTGTTAATGGGGCGGGATGTAGAGGAGATCCCAGGACTGTTGGTGTCGGTGATCAGTGTGTTAATGGGACGGGAGGTAGAGGAGATCCCAGGACTGTAGGTGTCGGTGATCAGTGTGTTAATGGGACGGGAAGTAGAGGAGATCCCAGGACTGTCGGTGTCGGTGATCAGTGTGTTAATGGGACGGGAGTTAGAGGAGATCCCAGGACTGTCGGTGTCGGTGATCAGTGTGTTAATGGGACGGGAGGTAGAGGAGATCCCAGCGCTGCAGGTGTCGGTGATCAGTGTGTTAATGGGACGGGAGTTAGAGGAGATCCCAGGACTGTCGGTGTCGGTGATCAGTGTGTTGATGGGAAGGGAGACAGAGGAGATCCCATGAATGTAGGTGTCGGTGATCAGTGTGTTAATGGGACAGGAGGTCGAGGAGATCCCAGGACTGTAGGTGTCGGTGATCAGTGTGTTAATGGGACGGGAGGTAGAGGAGATCCCAGGACTGTAGGTGTCGGTGAGCAGTGTGTTAATAGGACGAGAGGTTGAGGAGATCCCAGGACTGTAGGTGTCGGTGATCAGTGTGTTAATGGGACGGGAGGTAGAGGAGATCCCATGACTGTAGGTGTCGGTGATCAGTGTGCTAATGGGACGGGAGGTAGAGGAGATCCCATGACTGTAGGTGTCGGTGATCAGTGTGTTAATCGAACGGGAGGTAGAGGAGATCCCAGGACTGTCGGTGTCGGTGATCAGTGTGTTAATGGGGCGGGAGGTAGAGGAGATCCCAGGACTGAAGGTGTCGATGATCAGTGTGTTAATTGGGTGGGAGGTAGAGGAGATCCCAGGACTGTAGGTCCTGGTGATCAGAGTGTTAATGGGACGCGAGGCAGGGGAGATCCCAGGACTGCAGTTGTCGGTGATCAGTGTGTTAATGGGACGGGAGGCAGAGGAGATCCCAAGACTGTCGTTGTCGGTGATCAGTGTGTTAATGGGGCGGGAGGTAGAGGAGATCCCAGGACTGTAGGTGTCGGTGATCAGTGTGTTAATTGGGTGGGAGGTAGTGGAGATCCCAGGACTGTAGGTGTCGGTGATCAGTGTGTTAATGGGACGGGAGGGTGAGGAGATCCCAGGACTGTTGATGTCGGTGATCAGTGTGTTAATCGGACGCGAGGTAGAGGAGATCCCAGGACTGTAGGTGTTGGTGATCAGTGTGTTAATGGGACGGGAGGTAGAGGAGATCCCAGGACTGTCGGTCCTGGTGATCAGAGTGTTAATGGGACGGGAGGTAGGGGAGATCCCAGGACTGTAGGTGTCGGTGATCAGTGTGTTAATGGGACGGGAGGTAGAGGAGATCCCAGGACTGTAGGTGTTGGTGAACAGTGTGTTAATGGGACGGGAGGTAGAGGAGATCCCAGGACTGTCGGTGTCGGTGATCAGTGTGTTAATGGGACGGGAGTTAGAGGAGATCCCAGGACTGTAGGTGTCGGTGATCAGTGTGTTAATGGGACGGGAGGTAGAGGAGATCCCGGGACTGTAGGTGTCGGTGATCAGTGTGTTAATTGGGTGGGAGGTAGTGGAGATCCCAGGACTGTAGGTGTCGGTGATCAGTGTGTTAATGGGACGGGAGGGTGAGGAGATCCCAGGACTGTAGATGTCGGTGATCAGTGTGTTAATCGGACGGGAGGTAGAGGAGATCCCAGGACTGTCGGCGTTGGTGATCAGTGTGTTAATGGAACGGGAGGTAGAGGAGATCCCGGGACTGTAGGTGTCGGTGATCAGTGTGTTAATGGGACAGGAGGTAGAGGAGATCCCAGGACGGTCGGTGTTGGTGATCAGTGTGTTAATGGGGGGGGAGGCAGAGGAGATCCCAGGACTGTCGGTGTCGGTGATCAGTGTGGTAATGGGACGGGAGCGAGAGGAGATCCCAGGACTGTAGGTGTCGGTGATCAGTGCGTTAATGAGGCGGGAGGTAGAGGAGATCCTAGGACTGTCGGTGTCGGTGATCAGTGTGTTAATGAGGCAGGAGGTAGAGGAGATCCCAGGACTGTAGGTGTCGGTGATCAGTGTGTTAATGTGGCGGGAGGTAGAGGAGATCCCAGGACTGTTGGTGTCGGTGATCAATGTGTTAATGGGACGGGAGGTAGAGGAGATCCCAGGACTGTAGGTGTCGGTGATCAGGGTGTTAATGGGACGGGAAGTAGAGGAGATCCCAGGACTGTAGGTGTCGGTGATCAGTGTGTTAATGGGACGGGAGGTAGAGGAGATCCCAGGACTGTAGGTGTCGGTGATCAGTGTGTTAATGGGACGGGAAGTAGAGGAGATCCCAGGACTGTTGGTGTCGGTGATCAGTGTGTTAATGGGACGGGAGGTAGAGGAGATCCCAGGACTGTCGGCGTTAGTGATCACTGTGTTAATGGGACGGGAGGTAGAGGAGATCCCAGGACTGTAGGTGTCGGTGATCAGTGTGTTAATGGGGCGGGAGGGAGAGGAGATCCCAGGTCTGTAGGTCCCGGTGATCACTGTGTTAATTGGACGGGAGGTAGAGGAGATCCCAGGACTGTCGGTGTTGGTGATCAGTGTGTTAATGGGGGGGGAGGCAGAGGAGATCCCAGGACTGTCGGTGTCGGTGATCAGTGTGGTAATGGGACGGGAGGTAGAGGAGATCCCAGGACTGTCGGCGTTGGTGATCACTGTGTTAATGGGACGGGAGGTAGAGGAGATCCCAGGACTGTAGGTGTCGGTGATCAGTGTGTTAATGGGGCGGGAGGGAGAGGAGATCCCAGGTCTGTGGGTCCCGGTGATCACTGTGTTAATTGGACGGGAGGTAGAGGAGATCCCAGGACTGTCGGTGTTGGTGATCAGTGTGTTAATGGGGGGGGAGGCAGAGGAGATCCCAGGATTGTAGGTGTCGGTGATCAGTGTGTTAATGGGACGAGAGGTAGAGGAGATCCCAGGACTGTAGGTGTCGGTGATCAGTGTGTTAATGGGACAGGAGGTAGAGGAGATCCCAGGACTGTAGGTGTCCGTGATCAGTGTGTTAATGGGACAGGAGGTGGAGGAGATCCCAGGACTGTAGGTTCCGGTGATCAGTGTGTTAATGGGACGGTAGGTTGAGGAGATCCCAGGACTGTAGGTGTCGGTGATCAGTGTGTTAATGGGACGGGAGGTCGAGGAGATCCCGGGACTGTTGGTCCCGGTGATCAGTGTGTTAATGGGGCGGGAGGTGGAGGAGATCCTAGGACTGTAGGTCCCGGTGATCAGTGTGTTAATGGGGCGGGAGGTAGAGGAGATCCCAGGACTGTCGGTCCCAGTGATCAGTTTGTTAATGGGACGGGAGATAGAGGAGATCCCAGGACTGTAGGTGTCGGTGATATGTGTATTAATGGGGCAGGAGGGAGAGGAGATCCCAGGACTGTAGGTGTCGGTGATCAGTGTGTTTATGGGACGGGAGGTGGAGGAGATCCCAGGACTGTAGGTCCCGGTGATCAGTGTGTTAATGGGACGGCAGGTTGAGGAGATCCCAGGACTGTAGGTGTCGGTGATCAGTGTGATAATTGGGTGGGAGGTCGTGGAGATCCCAGGACTGTAGGTGTCGGTGATCAGTGTGTTAATGGGATGGGAGGTAGAGGAGATCCCAGTACTGTAGGTGTCGGTGATCAGTGTGTTAATGGGACGGGAGGTAGAGGAGATCCCAGGACTGTAGGTGTCGGTGATCAGTGTGGAAATGGGATGGGAGGTAGAGGAGATCCCAGGACTGTAGGTGTCGGTGATCAGTGTGTTAATGTGGCGGGAGGTAGAGGAGATCCCATGACTGCAGGTGTCGGTGATCTGTGTGTTAATGGGACGGGAGCGTGAGGAGATCCCAGGACTGTTGGTGTCGGTGATCAGTGTGTTCATGGGACGGGAGGTAGAGGAGATCACAGGACTGGAGTTGTCAGTGATCAGTGTGTTAATGGGACGGGAGGTAGAGGAGATCCCAGGACTGTAGGTGTCGGTGATCAGTGTGTTAATGGGACGGGAGGTAGAGGAGATCCCAGGACTGTAGGTGTCGGTGATCAGTGTGTTAATGAGGCGGGAGGTAGAGGAGATCCCAGGACTGTAGGTGTCGGTGATCAGTGTGTTAATGGGACGGGAGGTAGAGGAGATCCCAGGACTGTAGGTGTCGGTGATCAGTGTGTTAATGGGACGGGAGGTGGAGCAGATCCCAGGACTGTCGGTGTTGGTGATCAGTGTGTTAATGGGACGGGAGGTAGAGGAGATCCCATGAATGTTGTTGTCGGTGATCAGTGTGTTAATGTGGCGGGAGGTAGAGGAGATCCCGGGACTGTCGGTGTTGGTGATCAGTGTGTTAATGGGACGGGAGGGAGAGGAGATCCCAGGACTGTAGGTGTCGGTGATCAGTGTGTTAATGGGACGGGAGGCAGAGGAGATCCCAGGACTGTAGGTGTTGGTGATCAGTGTGTTAATGGGACGGGAGGTAGAGGAGATCCCAGGACTGTAGGTGTCGGTGATCAGTGTGTTAATGGGACGGGAGGTAGAGGAGATCCCAGGACTGTCGGTGTTGGTGATCAGTGTGTTAATGGGACGGCAGGCAGAGGAGATCCCAGGACTGTAGGTGTCGGTGATCAGTGTGTTAATGGGACGGGAGGTAGAGGAGATCCCAGGACTGTCGGTGTTGGTGATCTGTGTGTTAATGGGATGGGAGGTAGAGGAGATCCCAGGACTGTAGGTCCCGGTGATCAGTGTGTTAATGGGACGGGAGGTAGAGGAGATCCCAGGACTGTAGGTGTCGGTGATCAGTGTGTAAATGGGGCGGGAGGGAGAGGAGATCCCAGGTCTGTAGGTCCCGGTGATCACTGTGTTAATTGGACGGGAGGTAGAGGAGATCCCAGGACTGTCGGTGTTGGTGATCAGTGTGTTAATGGGGGGGGAGGCAGAGGAGATCCCAGGACTGTCGGTGTCGGTGATCAGTGTGGTAATGGGACGGGAGCGAGAGGAGATCCCAGGACTGTAGGTGTCGGTGATCAGTGTGTTAATGAGGCGGGAGGGAGAGGAGATCCCAGGACTGTCGGTGTCGGTGATCAGTGTGTTAATGGGACGGGAGGTAGAGGAGATCCCAGGAATGCAGGTGTCGGTGATCAGTGTGTTAATGTGGCGGGAGGTAGAGGAGATCCCAGGTCTGTTGGTGTCGGTGATCAGTGTGTTCATGGGACGGGAGGGAGAGGAGATCCCAGGACTGTCGGTGTCGGTGATCAGTGTGTTAATGGGACGGGAGGGAGAGGAGATCCCAGGACTGTCGGTGTCGGTGATCAGTGTGTTAATGCGACGGGAGGGAGAGGAGATCCCAGGACTGTCGGTCCCGGTGATCAGTGTGTTCATGGGACGGGAGGGAGAGGAGATTCCACGACTGTAGGTGTCGGTGATCAGTGTGTTAATGGGACGGGAGGTAGAGGAGATCCCAGCGCTGCAGGTGTCGGTGATCAGTGTGTTAATGGGACAGGAGTTCGAGGAGATCCCTGGACTGTAGGTGTTGGTGATCAGTTTGTTAATGGGACGGGATGTGGAGGAGATCCCAGGACTGTAGGTGTCGGTGATCAGTGTGTTAATGGGACGGGAGGAAGAGGAGATCCCAAGACTGTAGGTCCTGGTGATCAGTGTGTTATTGGGACGGGAGGTAGAGGAGATCCCAGGACTGTCGGTTCCGGTGATCAGTGTGTTAATGGGACGGGAGGTTGAGGAGATCCCAGGACTGTCGGTGTCGGTGATCAGTGTGTTAATGAGGCAGGAGGTAGAGGAGATCCCAGGAATGCAGGTGTCGGTGATCAGTGTGTTAATGTGGCGGGAGGTAGAGGAGATCCCAGGACTGTTGGTGTCGGTGATCAGTGTGTTAATGGGACGGGAGGTAGAGGAGATCCTGGGACTGTCGGTGTCGGTGATCAGTGTGTTAATGGGACGGGAGGTAGAGGAGATCCCAGGACTGTAGGTGTTGGTGATCAGTGTGTTAATGCGACGAGAGGGAGAGGAGATCCCAGGACTGTCGGTCCCGGTGATCAGTGTGTTAATGGGACGGGAGGTAGAGGAGATCCCAGGACTGTAGCTCCCGGTGATCAGTGTGTTAATGGGACGGGAGGTAGAGGAGATCCCAGGACTGTTGGTGTCGGTGATCAGTGTGTTAATGCGACGAGAGGGAGAGGAGATCCCAGGACTGTCGGTCCCGGTGATCAGTGTGTTAATGGGACGGGAGGTAGAGGAGATCCCAGGACTGTCGGTCCCGGTGATCAGTGTGTTAATGCGACGGGAGGGAGAGGAGATCCCAGGACTGTAGCTGTCGGTGATCAGTGTGTTCATGGGACGGGAGGGAGAGGAGATTCCACGACTGTAGGTGTCGGTGATCAGTGTGTTAATGGGACGGGAGGTCGAGGAGATCCCAGGACTGCAGGTGTCAGTGATCAGTGTGTTAATGGGACGGGAGGTGGAGGAGATCCCAGGACTGTAGGTCCCGGTGATCAGTGTGTTAATGGGACGGGAGGTAGAGGAGATCCCAGGACTGTAGGTGTCGGTGATCAGTGTGTTAATGGGACAGGAGGTAGAGGAGATCCCAGGACTGTAGCTGTCGGTGATCAGTGTGTTAATGGGGGGGAGATAGAGGAGATCCCAGGACTGTAGGTGTCTGTGATCAGTGTGTTAATGGGATGGGAGGTAGAGGAGATCCCAGGACTGTAGGTGTCGGTGATCAGTGTGTTAATGGGACGGGAGGTAGAGGAGATTCCAGGACTGTAGGTGTCCGTGATCAGTGTGTTAATGGGACAGGAGGTGGAGGAGATCCCAGGACTGTAGGTTTCGGTATCAGTGTGTTTATGGGACGGTAGGTTGAGGAGATCCCAGGTCTGTGGGTGTCGGTGATCAGTGTGTTAATGGGACGGGAGGTCGAGGAGATCCTGGGACTGTAGGTGTCGTTGATCAGTGTGTTAATGGGACGGGAGGGAGAGGAGATCCCGGGACTGTTGGTCCCGGTGATCAGTGTGTTAATGGGGCGGGAGGTAGAGGAGATCCCAGGACTGTCGGTCCCAGTGATCAGTTTGTTAATGGGACGGGAGATAGAGCAGATCCCAGGACTGTAGGTGTCGGTGATCTGTGTGTTAATGGGGCAGGAGGGAGAGGAGATCCCAGGACTGTAGGTGTCGGTGATCAGTGTGTTTATGGGACGGGAGGTGGAGGAGATCCCAGGACTGTAGGTCCCGGTGATCAGTGTGTTAATGGGACGGTAGGTTGAGGAGATCCCAGGACTGTAGGTGTCGGTGATCAGTGTGATAATTGGGTGGGAGGTCGTGGAGATCCCAGGACTGTAGGTGTCGGTGATCAGTGTGTTAATGGGACGGGAGGTAGAGGAGATCCCAGGACTGTAGGTATCGGTGATCAGTGTGTTAATGGGATGGGAGGTAGAGGAGATCGCAGGACTGTAGGTGTCGGTGATCAGTGTGTTAATGGGACGGGAGGTAGAGGAGATCCCAGGACTGCAGGTGTCGTTGATCAGTGTGTTAATGGGACGGGAGGTAGAGGAGATCCCAGGAATGCAGGTGTCGGTGATCAGTGTGTAAATGGGATGGGAGGTAGAGGAGATCCCAGGACTGTAGGTGTCGGTGATCAGTGTGTTAATGTGGCGGGAGGTAGAGGAGATCCCATGACTGCAGGTGTCGGTGATCTGTGTGTTAATGGGACGGGAGCGTGAGGAGATCCCAGGACTGTTGGTGTCGGTGATCAGTGTGTTCATGGGACGGGAGGTAGAGGAGATCACAGGACTGGAGTTGTCAGTGATCAGTGTGTTAATGGGACGGGAGGTGGAGGAGATCCCTGGACTGTAGGTCCCGGTGATCAGTGTGTTAATGGGACGGGAGGTGGAGGAGATCCCAGGAATGCAGGTGTCGGTGATCAGTGTGTTAATGTGGCGGGAGGTAGAGGAGATCCCATGACTGTAGGTGTCGGTGGTCAGTGTGTTAATGAGGCGGGAGGTAGAGGAGATCCCAGGACTGTAGGTGTCGGTGATCAGTGTGTTAATGGGACGGGAGGCAGAGGAGATCCCAGGACTGTAGGTGTTGGTGATCAGTGTGTTAATGGGACGGGAGGTAGAGGAGATCCCAGGACTGTAGGTGTCGGTGATCAGTGTGTTAATGGGACGGGAGGTAGAGGAGATCCCAGGACTGTCGGTGTTGGTGATCAGTGTGTTAATGGGACGGGAGGCAGAGGAGATCCCAGGACTGTAGGTGTCGGTGATCAGTGTGTTAATGGGACGGGAGGTAGAGGAGATCCCAGGACTGTCGGTGTTGGTGATCAGTGTGTTAATGGGATGGGAGGTAGAGGAGATCCCAGGACTGTAGGTCCCGGTGATCAGTGTGTTAATGGGACGGGAGGTAGAGGAGATCCCAGGACTGTAGGTGTCGGTGATCAGTGTGTAAATGGGGCGGGAGGGAGAGGAGATCCCAGGTCTGTAGGTCCCGGTGATCACTGTGTTAATTGGACGGGAGGTAGAGGAGATCCCAGGACTGTCGGTGTTGGTGATCAGTGTGTTAATGGGGGGGGAGGCAGAGGAGATCCCAGGACTGTCGGTGTCGGTGATCAGTGTGGTAATGGGACGGGAGCGAGAGGAGATCCCAGGACTGTAGGTGTCGGTGATCAGTGTGTTAATGAGGCGGGAGGGAGAGGAGATCCCAGGACTGTCGATGTCGGTGATCAGTGTGTTAATGAGGCAGGAGGTAGAGGAGATCCCAGGAATGCAGGTGTCGGTGATCAGTGTGTTAATGTGGCGGGAGGTCGAGGAGATCCCAGGTCTGTTGGTGTCGGTGATCAATGTGTTAATGCGACGGGAGGGAGAGGAGATCCCAGGACTGTCGGTCCCGGTGATCAGTGTGTTCATGGGACGGGAGGGAGAGGAGATTCCACGACTGTAGGTGTCGGTGATCAGTGTGTTAATGGGGTGGGAGGTGGAGGAGATCCCAGGACTGTAGGTGCCGGTGATCAGTGTGTTAATGGGACGGGAGGTAGAGGAGATCCCAGCGCTGCAGGTGTCGGTGATCAGTGTGTTAATGGGACAGGAGTTCGAGGAGATCCCTGGACTGTAGGTGTTGGTGATCAGTTTGTTAATGGGACGGGATGTGGAGGAGATCCCAGGACTGTAGGTGTCGGTGATCAGTGTGTTAATGGGACGGGAGGTAGAGGAGATCCCAGGACTGTAGGTCCTGGTGATCAGAGTGTTGATGGGACGGGAGGTAGAGGAGATCCCAGGACTGTAGGTGTCGGTGATCAGTGTGTTAATGGGCGGGAGGTAGAGGAGATCCCAGGACTGTAGGTGTTGGTGATCAGTGTGTTAATGGGACGGGAGGTGGAGGAGATCCCAGGACTGTAGGTGTCGGTGATCAGTGTGTTAATGGGACGGGAGGTGGAGGAGATCCCAGGACTGAAGGTCTCGGTGATCAGTGTGTTAATGGGACGGGAGGTGGAGGAGATCCCAGGACTGTAGGTGTCGGTGATCAGTGTGTTAATGGGACGGGAGGTGGAGGAGATCCCAGGACTGTAGGTGTCGGTGATCAGTGTGTTAATGGGACGGGAGTTGGAGGAGATCCCAGGACTGTAGGTGTCGGTGATCAGTGTGTTAATGGGACGGGAGGTTGAGGAGATCCCAGGACTGTAGGTGTCGGTGATCAGTGTGTTAATGGGACGGTAGGTAGAGGAGATCCCGGGACTGTAGGTGTCGGTGATCAGTGTGTTAATGGGACGGGAGGTAGAGGAGATCCCAGGACTGTAGGTGTCGGTGATCAGTGTGTTAATGTGGCGGGAGGTAGAGGAGATCCCAGGACTGTAGGTGTTGGTGATCAGTGTGTTAATGGGACGGGAGGTGGAGGAGATCCCAGGAATGCAGGTGTCGGTGATCAGTGTGTTAATGTGGCGGGAGGTAGAGGAGATCCCAGGTCTGTTGGTGTCGGTGATCAGTGTGTTAATGGGACGGGAGGTAGAGGAGATCCCAGGACTGCAGGTGTCGGTGATCAGTGTGTTAATGGGACGGGAGGTAGAGGAGATCCCGGGTCTGTTGGTGTCGCTGATCAATGTGTTAATGCGACGGGAGGGAGAGGAGATCCCACGACTGTAGGTGTCGGTGATCAGTGTGTTAATGGGACGGGAGGTAGAGGAGATCCCAGGACTGTAGGTGTCGGTGATCAGTGTGTTAATGAGACGAGAGGGAGAGGAGATCCCAGGACTGTAGATGTCGGTGATCAGTGTGTTAATGGGACGGGAGGTAGAGGAGATCCCAGGACTGTAGGTGTCGGTGATCAGTGTGTTAATGGGACAGGAGGTAGAGGAGATCCCAGGACTGTAGCTGTCGGTGATCAGTGTGTTAATGGGGGGGAGATAGAGGAGATCCCAGGACTGTAGGTGTCTGTGATCAGTGTGTTAATGGGACGGGAGGTAGAGGAGATCCCAGGACTGTAGGTGTCGGTGATCAGTGTGTTAATGGGACGGGAGGTGGAGGAGATCCCAGGACTGTAGGTGTCCGTGATCAGTGTGTTAATGGGACAGGAGGTGGAGGAGATCCCAGGACTGTAGGTTTCGGTATCAGTGTGTTTATGGGACGGTAGGTTGAGGAGATCCCAGGTCTGTGGGTGTCGGTGATCAGTGTGTTAATGGGACGGGAGGGAGAGGAGATCCCGGGACTGTTGGTCCCGGTGATCAGTGTGTTAATGGGGCGGGAGGTAGAGGAGATCCCAGGACTGTCGGTCCCAGTGATCAGTTTGTTAATGGGACGGGAGATAGAGCAGATCCCAGGACTGTAGGTGTCGGTGATCTGTGTGTTAATGGGGCAGGAGGGAGAGGAGCTCCCAGGACTGTAGGTGTCGGTGATCAGTGTGTTTATGGGACGGGAGGTGGAGGAGATCCCAGGACTGTAGGTCCCGGTGATCAGTGTGTTAATGGGACGGTAGGTTGAGGAGATCCCAGGTCTGTGGGTGTCAGTGATCAGTGTGTTAATGGGACGGGAGGTGGAGGAGATCCCAGGACTGTAGGTGTCGGTGATCAGTGTGTTAATGTGACAGGAGGTCGAGGAGATCCCAGGACTGTAGGTGTCGGTGATCAGTGTGATAATTGGGTGGGAGGTAGTGGAGATCCCACGACTGTAGGTTTCGGTGATCAGTGTGTTAATGGGACGGGAGGTAGAGGAGATCCCAGGACTGTTGATGTCTGTGATCAGTATGTTAATGGGACGGGAGGTAGAGGAGATCCCAGGACTGTAGGTGTCGGTGATCAGTGTGATAATTGGGTGGGAGGTAGTGGAGATCCCACGACTGTAGGTGTCGGTGATCAGTGTGTTAATGGGACGGGAGGTAGAGGAGATCCCAGGACTGTAGGTGTCGGTGATCAGTGTGTTAATGGGACGGGAGGTAGAGCAGGTCCCAGGACTGTAGATCCCGGTGATCAGTGTGTTAATGGGATGGGAGGTAGAGGAGATCCCAGGACTGTAGGTGTCGGTGATCAGTGTGTTAATGGGACGGGAGGTAGAGGAGATCCCAGGACTGCAGGTGTCGTTGATCAGTGTGTAAATGGGATGGGAGGTAGAGGAGATCCCAGGAATGCAGGTGTCGGTGATCAGTGTGTTAATGTGGCGGGAGGTAGAGGAGATCCCATGACTGTAGGTGTCGGTGATCTGTGTGTTAATGGGACGGGAGCGAGAGGAGATCCCAGGACTATAGGTGTTGGTGATCAGTGTGTTAATGGGACGGGAGGTGGAGGAGATCCCAGGAATGCAGGTGTCAGTGATCAGTGTGTTAATGTGGCAGGAGGTAGAGGAGATCCCATGACTGTAGGTGTCGGTGATCAGTGTGTTAATGGGACGGGAGGTAGAGGAGATCCCAGGACTGTAGGTGTCAGTGATCAGTGTGTTAATGTGGCAGGAGGTAGAGGAGATCCCATGACTGTAGATGTCGGTGATCAGTGTGTTAATGGGACGGGAGGTAGAGGAGATCCCAGGACTGTAGGTGTCGGTGATCAGTGTGTTAATGGGACGGGAGGTAGAGGAGATCCCAGGAATGCAGGTGTCAGTGATCAGTGTGTTAATGTGGCAGGAGGTAGAGGAGATCCCATGACTGTCGGTGTCGGTGATCAGTGTGTTAATGGGACGGGAGGCAGAGGAGATCCCAGGACTGTAGGTGTCGGTGATCAGTGTGTTAATGGGACGGGAGGTCGTGGAGATCCCAGGACTGTAGGTGTTGGTGATCAGTGTGTGAATGAGTCGGGAGGTAGTGGAGATCCCAGGACTGTAGGTGTCAGTGATCAGTGTGTTAATGGGACGGGAGGTGGAGGAGATCCCATGACTGTTGTTGTCGGTGATCAGTGTGTTAATGGGACGGGAGGTGGAGGAGATCCCAGGATTGTAGGTCCCGTTGATCAGTGTGTTAATGTGGCGGGAGGTAGAGGAGATCCCAGGACTGTTGGTGTCGGTGATCAGTGTGTTAATGGGACGGGAGGTGGAGGAGATCCCAGGACTGTAGGTCCCGGTGATCAGTGTGTTAATGGGACGGGAGGTGGAGGAGATCCCAGGACTGTCGGTGTCGGTGATCAGTGTGTTAATGGGACGGGAGGTAGAGGAGATCCCAGGACTGTAGGTGTCGGTGATCAGTGTGTTAATGGGACGGGAGGTAGAGGAGATCCCAGGACTATAGGTGTCGGTGATCAGTGTGTTAATGGGACGGGAGGTAGAGGAGATCCCAGGACTGTAGGTGTCGGTGATCAGTGTGTTAATGGGACGGGAGGTAGAGGAGATCCCAGGACTATAGGTGTCGGTGATCTGTGTGTTAATGGGACGGGAGGTAGAGGAGATCCCAGGACTGTAGGTCCTGGTGATCAGAGTGTTGATGGGACGGGAGGTAGAGGAGATCCCAGGACTGTAGGTGTCGGTGATCAGTGTGTTAATGGGGCGGGAGGTAGAGGAGATCCCAGGACTGTAGGTGTTGGTGATCAGTGTGTTAATGGGACGGGAGGTGGAGGAGTTCCCAGGACTGCAGATGTCGGTGATCAGTGTGTTAATGGGACGGGAGGTAGAGGAGATCCCAGGACTGTAGGTGTCGGTGATCAGTGTGTTAATGGGACGGGAGGTGGAGGAGATCCCAGGACTGTAGGTGTCGGTGATCAGTGTGTTAATGGGACGGGAGGTGGAGGAGATCCCAGGAATGTAGGTCCCGGTGATCAGTGTGTTAATGGACTGTAGGTCTCGGTGATCAGTATGTTAATGGGACGGGAGTGAGAAGAGATCCCAGGACTGCAGATGTCGTTGATCAGTGTGTTAATGGGACGGGAGGTAGAGGTGATCCCAGGACTGTAGGTCCCGGTGATCAGTGTGTTAATGGGGAGGGAGGTAGAGGAGATCCCAGGACTGTAGGTGTCGGTGGTCAGTGTGTTAATGGGGCGGGAGGGAGAGGAGATCCCAGGTCTGTAGGTCCCAGTGATCACTGTGTTAATTGGACGGGAGGTAGAGGAGATCCCAGGACTGTCGGTGTTGGTGATCAGTGTGTTAATGGGGGGGGAGGTAGAGGAGATTCCAGGACTGTAGATGTCAGTGATCAGTGTGTTAATGGGACGGGAGGGAGAGGAGATCCTGGGACTGTAGGTGTCGGTGATCAGTGTGTTAATGGGACGGGAGGTAGAGGAGATCCCAGGTCTGTAGGTCCCGGTGATCACTGTGTTAATTGGACGGGAGGTAGAGGAGATCCCAGGACTGTCGGTGTTGGTGATCAGTGTGTTAATGGGGGGGGAGGCAGAGGAGATCCCAGGACTGTCGGTGTCGGTGATCAGTGTGTTAATGAGGCGGGAGGGAGAGGAGATCCCAGGACTGTCGGTGTCGGTGATCAGTGTGTTAATGAGGCAGGAGGTAGAGGAGATCCCAGGAATGCAGGTGTCGGTGATCAATGTGTTAATGCGACGGGAGGGAGAGGAGATCCCAGGACTGTCGGTCCCAGTGATCAGTGTGTTCATGGGACGGGAGGGAGAGGAGATTCCACGACTGTAGGTGTCGGTGATCAGTGTGTTAATGGGACGGGAGGTAGAGGAGATCCCAGGACTGTAGGTGTTGGTGATCAGTGTGTTAATGGGACGGGAGGTGGAGGAGATCCCAGGACTGTAGGTGTCGGTGATCAGTGTGTTAATGGGACGAGAGGGAGAGGAGATCCCAGGACTGTAGATGTCGGTGATCAGTGTGTTAATGGGACGGGAGGTCGAGGAGATCCCAGGACTGTAGGTGTCGGTGATCAGTGTGTTAATGGGACGGGAGGTGGAGGAGATCCCAGGACGGTAGGTGTCGGTGATCAGTGTGTTAATGGGACAGGAGGTAGAGGAGATCCCAGGACTGTAGCTGTCGGTGATCAGTGTGTTAATGGGGGGGAGATAGAGGAGATCCCGGGAATGTTGGTCCCGGTGATCAGTGTGTTAATGGGGCGGGAGGTAGAGGAGATCCTAGGATTGTAGGTCCCGGTGATCAGTTTGTTAATGGGATGGGAGATAGAGGAGATCCCAGCACTGTCGGTGTCGGTGATCTGTGTGTTAATGGGGCAGGAGGGAGAGGAGATCCCAGGACTGTAGGTGTCGGTGATCAGTGTGTTAATGGGACGGTAGGTTGAGGAGATCCCAGGTCTGTGGGTGTCGGTGATCAGTGTGTTAATGGAACGGGAGGTGGAGGAGATCCCAGGACTGTAGGTGTCGGTGATCAGTGTGTTAATTGGGTGGGAGGTAGTGGAGATCCCAGGACTGTAGGTATCGGTGATCAATGTGTTAATGGAATGGGAGGTAGAGGAGATCCCAGGACTGTCGGTGTCGGTGATCAGTGTGTTAATGGGATGGGAGATAGAGGAGATCCCAGGACTGTAGGTGTCGGTGATCAGTTTGTTAATTGGGTGGGAGGTAGAGGAGATCCCAGGACTGTAGGTGTCGGTGATCAGTGTGTTAATGGGACGGGAGGTAGAGGAGATCCCAGGACTGTAGGTGTCGGTGATCAGTGTGTTAATGGGACGGGAGGTAGAGGAGATCCCAGGACTGTCGGTGTCGGTGATCAGTGTGTTAATGGGACCCGAGGGGGAGGAGATCCCAGGACTGTAGGTGTCGGTGATCAGTGTGTTAATGGGATGGGAGGTAGAGGAGATCGCAGGACTGTAGGTATCGGTGATCAGTGTGTTAATGGGATGGGAGGTAGAGGAGATCGCAGGACTGTAGGTGTCGGTGATCAGGGTGTAAATGGAATGGGAGGTAGAGGAGATCCCAGGACTGTAGTTCCCGGTGATCAGTGTGTTAATGGGACGGGAGGTAGAGGAGATCCCAGGACTGTAGGTGTCGGTGATCAGTGTGTTAATGGGACGGGAGGTAGAGGAGATCCCAGGACTGTAGGTCCCGGTGATCAGTGTGTTAATGGGACGGGAGGTAGAGGAGATCCCAGGACTGTAGGTGTCGGTGATCAGTGTGTTAATGGGACGGGAGGTAGAGGAGATCCCAGGACTGTAGGTGTCGGTGATCAGTGTGTTAATGGGACGGGAGGTAGAGGAGATCCCAGGACTGTAGGTGTCGGTGATCAGTGTGTTAATGGGACGGGAGGTGGAGGAGATCCCAGGACTGTAGGTGTCGGTGATCAGTGTGTTCATGGGACGGGAGGTGGAGGAGATCCCAGGAATGTAGGTCCCGGTGATCAGTGTGTTAATGGACTGTAGGTCTCGGTGATCAGTATGTTAATGGGACGGGAGTGAGAAGAGATCCCAGGACTGCAGATGTCGTTGATCAGTGTGTTAATGGGACGGGAGGTAGAGGTGATCCCAGGACTGTAGGTCCCGGTGATCAGTGTGTTAATGGGGAGGGAGGTAGAGGAGATCCCAGGACTGTAGGTGTCGGTGGTCAGTGTGTTAATGGGGCGGGAGGGAGAGGAGATCCCAGGTCTGTAGGTCCCAGTGATCACTGTGTTAATTGGACGGGAGGTAGAGGAGATCCCAGGACTGTCGGTGTTGGTGATCAGTGTGTTAATGGGGGGGGAGGTAGAGGAGATCCCAGGACTGTAGATGTCAGTGATCAGTGTGTTAATGGGACGGGAGGGAGAGGAGATCCTGGGACTGTAGGTGTCGGTGATCAGTGTGTTAATGGGACGGGAGGTAGAGGAGATCCCAGGTCTGTAGGTCCCGGTGATCACTGTGTTAATTGGACGGGAGGTAGAGGAGATCCCAGGACTGTCGGTGTTGGTGATCAGTGTGTTAATGGGGGGGGAGGCAGAGGAGATCCCAGGACTGTCGGTGTCGGTGATCAGTGTGGTAATGGGACGGGAGCGAGAGGAGATCCCAGGACTGTAGGTGTCGGTGATCAGTGTGTTAATGAGGCGGGAGGGAGAGGAGATCCCAGGACTGTCGGTGTCGGTGATCAGTGTGGTAATGGGACGGGAGGTAGAGGAGATCCCAGGACTGTAGGTGTCGGTGATCAGTGTGTTAATGTGGCGGGAGGTAGAGGAGATCCCAGGTCTGTTGGTGTCGGTGATCAGTGTGTTAATGCGACGGGAGGGAGAGGAGATCCCAGGACTGTCGGTCCCAGTGATCAGTGTGTTCATGGGACGGGAGGGAGAGGAGATTCCACGACTGTAGGTGTCGGTGATCAGTGTGTTAATGGGACGGGAGGTAGAGGAGATCCCAGCGCTGCAGGTGTCGGTGATCAGTGTGTTAATGGGACAGGAGTTCGAGGAGATCCCAGGACTGTAGGTGTTGGTGATCAGTGTGTTAATGGGACGGGAGGTGGAGGAGATCCCAGGACTGTAGGTGTCGGTGATCAGTGTGTTAATGGGACGAGAGGGAGAGGAGATCCCAGGACTGTAGATGTCGGTGATCAGTGTGTTAATGGGACGGGAGGTCGAGGAGATCCCAGGACTGTAGGTGTCGGTGATCAGTGTGTTAATGGGACGGGAGGTGGAGGAGATCCCAGGACGGTAGGTGTCGGTGATCAGTGTGTTAATGGGACAGGAGGTAGAGGAGATCCCAGGACTGTAGCTGTCGGTGATCAGTGTGTTAATGGGGGGGAGATAGAGGAGATCCCGGGAATGTTGGTCCCGGTGATCAGTGTGTTAATGGGGCGGGAGGTAGAGGAGATCCTAGGATTGTAGGTCCCGGTGATCAGTTTGTTAATGGGATGGGAGATAGAGGAGATCCCAGCACTGTCGGTGTCGGTGATCTGTGTGTTAATGGGGCAGGAGGGAGAGGAGATCCCAGGACTGTAGGTGTCGGTGATCAGTGTGTTAATGGGACGGTAGGTTGAGGAGATCCCAGGTCTGTGGGTGTCGGTGATCAGTGTGTTAATGGAACGGGAGGTGGAGGAGATCCCAGGACTGTAGGTGTCGGTGATCAGTGTGTTAATTGGGTGGGAGGTAGTGGAGATCCCAGGACTGTAGGTATCGGTGATCAATGTGTTAATGGAATGGGAGGTAGAGGAGATCCCAGGACTGTCGGTGTCGGTGATCAGTGTGTTAATGGGATGGGAGGTAGAGGAGATCCCAGGACTGTAGGTGTCGGTGATCAGTTTGTTAATTGGGTGGGAGGTAGAGGAGATCCCAGGACTGTAGGTGTCGGTGATCAGTGTGTTAATGGGACGGGAGGTAGAGGAGATCCCAGGACTGTAGGTGTCGGTGATCAGTGTGTTAATGGGACGGGAGGTAGAGGAGATCCCAGGACTGTCGGTGTCGGTGATCAGTGTGTTAATGGGACCCGAGGGGGAGGAGATCCCAGGACTGTAGGTGTCGGTGATCAGTGTGTTAATGGGATGGGAGGTAGAGGAGATCGCAGGACTGTAGGTATCGGTGATCAGTGTGTTAATGGGATGGGAGGTAGAGGAGATCGCAGGACTGTAGGTGTCGGTGATCAGGGTGTAAATGGAATGGGAGGTAGAGGAGATCCCAGGACTGTAGTTCCCGGTGATCAGTGTGTTAATGGGACGGGAGGTAGAGGAGATCCCAGGACTGTAGGTGTCGGTGATCAGTGTGTTAATGGGACGGGAGGTAGAGGAGATCCCAGGACTGTAGGTCCCGGTGATCAGTGTGTTAATGGGACGGGAGGTAGAGGAGATCCCAGGACTGTAGGTGTCGGTGATCAGTGTGTTAATGGGACGGGAGGTAGAGGAGATCCCAGGACTGTAGGTGTCGGTGATCAGTGTGTTAATGGGACGGGAGGTAGAGGAGATCCCAGGATTGCAGGTGTCAGTGATCAGTGTGTTAATGTGGCGGGAGGTAGAGGAGATCCCAGGACTGTAGTTCCCGGTGATCAGTGTGTTAATGGGACGGGAGGTAGAGGAGATCGCAGGACTGTATTTCCCGGTGATCAGTGTATTAATGGGACGGTAGGTGGAGGAGATCCCAGGACTGTTGGTGTTGGTGATCAGTGTGTTAATGGGACGGGAGGTGGAGGAGATCCCAGGACTGTAGGTCCCGGTGATCAGTGTGTTAATGGGACGGGAGGTAGAGGAGATCCCAGGACTGTAGGTGTCGGTGATCAGTTTGTTAATGGAGCGGGAGGTAGAGGAGATCCCAGGGCTGTAGGTGTTGGTGATCAGTGTGTTAATGGGACGGGAGGTAGAGGAGATCGCAGGACTGTAGGTGTTGGTGATCAGTGTGTTAATGGGACGGGAGGTGGAGGAGATCCCAGGACTGTAGGTCCCGGTGATCAGTGTGTTAATGGGACGGGAGGTAGAGGAGATCCCAGGACTGTAGGTGTTGGTGATCAGTGTCTTAATGGAGCGGAAGGTAGAGGAGATCCCAGGACTGCAGGTGTCGGTGATCAGTGTGTTAATGGGACGGGAGGTAGAGGAGATCCCAGGACTGTCGGTGTTGGTGATCAGTGTGTTAATGGGACGGGAGGTGGAGGAGATCCCAGGAATGTAGGTCCCGGTGATCAGTGTGTTCATGGGACGGGAGGGAGAGGAGATCCCAGGACTGTCGGTGTCGGTGATCAGAGTGTTAATGGGACGGGAGGTGGAGGAGATCCCAGGACTGTCGGTGTCGGTGATCAGTGTGTTAATGGGACGGGAGGTAGAGGAGATCCCAGGACTGTAGGTGTCGGTGATCAGTGTGTTAATGGGACGGGAGGTAGAGGAGATCCCAGGACTGTAGGTGTTGGTGATCAGTGTGTTAATGGGATGGGAGGTAGAGGAGATCCCAGGAATGTAGGTCTCGGTGATCAGTATGTTAATGGAACGGGAGTGAGACGAGATCCCAGAACTGCAGATGTCGTTGATCAGTGTGTTAATGGGACGGGAGGTAGAGGAGATCCCAGGACTGTAGGTCCCGGTGATCAGTGTGTTAATGGGGAGGGAGGTAGAGGAGATCTCAGGACTGTAGATGTCGGTGATCAGTGTGTAAATGGTGCGGGAGGTAGAGGAGATCCCAGGTCTGTAGGTCCCGGTGATCACTGTGTTAATTGGACGGGAGGTAGAGGAGATCCCAGGACTGTCGGTGTCGGTGATCACTGTGTTAATTGGACGGGAGGTAGAGGAGATCCCAGGACTGTCGGTGTTGGTGATCAGTGTGTTAATGAGGCGGGAGGTAGAGGAGATCCCAGGACTGTCGGTGTCGGTGATCAGTGTGTTAATGAGGCAGGAGGTAGAAGAGATCCCAGGAATTCAGGTGTCGGTGATCAGTGTGTTAATGGGACGGGAGGTAGAGGAGTTCCCAGGACTGTAGGTGTTGGTGATCAGTGTGTTAATGGGACGGGAGGTAGAGGAGTTCCCAGGACTGTAGGTGTTGGTGATCAGTGTGTTAATGGGACGGGAGGGAGAGGAGATCCCAGGACTGTCGGTCCCGGTGATCAGTGTGTTCATGGGACGGGAGGGAGAGGAGATTCCAGGACTGTAGGTGTCGGTGATCAGTGTGTTAATGGGACGGGAGGTGGAGGAGATCCCAGCGCTGCAGGTGTCGGTGATCAGTGTGTTAATGGGACAGGAGTTCGAGGAGATCCCAGGACTGTAGGTGTTGGTGATCAGTGTGTTAATGGGACGGGAGGTGGAGGAGATCCCAGGACTGTAGGTGTCGGTGATCAGTGTGTTAATGGGACGAGAGGGAGAGGAGATCCCAGGACTGTAGATGTCGGTGATCAGTTTGTTAGTGGGACGGGAGGTCGAGGAGATCCCAGGACTGTAGGTGTCGGTGATCAGTGTGTTAATGGGACGGGAGGTAGAGGAGATCCCAGGACTGTAGGTGTCGGTGATCAGTGTGTTAATGGGACGGGAGGTAGAGGAGATCCCAGGACTGTAGCTGTCGGTGATCAGTGTGTTAATGGGGGGGAGATAGAGGAGATCCCAGGACTGTAGGTGTCTGTGATCAGTGTGTTAATGGGACGGGAGGTAGAGGAGATCCCAGGACTGTAGGTGTCGGTGATCAGTGGGTTAATGGGACGGGAGGTAGAGGAGATCCCAGGACTGTAGGTGTCTGTGATCAGTGTGTTAATGGGACGGCAGGTGGAGGAGATCCCAGGACTGTAGGTTCCGGTGATCAGTGTGTTAATGGGACGGGAGGTGGATGAGATCCCAGGACTGTAGGTGTCGGTGATCAGTGTGTTAATGGTACGGGAGGTGGAGGAGATCCCAGGAATGTAGGTTCCGGTGATCAGTGTGTTAATGGGACGGTAGGTTGAGGAGATCCCAGGTCTGTGGGTGTCGGTGATCAGTGTGTTAATGGGACGGGAGGTAGAGGAGATCCCAGGACTGTCGGTCCCAGTGATCAGTTTGTTAATGGGACGGGAGATAGAGGAGATCCCAGGACTGTCGGTGTCGGTGATCAGTGTGTTAATGGGACGGGAGGTGGAGGAGATCCCGGGACTGTAGGTGTCGGTGATCAGTGTGTTAATGGGACGGGAGGTAGAGGAGATCCCAGGACTGTAGGTGTCGGTGATCAGTGTGTTTATGGGACGGGAGGTGGAGGAGATCCCAGGACTGTAGGTCCCGGTGATCAGTGTGTTAATGGGACGGGAGGTGGAGGAGATCCCAGGACTGTAGGTGTCGGTGATCAGTGTGTTAATGGGACAGGAGGTCGAGGAGATCCCAGGACTGTAGGTGTCGGTGATCAGTGTGTTAATGGGACAGGAGGTCGAGGAGATCCCAGGACTGCAGGTGTCGGTGATCAGTGTGTTAATGGGACGGGAGGTGGAGGAGATCCCAGGACTGTAGGTGTCGGTGATCAGTGTGTTAATGGGACGGGAGGTAGAGGAGATCCCAGGACTGTAGGTGTCGGTGATCAGTGTGATAATTGGGTGGGAGGTAGTGGAGATCCCAGGACTGTCGGTCACGGTGATCAGTGTGTTAATGGGACGGAAGGTAGAGGAGATCCCAGGACTGTCGGTGTCGGTGATCAGTGTGTTAATGGGACGGGAGGTAGAGGAGATCCCAGGACTGTCGGTGTTGGTGATCAGTGTGTTAATGCGACGGGAGGTGGAGGAGATCCCAGGAATGTAGGTCCCGGTGATCAGTGTGTTAATGGGACGGGAGGGAGAGGAGATCCCAGGACTGTAGGTGTCGGTGATCAGTGTGTTAATGGGACGGGAGGTAGAGGAGATCCCAGGACTGTCGGTGTCGGTGATCAGTGTGTTAATGGGACGGGAGGTAGAGGAGATCCCAGGACTGTAGGTGTCGGTAATCAGTGTGTTAATGGGACGGGAGGTAGAGGAGATCCTGGGACTGTCGGTCCCTTTGATCAGTGTGTTAATGGGGCGGGAGGTAGATGAGATCCCAGGACTGTCGGTGTCGGTGATCAGTGTGTTAATGGGACGGGAGGTAGAGGAGATCCCAGGACTGTCGGTGTCGGTGATCAGTGTGTTAATGGGACGGGAGGTGGAGGAGATCCCAGGACTGTCGGTGTTGGTGATCAGTGTGTTAATGCGACGGGAGGTGGAGGAGATCCCAGGAATGTAGGTCCCGGTGATCAGTGTGTTAATGGGACGGGAGGGAGAGGAGATCCCAGGACTGTAGGTGTCGGTGATCAGTGTGTTAATGGGACGGGAGGTAGAGGAGATCCCAGGACTGTCGGTGTCGGTGATCAGTGTGTTCATGGGACGGGAGGTAGAGGAGATCCCAGGACTGTAGGTGTCGGTAATCAGTGTGTTAATGGGACGGGAGGTAGAGGAGATCCTGGGACTGTAGGTCCCTTTGATCAGTGTGTTAATGGGGCGGGAGGGAGATGAGATCCCAGGACTGTCGGTCCCAGTGATCAGTTTGTTAATGGGACGGGAGATAGAGGAGATCCCAGGACTGTAGGTGTCAGTGATCTGTGTGTTAATGGGGGGGAGATAGAGGAGATCCCAGGACTGTCGGTGTTGGTGATCAGTGTGTTAATGGGGGGGAGATAGAGGAGATCCCAGGACTGTCGGTGTTGGTGATCAGTGTGTTAATGGGACGGGAGGTGGAGGAGATCCCAGGACTGTAGCTGTCGGTGATCAGTGTGTTAATGGGGGGGAGATAGAGGAGATCCCAGGACTGTCGGTGTTGGTGATCAGTGTGTTAATGGGACGGGAGGTGGAGGAGATCCCAGGACTGTAGGTGTCGGTGATCAGTGTGTTAATGGTACGGGAGGTAGAGGAGATCCCAGGACTGTAGCTGTCGGTGATCAGTATGTTAATGGGGGGGAGATAGAGGAGATCCCAGGACTGTCGGTGTTGGTGATCAGTGTGTTAATGGGACGGGAGGTGGAGGAGATCCCAGGAATGTAGGTCCCGGTGATCAGGGTGTTAATGGGACGGGAGGGAGAGGAGATCCCAGGACTGTAGGTTCCGCTGATCAGTGTGTTAATGGGACGGGAGGTGGAGGAGATCCCAGGACTGTAGGTGTCGGTGATCAGTGTGTTAATGGGACGGGAGTTGGAGGAGATCCCAGGACTGTAGGTTCCGGTGATCAGTGTGTTAATGGGACGGTAGGTTGAGGAGATCCCAGGTCTGTGGGTGTCGGTGATCAGTGTGTTAATGGGACGGGAGGTCGAGGAGATCCCGGGACTGTTGGTGTCTGTGATCAGTGTGTTAATGGGGGGGAGATAGAGGAGATCCCAGGACTCTAGGTGTCGGTGATCAGTGTGTTAATGGGACGGGAGGTGGAGGAGATTCCAGGACTGTAGGTGTCGGTGATCAGTGTGTTAATGGGGCGGGAGGTAGAGGAGATCCTAGGACTGTCGGTCCCAGTGATCAGTTTGTGAATGGGACGGGAGATAGAGGAGATCCCAGGAATGTAGGTGTCGGTGATCTGTGTGTTAATGGGACGGGAGGTGGAGGAGATCCCAGGACTGTAGGTCCCGGTGATCAGTGTGTTAATGGGACGGTAGGTTGAGGAGATCCCAGGTATGTGGGTGTCGGTGATCAGTGTGTGAATGGGACGGGAGGTAGAGGAGATCCCAGGACTGTAGGTGTCGGTGATCAGTGTGTTAATGGGACGGGAGGTAGTGGAGATCCCAGGACTGTAGGTGTCGGTGATCAGTGTGTTAATGGGACGGGAGGGAGAGGAGATCCCAGGACTGTAGGTCCCAGTGATCAGTGTGTTAATGGGCGGGAGGTAGTGGAGATCCCAGGACTGCAGATGTCGGTGATCAGTGTGTTAATGGGACGGGAGGTAGTGGAGATCCCAGGACTGTAGGTGTCGGTTATCAGTGTGTTTATGGGACGGGAGGTGGAGGAGATCCCAGGACTGTAGGTCCCGGTGATCAGTGTGTTAATGGGACGGTAGGTTGAGGAGATCCCAGGTATGTGGGTGTCGGTGATCAGTGTGTGAATGGGACGGGAGGTAGAGGAGATCCCAGGACTGTAGGTGTCGGTGATCAGTGTGTTAATGGGACGGGAGGTAGTGGAGATCCCAGGACTGTAGGTGTCGGTGATCAGTGTGTTAATGGGACGGGAGGGAGAGGAGATCCCAGGACTGTAGGTCCCAGTGATCAGTGTGTTAATGGGCGGGAGGTAGTGGAGATCCCAGGACTGCAGATGTCGGTGATCAGTGTGTTAATGGGACGGGAGGTAGTGGAGATCCCAGGACTGTAGGTGTCGGTGATCAGTGTGTTAATGGGACGGGAGGTAGAGGAGATCCCAGGACTGTAGGTCCTGGTGATCAGTGTGTTAATGGGACGGGAGGTGGAGGAGATCCCAGGACTGTAGGTGTCGGTGATCAGTGTGTTAATGGGACGGGAGGTGGAGGAGATCCCAGGACTGTAGGTGTCGGTGATCAGTGTGTTAATGGGACGGGAGGTAGTGGAGATCCCAGGACTGTAGGTGTCGGTGATCAGTGTGTTAAGGGTACGGGAGGTAGAGGAGATCCCAGGGCTGTAGGTGTCGGTGATCAGTGTGTTAATGGGACGGGAGGTGGAGGAGATCCCAGGAATGTAGGTGTCGGTGATCAGTGTGTTAATGGGACGGGAGGTAGAGGAGATCCCAGGACTGTAGGTGTCGGTGATCTGTATGTTAATGGAACGGGAGTGAGAGGAGATCCCAGAACTGCAGATGTCGTTGATCAGTGTGTTAATGGGACGGGAGGTAGAGGAGATCCCAGGACTGTAGGTCCCGGTGATCAGTGTGTTAATGGGGAGGGAGGTAGAGGAGATCCCAGGACTGTAGGTGTCGGTGATCAGTGTGTTAATGGGGCGGGAGGTAGAGGAGATCCCAGGACTGTAGATGTCGGTGATCAGTGTGTAAATGATGCGGGAGGTCGAGGAGATCCCAGGTCTGTAGGTCCCGGTGATCACTGTGTTAATTGGACGGGAGGTAGAGGAGATCCCAGGACTGTCGGTGTTGGTGATCAGTGTGTTAATGGGGGGGGAGGCAGAGGAGATCCCAGGACTGTCGGTGTCGGTGATCAGTGTGTTAATGAGGCAGGAGGTAGAAGAGATCCCAGGAATGCAGGTGTCGGTGATCAGTGTGTTAATGGGACGGGAGGTAGAGGAGATCCCAGGACTGTAGGTGTCGGCGATCAGAGTGTTAATGGGACGGGAGGTAGAGGAGATCCCAGGACTGTCGGTGTCGGTGATCAGTGTGTTAATGGGACGGGAGGTAGAGGAGATCCCGGGTCTGTTGGTGTCGGCGATCAGTGTGTTAATGGGACGGGAGGGAGAGGAGATCCCAGGACTGTCGGTCCCGGTGATCAGTGTGTTCATGGGACGGGAGGGAGAGGAGATTCCAGGACTGTAGGTGTCGGTGATCAGTGTGTTAATGGGACGGGAGGTAGAGGAGATCCCAGCGCTGCAGGTGTCGGTGATCAGTGTGTTAATGGGACAGGAGTTCGAGGAGATCCCAGGACTGCAGGTGTTGGTGATCAGTGTGTTAATGGGACGGGAGGTGGAGGAGATCCCAGGACTGTAGGTGTCGGTGATCAGTGTGTTAATGGGACGAGAAGGAGAGGAGATCCCAGGACTGTAGATGTCGGTGATCAGTTTGTTAATGGGACGGGAGGTCGAGGAGATCCCAGGACTGTAGGTGTCGGTGATCAGTGTGTTAATGGGACGGGAGGTAGAGGAGATCCCAGGACTGTAGGTGTCGGTGATCAGTGTGTTAATGGGACGGGAGGTAGAGGAGATCCCAGGACTGTAGCTGTCGCTGATCAGTGTGTTAATGGGGGGGAGATAGAGGAGATCCCAGGACTGTAGGTGTCTGTGATCAGTGTGTTAATGGGACGGGAGGTAGAGGAGATCCCACGACTGTAGGTGTCGGTGATCAGTGGGTTAATGGGACGGGAGGTAGAGGAGATCCCAGGACTGTAGGTGTCTGTGATCAGTGTGTTAATGGGACGGGAGGTGGAGGAGATCCCAGGACTGTAGGTTCCGGTGATCAGTGTGTTAATGGGACGGGAGGTGGAGGAGATCCCAGGACTGTAGGTGTCGGTGATCAGTGTGTTAATGGGATGGGAGGTGGAGGAGATCCCAGGACTGTAGGTGTCGTTGATCAGTGTGTTAATGGGACGGGAGGTAGAGGAGATCCCGGGACTGTTGGTCCCGGTGATCAGTGTGTTAATGGGGCGGGAGGTAGAGGAGATCCCAGGACTGTAGGTGTCTGTGATCAGTGTGTTAATGGGACGGGAGGTGGAGGAGATCCCAGGACTGTAGGTGTCAGTGATCAGTGTGTTAATGGGATGGGTGGTAGAGGAGATCCCAGGACTGTAGGTGTCGGTGATCAGTGTGTTAATGGGATGGGAGGTAAAGGAGATCGCAGGACTGCAGGTGTCGTTGATCAGTGTGTAAATGGGATGGGAGGTGGAGGAGATCCCAGGACTGTAGATGTCGGTGATCAGGGAGTTAATGGAATGGGAGGGAGAGGAGATCCCAGGACTGTAGGTGTCGGTGATCAGTGTGTTAATGGGACGGGAGGTAAGGAGATCCCAGGACTGTAGTTCCCGGTGATCAGTGTGTTAATGGGACGGTAGGTAGAGGAGATCGCAGGACTGTTGGTGTCGGTGATCAGTGTGTTAATGGGACGAGAGGTAGAGGAGATCGCAGGACTGTAGGTGTCGGTGATCAGTGTGTTAATGGGACGAGAGGTAGAGGAGATCCCAGGACTGTAGGTGTCTTTGATCAGTGTGTAAATGGGATGGGAGGTGGAGGAGATCCCAGGACTGTAGATGTCGGTGATCAGGGTGTTAATGGAATGGGAGGTAGAGGAGATTCCAGTACTGAAGGTCCCGGTGATCAGTGTGTTAATGGGACGGGAGGTAGAGGAGATCCCAGGACTGTAGTTCCCGGTGATCAGTGTATTAATGGGACGGTAGGTAGAGGAGATCGCAGGACTGTTGGTGTCGGTGATCAGTGTGTTAATGGGATGGGAGGTAGAGGAGATCGCAGGACTGTAGGTGTCTTTGATCAGTGTGTAAATGGGATGGGAGGTGGAGGAGATCCCAGGACTGTAGATGTCGGTGATCAGGGTGTTAATGGAATGGGAGGTAGAGGAGATCCCAGGACTGCAGGTGTTGGTGTTCAGTGTGTTAATGGGGACGGAGGTAGAGGAGATCCCAGGACTGTAGTTGTCGGTGATCACTGTGTTAATGGGGCGGGAGGTTGAGGAGATCCCAGGACTGTCGGTGTCGGTGATCAGTGTGTTAATGGGACGGGAGATAGAGGAGATCCCAGGACTGTTGATCCCGGTGATCAGTGTGTTAATGGGACGGGAGGTAGAGGAGATCCCAGGACTGTAGGTGTCGGTGATCAGTGTGTAAATGGGATGGGAGGTGGAGGAGATCCCAGGACTCTAGGTGTCGGTGATCAGTGTGTTAATGGGGCGGGAGGGAGAGGAGATCCCAGGACTGTAGATGTCGGTGATCAGTGTGTAAATGATGCGGGAGGTAGAGGAGATCCCAGGTCTGTAGGTCCCGGTGATCACTGTGTTAATTGGACGGGAGGTAGAGGAGATCCCAGGACTGTCGGTCTTGGTGATCAGTGTGTTAATGGGGGGGGAGGCAGAGGAGATCCCAGGACTGTCGGTGTCGGTGATCAGTGTGTTAATGAGGCAGGAGGTAGAAGAGATCCCAGGAATGCAGGTGTCGGTGATCAGTGTGTTAATGGGACGGGAGGTAGAGGAGATCCCAGGACTGTAGGTCCCAGTGATCAGTGTGTTAATGGGACGGGAGGTAGAGGAGTTCCCAGGACTGTAGGTCCCGGTGATCAGTGTGTTAATGGGACGGGAGGGAGAGGAGATTCCAGGACTGTAGCTGTCTGTGATCAGTGTGTTAATGGGACGGGAGGCAGAGGAGATCCCAGGACTGTAGGTGTCGGTGATCAGTGTGTTAATGGGACGGGAGGGAGAGGAGATTCCAGGACTGTAGCTGTCTGTGATCAGTGTGTTAATGGGACGGGAGGTGGAGGAGATCCCAGGACTGTAGGTGTCGGTGATCAGTGTGTTAATGGGACGGGAGGTGGAGGAGATCCCAGGACTGTAGGTTCCGGTGATCAGTGTGTTAATGGGACGGGAGGTGGAGGAGATCCCAGGACTGTAGGTGTCGGTGATCAGTGTGTTAATGGGATGGGAGGTGGAGGAGATCCCAGGACTGTAGGTTCCGGTGATCAGTGTGTTAATGGAATGGGAGGTAGAGGAGATCCCAGGACTGCAGGTGTTGGTGTTCAGTGTGTTAATGGGGACGGAGGTAGAGGAGATCCCAGGACTGTCGTTGTCGGTGATCACTGTGTTAATGGGGCGGGAGGTTGAGGAGATCCCAGGACTGTAGGTGTCGGTGATCAGTGTGTTAATGGGACGGGAGATAGAGGAGATCCCAGGACTGTTGATCCCGGTGATCAGTGTGTTAATGGGACGGGAGGTAGAGGAGATCCCAGGACTGTAGGTGTCGGTGATCAGTGTGTAAATGGGATGGGAGGTGGAGGAGATCCCAGGACTGTAGGTGTCGGTGATCAGTGTGTTAATGGGGGGGAGATAGAAGAGATCCCAGGACTGTAGGTGTCGGTTATCAGTTTGTTAATGGGACGGGAGATAGAGGAGATCAGGACTGTAGGTGTCGGTGATCAGTGTGTTAATGGGGGGGAGATCGAGGAGATCCCACGACTGTAGGTGTCGGTGATCAGTGTGTTAATGGGATGGGAGGTGGAGGAGATCCCAGGACTGTAGGTTCCGGTGATCAGTGTGTTAATGGGACGGTAGGTTGAGGAGATCCCAGGTCTGTGGGTGTCGGTGATCAGTGTGTTAATGGGATGGGAGGTAGAGGAGATCCCAGGACTGTAGGTGTCGGTGATCAGTGTGTTAATGGGACGGGAGGGAGAGGAGATCCCAGGACTGTAGGTGTCGGTGATCAGTGTGTTAATGGGATGGGAGGTCGAGGAGATCCCGGGACTGTAGGTGTCGTTGATCAGTGTGTTAATGGGACGGGAGGTAGAGGAGATCCCGGGACTGTTGGTCCCGGTGATCAGTGTGTTAATGGGGCGGGAGGTGGAGGAGATCCCAGGACTGTAGGTGTCAGTGATCAGTGTGTTAATGGGATGGGAGGTAGAGGAGATCCCAGGACTGTAGGTGTGGGTGATCAGTGTGTTAATGGGATGGGAGGTAGAGGAGATCGCAGGACTGTAGATGTCTGTGATCAGTGTGTTAATGGGACGGGAGGGAGAGGAGATCCCAGGACTGTAGGTGTCAGTGATCAGTGTGTTAATGGGATGGGAGGTAGAGGAGATCGCAGGACTGTAGGTGTCGGTGATCAGTGTGTTAATGGGATGGGAGGTAGAGGAGATCGCAGGACTGCAGGTGTCGTTGATCCGTGTGTAAATGGGATGGGAGGTGGAGGAGATCCCAGGACTGTAGGTGTCGGTGATCAGGGAGTTAATGGAATGGAGGTAGAGGAGATCCCAGGACTGTAGGTGTCGGTGATCAGTGTGTTAATGGGACGGGAGGTAAGGAGATCCCAGGACTGTAGTTCCCGGTGATCAGTGTATTAATGGGACGGTAGGTAGAGGAGATCGCAGGACTGTTGGTGTCGGTGATCAGTGTGTTAATGGGATGGGAGGGAGAGGAGATCGCAGGACTGTAGGTGTCGGTGATCAGGGTGTTAATGGAATGGGAGGTAGAGGAGATCCCAGGACTGCAGGTGTTGGTGTTCAGTGTGTTAATGGGGACGGAGGTAGAGGAGATCCCAGGACTGTCGTTGTCGGTGATCACTGTGTTAATGGGGCGGGAGGTTGAGGAGATCCCAGGACTGTAGGTGTCGGTGATCAGTGTGTTAATGGGACGGGAGATAGAGGAGATCCCAGGACTGTTGATCCCGGTGATCAGTGTGTTAATGGGACGGGAGGTAGAGGAGATCCCAGGACTGTAGGTGTCGGTGATCAGTGTGTAAATGGGATGGGAGGTGGAGGAGATCCCAGGACTGTAGGTGTCGGTGATCAGTGTGTTAATGGGGGGGAGATAGAAGAGATCCCAGGACTGTAGGTGTCGGTTATCAGTTTGTTAATGGGACGGGAGATAGAGGAGATCAGGACTGTAGGTGTCGGTGATCAGTGTGTTAATGGGGGGGAGATAGAGGAGATCCCAGGACTGTAGATGTCGGTGATCAGGGTGTTAATGGAATGGGAGGTAGGGGAGATCCCACGACTGTAGGTGTCGGTGATCAGTGTGTTAATGGGACGGGAGGTAGAGGAGATCGCAGGACTGTAGTTCCCGGTGATCAGTGTATTAATGGGACGGTAGGTGGAGGAGATCCCAGGTCTGTGGGTGTCGGTGATCAGTGTGTTAATGGGACGGGAGGTAGAGGAGATCCCAGGACTGTTGATCCCGGTGATCAGTGTGTTAATGGGACGGGAGGTAGAGGAGATCCCAGGACTGTAGGTGTCGGTGATCAGTGTGTTAATGGGGCGGGAGGTGGAGGAGATCCCAGGACTGTAAGTCCCGCTGATCAGTGTGTTAATGGGACGGGAGGCAGAGGAGATCCCAGGACTGTAGGTCCCGGTGACCAGTGTGTTAATGAGACGGGAGGCTGAGGAGATCTCAGGACTGTAGTTCCAGGTGAGCAGCGTGTTAATGGGACGGGAGGCAGAGGTGATCCCAGGACTGTAGATCCCGGTGATCAGTGTGATAATTTGATGGGAGCTGGAGGAGATCCCGGGACTATAGTTGTCGGTGATCAGTGTGTTAATGGGATGGGAGGTAGAGGAGATTCCAGGACTGTAGATCCCGGTGGTCAGTGTGATAATTTGATGGGAGCTGGAGGAGATCCCGGGACTATAGTTGTCGGTGATCAGTGTGTTAATGGGATGGGAGGTAGAGGAGATCCCAGGACTGCAGGTGTCGGTGATCAGTGTGTTAATGGGACGGGAGGTAGAGGAGATCCCAGGACTGTAGGTGTCGGTGATCAGTGTGTTAATGGGACGGGAGGTAGAGGAGATCCCATGACTGTAGGTGTCGGTGATCTGTGTGTTAATGGGGCGGGAGGTAGAGGAGATCCCAGGACTGTAGGTGCCGGTGATCAGTGTGTTAATGGGACGGGAGGTAGAGGAGATCCCAGGACTGTAGGTGCCGGTGATCAGTGTGTTAATGGGACGGGAGGTAGAGGAGATCCCAGGACTGTGGGTGTCGGTGATCAGTGTGTTAATGGGACGGGAGGTGGAGGAGATCCCAGGACTGCAGGTGTCGGTGATCAGTGTGTTAATGGGACGGGAGGTAGAGGAGATCCCAGGACTGTAGTTCCAGGTGAACAGTGTGATAATTTGACGGGAGCTGGAGGAGATCCCAGGACTGTAGGTGTCGGTGATCGGTGTGTTAATGGGACAGGAGGTAGAGGAGATCCCAGGACTGTCGGTGTCGGTGATCAGTGTGTTAATGGGACAGGAGGTCGAGGAGATCCCAGGACTGTAGGTGTCGGTGATCAGTGTGTTAATTGGGTGGGAGGTAGTGGAGATCCCAGGAATGTAGGTGTCGGTGATCAGTGTGTTAATGGGTCGGGAGGTAGAGGAGATCCCAGGACTGTGGGTGTCGGTGATCAGTGTGTTAATGGGACGGGAGGTAGAGGAGATCCCAGGACTGTGGGTGTCGGTGATCAGTGTGTTAATGGGACGGGAGGTAGAGGAGATCCCAGGACTGTGGGTGTCGGTGATCAGTGTGTTAATGGGACGGGAGGTAGAGGAGATCCCAGGACTGTGGGTGTCGGTGATCAGTGTGTTAATGGGACGGGAGGTAGAGGAGATCCCAGGACTGTAGGTGTCGGTGATCAGTGTGTTAATGGGTCGGGAGGTAGAGGAGATCCCAGGACTGTGGGTGTCGGTGATGAGTGTGTTAATGGGACGGGAGGTAGAGGAGATCCCAGGACTGTCGGTGTCGGTGATCAGTGTGTTAATGGGACGGGAGGGTGAGGAGATCCCAGGACTGTAGGTGTCGGTGATCAGTGTGTTAATGGGACGGGAGGTAGAGGAGATCCCAGGACTGTTGATGTCTGTGATCAGTGTGTTAATGGGACGGGAGGTAGAGGAGATCCCAGGAATGTAGGTGTCGGTGATCAGTGTGTTAATGGGACGGGAGGGTGAGGAGATCCCAGGACTGTAGGTGTCGGTGATCAGTGTGTTAATGGGACGGGAGGTAGAGGAGATCCCAGGACTGTAGGTGTCGGTGATCAGTGTGTTAATGGGACGGGAGGTAGAGGAGATCCCAGGACTGTAGGTGTTGGTGTTCAGTGTGTTAATGGGGACGGAGGTAGAGGAGATCCCAGGACTGTAGGTGTCGGTGATCAGTGTGTTAATGGGGCGGGAGGTAGAGGAGATCCCAGGACTGTAGGTGTCGGTGATCAGTGTGTTAATGGGGCGGGAGGTAGAGGAGAACCCAGGACTGTAGGTGTCGGTGATCAGTGTGTTAATGGGACGGGAGGTAGAGGAGATCCCAGGACTGTAGGTGTCGGTGATCAGTGTGTTAATGGGGCGGGAGGTAGAGGAGATCCCAGGACTGTAGGTGTCGGTGATCAGTGTGTTAATGGGGCGGGAGGTAGAGGAGAACCCAGGACTGTAGGTGTCGGTGATCAGTGTGTTAATGGGGCGGGAGGTAGAGGAGATCCCAGGACTGTAGGTGTCGGTGATCAGTGTGTTAATGGGGCGGGAGGTAGAGGAGAACCCAGGACTGTAGGTGTCGGTGATCAGTGTGTTAATGGGACGGGAGCTAGAGGAGATCCCAGGACTGTCGTTGTCAGTGATCAGTGTGTTAATGGGACGGGAGGGAGAGTAGATCCCAGGACTGTAGGTCCCGGTGATCAGTGTATTAATGGGACGGTAGGTGGAGGAGATCCCAGGACTGTTGGTGTCGGTGATCAGGGTGTTAATGGGACGGGAGGTAGAAGAGATCCCAGGAATGTAGGTGTCGGTAATCAGTGTGTTAATGGGACGGGAGGGAGAGGAGATCCCAGGACTGTAGGTCACGGTGATCACTGTGTTAATGGGACGGGAGGTAGAGGAGATCCCAGGACTGCAGGTGTCGGTGATCAGTGTGTTAATGGGACCGGAGGGAGAGGAGATCCGAGGACTGTAGGTGTCGGTGATCAGTGTGTTAATGGGACGGGAGACAGAGGAGATCCCAGGACTGTTGATCCCGGTGATCAATGTGTTAATGGGACGGGAGGTGGAGGAGATCCCAGGACTGCAGGTGTCGGTGATCAGTGTGTTAATGGAACTGGAGGTAGGGGAGATCCCGGGACTGTAGGTGTCGGTGATCAGTGTGTTAATGGAACTGGAGGTAGGGGAGATCCCGGGACTGTAGGTGTCGGTGATCAGTGCGTAAATGGGGCCAGAGTTAGAGGAGATCCCAGGACAGTAGGTCCCGCTGATCAGTGTGTTAATGGGACGGGAGGCAGAGGAGATCCCCGGACTGTAGGTCCCGGTGACCAGTGTGTTAATGGGACGGGAGGTGGAGGAGATCCCAGGACTATTGGTGTCGGTGATCACTGTGTTAATGGGGCGGGAGGTGGAGGAGATCCAAGGACTGTAGGTCCCGGTGACCAGTGTGTTAATGAGACGGGAGGCAGAGGAGATCCCAGGACTGTAGTTCCAGGTGACCAGCGTGTTAATGGGACGGGAGGCAGAGGAGATCCCAGGACTGTAGATCCCGGTGATCAGTGTGATAATTTGACGGGAGCTGGAGGAGATCCCGGGACTATAGTTGTCGGTGATCGGTGTGTTAATGGGACAGGAGGTAGAGGAGAGCCAAGGACTGTAGGTGTCAGTGATCAGTGCGTTAATGGGACAGGAGGTCGAGGAGATCCCAGGACTGTCGGTCCCGGTGATCAGTGTGTTAATGGGACAGGAGGTCGAGGAGATCCCAGGACTGTAGGTGTCGGTGATCAGTGTGTTAATGGGACGGGAGGTAGAGGAGATCCCAGGACTGTTGATGTCGGTGATCAGTGTGTTAATGGGACGGGAGGTCGAGGAGAGCCAAGGACTGTAGGTGTCAGTGATCAGTGCGTTAATGGGACAGGAGGTCGAGGAGATCCCAGGACTGTAGGTGTCGGTGATCAGTGTGTTAATTGGGTGGGAGGTAGTGGAGATCCCAGGACTGTAGGTGTCGGTGATCAGTGTGTTAATGGGACGGGAGGTAGAGGAGATCCCAGGACTCTAGGTGTCGGTGATCAGTGTGTTAATGGGACGGGAGGTAGAGGAGATCCCAGGACTCTAGGTGTCGGTGATCAGTGTGTTAATGGGACGGGAGGTAGAGGAGATCCCAGGACTGTAGGTGTCGATGATCATTGTGTTAATGGGTCGGGAGGTAGAGGAGATCCCAGGACTGTGGGTGTCGGTGATCAGTGTGTTAATGGGACGGGAGGTAGAGGAGATCCCAGGACTGTCGGTGTCGGTGATCAGTGTGTTAATGGGACGGGAGGGTGAGGAGATCCCAGGACTGCAGGTATCGGTGATCAGTGTGTTAATGGGACGGGAGGAAGAGGAGATCCCAGGACTGTAGGTGTCGGTGATCAGTGTGTTAATGGGACGGGAGGTAGAGGAGATCCCAGGACTGTAGGTCCCAGTGATCAGTGTGTTAATGGGACGGGAGGTAGAGGAGAGCCAAGGACTGTAGGTGTCAGTGATCAGTGCGTTAATGGGACAGGAGGTCGAGGAGATCCCAGGACTGTCGGTGTCGGTGATCAGTGTGTTAATTGGGTGGGAGGTAGTGGAGATCCCAGGAATGTAGGTCTCGGTGATCAGTATGTTAATGGGACGGGAGGTAGAGGAGATCCCAGGACTGTAGGTGTCGGTGATCAGTGTGTTAATGGGACGGGAGGTAGAGGAGATCCCAGGACTGTAGGTGTCGGTGATCAGTGTGTTAATGGGACGGGAGGTAGAGGAGATCCCAGGACTCTAGGTGTCGGTGATCAGTGTGTTAATGGGACGGGAGGTAGAGGAGATCCCAGGACTGTAGGTGTCGGTGATCAGTGTGTTAATGGGACGGGAGGTAGAGGAGATCCCAGGACTCTAGGTGTCGGTGATCAGTGTGTTAATGGGACGGGAGGTAGAGGAGATCCCAGGACTGTAGGTGTCGGTGATCAGTGTGTTAATGGGACGGGAGGTAGAGGAGATCCCAGGACTGTCGGTGTCGGTGATCAGTGTGTTAATGGGACGGGAGGGTGAGGAGATCCCAGGACTGCAGGTGTCGGTGATCAGTGTGTTAATGGGACGGGAGGTAGAGGAGATCCCAGGACTGTAGGTGTCGGTGATCAGTGTGTTAATGGGACGGGAGGTAGAGGAGATCCCAGGACTGTAGGTGTCAGTGATCAGTGTGTTAATGGGACGGGAGCTAGAGGAGATCCCAGGACTGTCGTTGTCAGTGATCAGTGTGTTAATGGGGCGGGAGGGAGAGTAGATCCCAGGACTGGAGGTCCCGGTGATCAGTGTATTAATGGGACGGTAGGTGGAGGAGATCCCAGGACTGTTGGTGTCGGTGATCAGGGTGTTAATGGGACGGGAGGTAGAAGAGATCCCAGGAATGTAGGTGTCGGTGATCAGTGTGTTAATGGGACGGGAGGGAGAGGAGATCCCAGGACTGTAGGTCACGGTGATCACTGTGTTAATGGAATGGGAGGTAGAGGAGATCCCAGGAATGTAGGTGTCGGTGATCAGTGTGTTAATGGGACCGGAGGGAGAGGAGATCCCATGACTGTAGGTGTCGGTGATCAGTGTGTTAATGGGACGGGAGGTAGAGGAGATCCCAGGACTGTTGGTGTCGGTGATCAGTTTGTTAATGGGGCTGGAGGGAGAGGAGATCCCAGGACTGTAGGTCACGGTGATCACTGTTTTAATGGGACGGGAGGTAGAGGAGATCCCAGGACTGTAGGTGTCGGTGATCAGTGTGTTAATGGGACGGGAGACAGAGGAGATCCCAGGACTGTTGATCCCGGTGATCAGTGTGTTAATGGGACGGGAGGTGGAGGAGATCCCAGGACTGCAGGTGTCGGTGATCAGTGTGTTAATGGAACTGGAGGTAGGGGAGATCCCGGGACTGTAGGTGTCGGTGATCAGTGTGTTAATGGAACTGGAGGTAGGGGAGATCCCGGGACTGTAGGTGTCGGTGATCAGTGCGTAAATGGGGCCAGAGTTAGAGGAGATCCCAGGACAGTAGGTCCCGCTGATCAGTGTGTTAATGGGACGGGAGGCAGAGGAGATCCCCGGACTGTAGGTCCCGGTGACCAGTGTGTTAATGGGACGGGAGGTAGAGGAGATCCCAGGACTGTAGGTGTCGGTGATCAGTATGTTAAATGTGCGGGAGGTGTCGGAGATCCCAGGACTGTTGGTGTCGGTGATCAGTGTGTTAATGGGACGGGAGGTGGAGGAGATCCCAGGACTGCAGGTGTCGGTGATCAGTGTGTTAATGGGACGGGAGGTAGAGGAGATCCCAGGACTGTCGGTGTCGGTGATCAGTGTGTTAATGGGGCGGGAGGTGGAGGAGATCCCAGGACTGCAGGTGTCGGTGATCAGTGTGTTAATGGAACTGGAGGTAGGGGAGATCCCGGGACTGTAGGTGTCGGTGATCAGTGCGTAAATGGGGCAGGATTTAGAGGAGATCCCAGGACAGTAGGTCCCGCTGATCAGTGTGTTAATGGGACGGAAGGCAGAGGAGATCCCCGGACTGTCGGTCCCGGTGACCAGTGTGTTAATGGGACGGGAGGTAGAGGAGATCCCAGGACTGTAGGTGTCGGTGATCAGTATGTTAAATGTGCGGGAGGTGGAGGAGATCCCAGGACTGTCGGTGTTGGTGATCAGTGTGTTAATGGAGTGGGAGGTAGAGGAGATCCCAGGACTGTAGGTGTCGGTGATCAGTGTGTAAATGGGGCAGGAGGTAGAGGAGATCCCAGGACTGTAAGTCCAGCTGATCAGTGTGTTAATGGGACGGGAGGCAGAGGAGTACCCAGGACTGTATGTGGATGGCCCGACTCGAGAGGGGGCAAAACTTGACCTCCTCTTGGGAAATAAGGAAGGGCAGGTGACAGAAGTGTTAGTGAGGGATCACTTTGGGACCAGTGATCATAATTCCATTAGTTTTAAGATAGCTATGGAGAAGGATAGGTCTGGCCCAAAAGTTAAAATTCTAAATTGGGGAAAGGCCAATTTTGATGGTATTAGACAGGAACTTTCAGAAGTTGATTGGGAGAGTCTGTTGGCAGGCAAAGGGACGTCTGGTAAGTGGGAGGCTTTCAAAAGTGTGTTAACCAGGGTTCAGGGTAAGCACATTCCTTATAAAGTGAAGGGCAAGGCTGGTAGAAGTAGGGAACCTTGGATGACTCGGGAGATTGAGGCACTAGTCAAAAAGAAGAAGGAGGCATATGACATGCATAGGCAGCTGGGATCAAGTGGATCCCTTGAAGAGTATAGAGATTGCCGGAGTAGAGTTAAGAGAGAAATCAGGAGGGCAAAAAGGGGATATGAGATTGCTTTGGCAGATCAGGCAAAGGTGAATCCAAAGAGCTTCTACAAATACATAAAGGGCAAAAGGGTAACTAGGGAGAGAGTAGGGCCTCTTAAGGATCAACAAGGTCATCTATGTGCGGAACCACAAGAGATGGGTGAGATCCTGAATGAATATTTCACATCGGTATTTATGGTTGAGAAAGGCATGGATGTTAGGGAACTTGGGGAAATAAATAGTGATGTCTTGAGGAGTGTACATATTACAGAGAGGGAGGTGCTGGAAGTCTTAACGCGCATCAAGGTAGATAAATCTCCGGGACCTGATGAAATGTATCCCAGGACGTTATGGGAGGTTAGGGAGGAAATTGCGGGTCCCCTAGCAGAGATATTTGAATCATCCACCGCTACAGGTGAGGTGCCTGAAGATTGGAGGGTAGCAAATGTTGTGCCTTTGTTTAAGAAGGGCGGCAGGGAAAAGCCTGGGAACTACAGACCGGTGAGCCTGACATCTGTAGTGGGTAAGTTGTTAGAGGGTATTCTGAGGGACAGGATCTACAGGCATTTGGAGAGGCAGGGACTAATTAGGAACAGTCAGCATGGTTTTGTGAGAGGAAAATCATGTCTCACGAATTTGATTGAGTTTTTTGAAGGGGTAACCAAGAAGATAGATGAGGGCTGTGCAGTAGACGTGGTCTACATGGACTTCAGCAAAGCATTTGACAAGGTACTGCATGGTAGGTTGTTACATAAGGTTAAATCTCATGGGATCCAAGGTGAGGTAGCCAATTGGATACAAAATTGGCTTGACGACAGAAGACAGAGGGTGGTTGTCGAGGGTTGTTTTTCAGACTGGAGGCCTGTGTCCAGCGGTGTGCCTCAGGGATCGGTGCTGGGTCCGCTGTTATTTGTTATTTATATTAATGATTTGGATGAGAATTTAGGAGGCATGGTTAGTAAGTTTGCAGATGACACCAAGATTGGTGGCATTGTGGACAGTGAAGAAGGTTATCTAGGATTGCAACGGGATCTTGATAAATTGGGCCAGTGGGCCGATGAATGGCAGATGGAGTTTAATTTAGATAAATGTGAGGTGATGCATTTTGGTAGATCGAATCGGGCCAGGACCTACTCCGTTAATGGTAGGGCGTTGGGGAGAGTTATAGAACAAAGAGATCTAGGAGTACAGATTCATAGCTCCTTGAAAGTGGAGTCACAGGTGGATAGGGTGGTGAAGAAGGCATTCAGCATGCTTGGTTTCATTGGTCAGAACATTGAATGCAGGAGTTGGGATGTCTTGTTGAAGTTGTACAGGGCATTGGTGAGGCCACACTTGGAGTACTGTGTACAGTTCTGGTCACCCTATTATAGAAAGGATATTATTAAACTAGAAAGAGTGCAGAAAAGATTTACTAGGATGCTACCGGGACTTGATGGTTTGACTTACAGGGAGAGGTTAGACAGACTGGGACTTTATTCCCTGGAGAGTAGGAGGTTTTGGGGTGATCTTATAGAAGTCTATAAAATAATGAGGGGCATAGATAAGGTCGATAGTCAAAATCTTTTCCCAAAGGTAGGGGAGTCTATAACGAGGGGGCACAGATTTAAGGTGAGAGGGGAGAGATACAAAAGGATCCAGAGGGGCAATTTTTTCACTCAAAGGGTGGTGAGTGTCTGGAACGAGCTGCCAGAGGCAGTAGTAGAGGCGGGTACAATTTTGTCTTTTAAAAAGCATTTGGACAGTTACATGGGGAAGATGGGTATCGAGGGATATGGGCCAAGTGCAGGCAATTGGGACTAGCTTAGTGGTATAAACTGGGCGACATGGACATGTTGGGCCGAAGGGCCTGTTTCCATGTTGTAACTCTATATGATTCTATGACTGTAGGTCCCGGTGACCAGTGTGTTAATGAGACGGGAGGCAGAGGAGATCCCAGGACTGTAAGGTCCAGGTGACTAGCGTGTTAATGGGACGGGAGGCAGAGGAGATCCCAGGACTGTAGATCCCGGTGATCAGTGTGATAATTTGATGGGAGCTGGAGGAGATCCCGGGACTGTAGGTGTCGGTGATCAGTGTGTTAATGGGGGGGAGATAGAAGAGATCCCAGGACTGTAGGTGTCGGTTATCAGTTTGTTAATGGGACGGGAGATAGAGGAGATCAGGACTGTAGTTGTCGGTGATCAGTGTGTGAATGGGGGGGAGATAGAGGAGATCCAGGGACTGCAGGTGTCGGTGATCAGTGTGTTAATGGGACGGGAGGTGGAGGAGATCCCATGACTGTAGGTGTCGGTGATCTGTGTGTTAATGGGACGGGAGGTAGAGGAGATCCCAGGACTGTAGGTGTTGGTGATCTGTGTGTTAATGGGACGGGAGGTAGAGGAGATCCCAGGACTGTAGGTCCCGGTGACCAGTGTGTTAATGAGACGGGAGGCAGAGGAGATCCCAGGACTGTAGGTCCAGGTGACCAGCGTGTTAATGGGACGGGAGGCAGAGGAGATCCCAGGACTGTAGATCCCGGTGATCAGTGTGATAATTTGACGGGAGCTGGAGGAGATCCCGGGACGATAGTTGTCGGTGATCAGTGTGTTAATGGGATGGGAGGGAGAGGAGATACCAGGACTGTAGATCCCGGTGGTCAGTGTGTTAATGGGACGGGAGGTAGAGGAGATCACAGGACTGTAGGTGTCGGTGATCAGTGTGTTAATGGGACGGGAGGTAGAGGAGATCCCAGGACTGTAGGTGTCGGTGATCAGTGTGTTAATGGGGGGGAGACAGAGGAGATCCCAGGACTGTCGGTGTCGGTGATCAGTGTGTTAATGGGGGGGAGATAGAGGAGAGACCGGGACTGTAGGTGTCGGTGATCAGTGTGTTAATGGGACGGGAGGGTGAGGAGATCCCAGGACTGTAGGTCCCGGTGATCAGTGTATTAATGGGACGGTAGGTAGAGGAGATCCCAGGACTGTTGGTGTCGGTGATCAGGGTGTTAATGGAATGGGAGGTAGAGGAGATCCCAGGACTGTAGGTGTCGGTGTTCAGTGTGTTAATGGGACGGGAGGTAGAGGAGATCCCAGGACTGTTGGTGTCGGTGATCAGTTTGTTAATGGGGCTGGAGGGAGAGGAGAACCCAGGACTGTAGGTCACGGTGATAAGTGTGTAAATGGGGACGGAGGTAGAGGAGATCCCAGGACTGTAGGTGTCGGTGATCAGTGTGTTAATGGGACGGGAGACAGTGGAGATCCCAGGACTGTTGATCCCGGTGATCAGTGTGTTAATGGGACGGGAGGTAGAGGAGATCCCACGACTGTAGGTGTCGGTGATCAGTGTGTTAATGGGGCGGGAGGTGGAGGAGATCCCAGGACTGCAGTTGTCGGTGATCAGTGTGTTAATGGAACTGGAGGTAGAGGAGATCCCGGGACTGTAGGTGTCGGTGATGAGTGCGTAATTGGGGCAGGAGGTAGAGGAGATCCCAGGTCAGTAGGTCCCGCTGATCAGTGTGTTAATGGGACGGGAGGCAGAGGAGATCCCCGGACTGTAGGTCCCGGTGACCAGTGTGTTAATGGGACGGGAGGTAGAGGAGATCCCAGGACTGTCGGTGTCGGTGATCAGTGTGTTAATGGGACGGGAGGTAGAGGAGATCCCAGGACTGTAGGTGTTGGTGATCAGTGTGTTAATGGGACGGGAGGTAGAGGAGATCCCAGGACTGTAGGTGTTGGTGATCAGTGTGTAAATGGGGCAGGAGGTAGAGGAGATCCCAGGACTGTAAGTCCAGCTGATCAGTGTGTTAATGGGACGGGAGGCAGAGGAGATCCCAGGACTGTAGGTCCCGGTGACCAGTGTGTTAATGAGACGGGAGGCAGAGGAGATCCCAGGACTGTAAGGTCCAGGTGACCAGCGTGTTAATGGGACGGGAGGCAGAGGAGATCCCAGGACTGTAGATCCCGGTGATCAGTGTGATAATTTGATGGGAGCTGGAGGAGATCCCGGGACTATAGTTGTCGGTGATCAGTGTGTTAATGGGATGGGAAGTAGAGGAGATTCCAGGACTGTAGATCCCGGTGGTAAGTTTGTTAATGGGACGGGAGGGTGAGGAGATCCCAGGACTGTAGGTGTCGGTGATCAGTGTGTTAATGGGGGGGAGATAGAAGAGATCCCAGGACTGTAGGTGTCGGTTATCAGTTTGTTAATGGGACGGGAGATAGAGGAGATCAGGACTGTAGGTGTCGGTGATCAGTGTGTTAATGGGGGGGAGATAGAGGAGATCCCGGGACTGCAGGTGTCGGTGATCAGTGTGTTAATGGGGCGGGATGTAGAGGAGATCCCAGGACTGTAGGTGTCGGTGATCTGTGTGTTAATGGGGCGGGAGGTTGAGGAGATCCCTGGACTGTAGGTGTCGGTGATCAGTGTGTTGTTGGGACGGGAGGTGGAGGAGATCCCAGCATTGTCGGTCCCGGTGATCAGTGTGTTAATGGGACGGTAGGTTGAGGAGATCCCAGGTCTGTGGGTGTCGGTGATCAGTGTGTTAATGGGACGGGAGGTAGAGGAGATCCCAGTACTGTAGGTGTCGGTGATCAGTGTGTTAATGGGACGGGAGGTAGAGGAGATCCCAGGACTGTAGGTGTCGGTGATCAGTGTGTTAATAGGACGGGAGGTAGAGGAGAGCCAAGGACTGTAGGTGTCAGTGATCAGTGCGTTAATGGGACAGGAGGTCGAGGAGATCCCAGGACTGTAGGTGTCGGTGATCAGTGTGTTAATTGGGTGGGAGGTAGAGGAGATCCCAGGACTGTCGGTGTCGGTGATCAGTGTGTTAATGGGACGGGAGGTAGAGGAGATCCCAGGACTGTAGGTGTCGGTGATCAGTGTGTTAATGGGACGGGAGGTAGAGGAGATCCCAGGACTGTATGTGTCGGTGATCAGTTTGTTAATGGGATGGGAGATAGAGGAGATCCCAGGACTGTCGGTGTCGGTGATCAGTGTGTTAATGGGATGGGAGGTAGAGGAGATCCCAGGACTGTCGGTGTCGGTGATCAGTGTGTTAATGGGACGGGAGGTAGAGGAGATCCCAGGACTGTAGGTGTCGGTGATCAGTGTGTTAATGGGACGGGAGGTAGAGGAGATCCCAGGTCTGTGGGTGTCGGTGATCAGTGTGTTAATGGGACGGGAGGTAGAGGAGATCACAGGACTGTCGGTGTCGGTGATCTCTGTGTTAATGGGATGGGAGGTAGAGGAGATCCCAGGACTGTAGGTGTCGGTAATCAATGTGTTGTTGGGAAGGGAGTTGGAGGAGATCCCAGGATTGTAGGTCCCGGTGATCAGTGTGTTAATGGGATGGTAGGTTGAGGAGATCCCAGGTCTGTGGGTGTCGGTGATCAGTGTGTTAATGGGACGGGAGGTAGAGGAGATCCCAGGACTGCAGGTGTCGGTGATCAGTGTGTTAATGGGACGGGAGGTAGAGGAGATCCCAGGACTGTCGGTGTCGGTGATCAGTGTGTTAATGGGACGGGAGGTAGAGGAGATCCCAGGACTGTAGGTGTCGGTGATCAGTGTGTTAATGGGGGGGGAGGTAGAGGAGATCCCAGGACTGTAGGTGTCGGTGATCAGTGTGTTAATGGGACGGGAGGTAGAGGAGATCCCAGGACTGTAGGTGTCTGTGATCAGTGTGTTAATGGGACGGGAGGGAGAGGAGATCCCAGGACTGTAGGTGTCGGTGATCAGTGTGTTAATGGGTCGGGAGGTAGAGGAGATCCCAGGTCTGTTGGTGTCGGTGATCAGTTTGTTAATGGGGCTGGAGGGAGAGGAGATCCCAGGACTGTAGGTCACGGTGATCAGTGTGTTAATGGGGACGGAGGTAGAGGAGATCCCAGGACTGTAGATGTCGGTGATCAGTGTGTTCATGGTACGGGAGGTGGAGCGGATCCCAGGACTGTAGGTGTCGGTGATCAGTGTGTTAATGGGACGGGAGGGAGAGGAGATCCCAGGACTGTAGGTGTCGGTGATCAGTGTGTTAATGGGACGGGAGACAGAGGAGATCCCAGGACTGTAAGGTCCAGGTCACCAGCGTGTTAATGGGACGGGAGGCAGAGGAGATCCCAGGACTGCAGGTGTCGGTGATCAGTGTGTTAATGGGACGGGAGGTAGAGGAGATCCCAGGACTGTAGGTGTCGGTGATCAGTGTGTTAATGGAACTGGAGGTAGAGGAGATCCCAGGACTGTAGGTGTCGGTGATCAGTGTGTTAATGGAACTGGAGGTAGAGGAGATCCCAGGACAGTAGGTCCCGCTGATCAGTGTATTAATGGGACGGGAGGCAGAGGAGATCCCCGGACTGTAGGTGTCGGTGATCAGTGTGTTAATGGGGTGGGAGGTGGAGGAGATCCCAGGACTGTAGGTGTCGGTGATCAGTGTGTTAATGGTGCGGGAGGTGGAGGAGATCCCAGGACTGCAGGTGTCGGTGATCAGTGTGTTAATGGGACGGGAGGTAGAGGAGATCCCAGGACTGTAGGTGTTGGTGATCAGTGTGTTAATGGAGTGGGAGGTAGAGGAGATCCCGGGACTGTAGGTGTCGGTGATCAGTGTGTAAATGGGGCAGGAGGTAGAGGAGATCCCAGGACTGTAAGTCCAGCTGATCAGTGTGTTAATGGGACGGGAGGCAGAGGAGATCCCAGGACTGTAGGTCCCGGTGACCAGTGTGTTAATGAGACAGGAGGCAGAGGAGATCCCAGGACTGTAGATCCCGGTGATCAGTGTGATAATTTGATGGGAGCTGGAGGAGATCCCGGGACTATAGTTGTCGGTGATCAGTGTGTTAATGGGATGGGAGGTAGAGGAGATTCCAGGACTGTAGATCCCGGTGGTCAGTGTGATAATTTGATGGGAGCTGGAGGAGATCCCGGGACTATAGTTGTCGGTGATCAGTGTGTTAATGGGATGGGAGGTAGAGGAGATTCCAGGACTGTAGATCCCGGTGGTCAGTGTGTTAATGGGACGGGAGGTAGAGGAGATCCCAGGACTGTAGGTGTTGGTGATCAGTGTGTTAATGGGACGGGAGGGAGAGGAGATCCCAGGACTGTCGGTGTCTGTGATCAGTGTGTTAATGGGACGGGAGGGAGAGGAGATCCCAGGACTGTAGGTGTTGGTGATCAGTGTGTTAATGGGTCGGGAGGTAGAGGAGATCCCAGGTCTGTTGGTGTCGGTGATCAGTTTGTTAATGGGGCTGGAGGGAGAGGAGATCCCAGGACTGTAGGTCACGGTGATCAGTGTGTTAATGGGGACGGAGGTAGAGGAGATCCCAGGACTGTAGGTGTCGGTGATCAGTGTGTTAATGGGACGGGAGGTAGAGGAGATCCCAGGACTGTAGATCCCGGTGATCAGTGTGATAATTTGATGGGAGATGGAGGAGATCCCGGGACTGTAGTTGTCGGTGATCAGTGTGTTAATGGGACGGGAGGTAGAGGAGATCCCAGGACTGTAGGTGTCGGTGATCAGTGTGTTAATGGGGGGGGAGGCAGAGGAGATCCCAGGACTGTAGGTGTCGGTGATCAGTGCGTTAATGGGACAGGAGGTCGAGGAGATCCCAGGACTGTAGGTATCGGTGATCAGTGTGTTAATTGGGTGGGAGGTAGAGGAGATCCCAGGACTGTAGGTGTCGGTGATCAGTGTGTTAATGGGACGGGAGGTAGAGGAGATCCCAGGACTGTAGGTGTCGGTGATCAGTGTGTTAATGGGACGGGAGGTAGAGGAGATCCCAGGACTGTAGGTGTCGGTGATCAGTGTGTTAATGGAACTGGAGGTAGAGGAGATCCCAGGACAGTAGGTCCCGCTGATCAGTGTATTAATGGGACGGGAGGCAGAGGAGATCCCCGGACTGTAGGTGTCGGTGATCAGTGTGTTAATGGGGTGGGAGGTGGAGGAGATCCCAGGACTGTAGGTGTCGGTGATCAGTGTGTTAATGGTGCGGGAGGTGGAGGAGATCCCAGGACTGCAGGTGTCGGTGATCAGTGTGTTAATGGGACGGGAGGTAGAGGAGATCCCAGGACTGTAGGTGTTGGTGATCAGTGTGTTAATGGAGTGGGAGGTAGAGGAGATCCCAGGACTGTAGGTGTCGGTGATCAGTGTGTAAATGGGGCAGGAGGTAGAGGAGATCCCAGGACTGTAAGTCCAGCTGATCAGTGTGTTAATGGGACGGGAGGCAGAGGAGATCCCAGGACTGTAGGTCCCGGTGACCAGTGTGTTAATGAGACAGGAGGCAGAGGAGATCCCAGGACTGTAGATCCCGGTGATCAGTGTGATAATTTGATGGGAGCTGGAGGAGATCCCGGGACTATAGTTGTCGGTGATCAGTGTGTTAATGGGATGGGAGGTAGAGGAGATTCCAGGACTGTAGATCCCGGTGGTCAGTGTGTTAATGGGACGGGAGGTAGAGGAGATCCCAGGACTGTCGGTGTCGGTGATCAGTGTGTTAATGGGGGGGGAGGCAGAGGAGATCCCAGGACTGTAGGTGTTGGTGATCAGTGTGTTAATGGGACGCGAGGTAGAGGCGATCCCAGGACTGTAGGTGTCGGTGTTCAGTGTGTTAATGGGTCGGGAGGTAGAGGAGATCCCAGGACTGTAGGTGTCGGTGATCTGTGTGTTAATGGGGCGGGAGGCAGAGGAGATCCCAGGACTGTAGGTGTCGGTGATCTGTGTGTTAATGGGGCGGGAGGCAGAGGAGATCCCAGGACTGTAGGTGTCGGTGATCAGTGTGTTAATGGGACGGTAGGTTGAGGAGATCCCAGGACTGTCGGTGTCGGTGATCAGTGTGTTAATGGGACGCGAGGTAGAGGCGATCCCAGGACTGTAGGTGTCGGTGTTCAGTGTGTTAATGGGTCGGGAGGTAGAGGAGATCCCAGGACTGTAGGTGTCGGTGATCTGTGTGTTAATGGGGCGGGAGGCAGAGGAGATCCCAGGACTGTTGATGTCTGTGATCAGTGTGTTAATGGGACGGGTGGTAGACGAGATCCCAGGACTGTAGGTGTCGGTGATCAGTGTGTTAATGGGACGGGAGGGTGAGGAGATCCCAGGACTGTAGGTGTCGGTGATCAGTGTGTTATTGGGACGGGAGGTAGAGGAGATCCCAGGACTGTAGGTCTCGGTGTTCAGTGTGTTAATGGAACGGGAGGTAGAGGAGATCCCAGGACTGTTGGTGTCGGTGATCAGTGTGCTAATGGGACGGGAGGTAGAGGAGATCCCAGGACTGTAGGTGTCGGTGATCACTTTGTTAATGGGGCTGGAGGGAGAGGAGATCCCAGGACTGTAGGTCACGGTGATCAGTGTGTTAATGGGGACGGAGGTAGAGGAGATGCCAGGACTGTAGGTGTCGGTGATCAGTGTGTTCATGGTACGGGAGGTGGAGGGGATCCCAGGACTGTAGGTGTCGGTGATCACTGTGTTAATGGGGCGGGAGGTAGAGGAGATCCCAGGACTGTAGGTGTCGGTGATCAGTGTGTTGATGGGACGGGAGACAGAGGAGATCCCAGGAATGTTGATCCCGGTGATCAGTGTGATAATTTGGCGGGAGCTGGAGGAGATCTCAGGACTGTAGTTGTCGGTGATCAGTGTGTTAATGGGACGGGAGGTGGAGGAGATCCCAGGACTGCAGGTCCCGGTGATCAGTGTGTTAATGGGACGGTAGGTTGAGGAGATCCCAGGTCTGTGGGTGTCGGTGATCAGTGTGTTAATGGGACGGGAGGTAGAGGAGATCCCAGGACTGCAGGTGTCGGTGATCAGTGTGTTAATGGGACGGGAGGTAGAGGAGATCCCAGGACTGTAGGTGTCGGTGATCAGTGTGTTAATGGGACGGGAGGTAGAGGAGATCCCAGGACTGCAGCTGTCGGTGATCAGTGTGTTAATGGGACGGGAGGATGAGGAGATCCCAGGACTGTACGTCCCGGTGATTAGTGTGTTAATGGGACGGGAGGGAGAGTAGATCCCAGGACTGTAGGTGTCGGTGATCAGTGTATTAATGGGACGGGAGGTGGAGGAGATCCCAGGACTGTTGGTGTTGGTGATCAGTGTGTTAATGGGACCGGAGGTAGAGGAGATTCCAGGACTGTTGATCCCGGTGATCAGTGTGTTAATGGGACGGGAGGTAGAGGAGATCCCAGGACTTGAGCTGTCGTTGATCAGTGTGTAAATGGGATGGGAGGTGGAGGAGATCCCAGGACTGTAGGTGTCGGTGATCATTGTGTTAATCGGCGGGAGTCAGAGGAGATCCCAGGACTGTTGATCCCGGTGATCAGTGTGTTAATAGAACTGGAGGTGGAGGAGATCCCAGGACTGTAGGTGACGGTGATCAGTGTGTTAATGGGACGGGAGGGAGAGGAGATCCCAGGACTGTAGGTGTCGGTGATCAGTGTGTTAATGGGACGGGAGGTAGAGGAGATCCCAGGAATCTAGGTGTCGGTGATCAGTGTGTTAATGGGGTGGGAGGTAGAGGAGATCCCAGGACTGTAGGTGTCAGTGATCAGTGTGTTAATGGGACGGGAGTTAGAGGAGATCCCAGGACTGTAGGTGTCGGTGATCAGTGTGTTAATGGGACGGGAGGGAGAGGAGATCCCAGGACTGTAGGTGTCGGTGATCAGTGTGTTAATGGGACGGGAGGGAGAGGAGATCCCAGGACTGTAGGTGTCGGTGATCAGTGTGTTAATGGGACGGGAGGTGGAGGAGATCCCAGGACAGTAGGTGTTGGTGATCAGTGTGTTAATGGGACGGGAGGTGGAGGAGATCCCAGGACTGTAGGCGTCGGTGATCCGTGTGTTAATTGGACGGGAGGTAGAGGAGATCCCAGGAATGTTGGTGTCGGTGATCAGTGTGTTAATGGGACGGGAGGTAGAGGAGATCCCAGGACTGTCGGTGTCGGTGATCAGTGTGTTAATGGGGTGGGAGGTAGCGGAGATCCCAGGACTGTAGGTGTCGGTGATCAGTGTGTTAATGGGACGGGAGGTAGACGAGATCCCAGGACTGTCGGTGTCGGTGATCAGTGTGTTAATGGGGTGGGAGGTAGAGGAGATCCCGGGACTGGAGGTGTCAGTGATCAGTGTGTTAATGGGACGGGAGGGAGAGGAGATCCCAGGACTGTAGGTGTCGGTGATCAGTGTGTTAATGGGACGGGAGGGAGAGGAGATCCCAGGACTGCATATGTCGGTGATCAGTGTGTCTGTGGAACGGGAGGTGGAGGAGATCCCAGGACTGTAGGTGTCGGTGATCAGTGTGTTAATGGGACGGGAGGGAGAGGAGATCCCAGGACTGTAGGTGTTGGTGATCAGTGTGTTAATGGGACGGGAGGGAGAGGAGATCCGAGGACTGTATATGTCGGTGATCAGTGTGTCTATGGAACGGGAGTTGAGGAGATCCCAGGACTGTAGGTGTCGGTGATCAGTGTGTTAATGGGACGGGAGGTAGAGGAGATCCCAGGACTGTAGGTGTCGGTGATCAGTGTGTTAATGGGGTGGGAGGTGGAGGAGATCCCAGGACTGTAGGTGTTGGTGATCAGTGTGTTAATGGGACGGGAGGGAGAGGAGATCCCAGGACTGTAGGTGTTGGTGATCAGTGTGTCTATGGAACGGGAGGTAGAGGAGATCCCAGGACTGTAGGTGTCGGTGATCAGTGTGTTAATGGGACGGGAGGTAGACGAGATCCCAGGACTGTCGGTGTCGGTGATCAGTGTGTTAATGGGGTGGGAGGTAGAGGAGATCCCGGGACTGGAGGTATCAGTGATCAGTGTGTTAATGTGCGGGAGGTAGAGGAGATCCCCGGACTGTAGGTGTTGGTGATCAGTGTGTTAATGGGACGGGAGGTAGAGGAGATCCCAGGACTGTAGGTGTCGATGATCAGTGTGTTAATGGGACGGGAGGTCGAGGAGATCCCAGGACTGTCGGTGTCGGTGATCAGTGTGTTAATGGGACGGGAGGTTGAGGAGATCCCCGAACTGTAGGTGTTGGTGATCAGTGTGTTAATGGGACGGGAGGTAGACGAGATCCCAGGACTGTCGGTGTCGGTGATCAGTGTGTTAATGGGGTGGGAGGTAGAGGAAATCCCGGGACTGTAGGTGTCAGTGATCAGTGTGTTAATGGGACAGGAGGTAGAGGAGATCCCAGGACTGTCGGTGTCGGTGATCAGTGTGTTAATGGGACAGGAGGGAGAGGAGATCCCAGGAATGTAGGTGTTGGTGATCAGTGTGTTAACGGGACGGGAGGTAGAGGAGATCCCGGGACTGTAGGTGTCGGTGATCAGTGTGTTAATGGGACGGGAGGTAGAGGAGATCCCAGGACCGTAGGTGTCGGTGATCAGTGTGTTAATGGGGCAGGAGGGAGAGGAGATCCCAGGACTGTAGGTGTCGGTGATCAGTGTGTTAATGGGACGGGAGGTAGAGGAGATCCCAGGACTGTAGGTGTCGGTGATCAGTGTGTTAATGGGACGGGAGGGAGAGGAGATCCCAGGACTGTAGGTGTCGGTGATCAGTGTGTTAATGGGACGGGAGGGAGAAGAGATCCAAGGACTGCAGCTGTGGGTGATCAGTGTGTTAATGGGACGGGAGGGAGAGGGGATCCCAGGAATGTAGTTGTCGGTGATCAGTGTGTTAATGGGACGGGAGGTAGAGGAGATCCCGGGACTGTAGGTGTCAGTGATCAGTGTGTTAATGGAACGGGAGGTAGAGGAGATCCCAGGACTGTAGGTGTCGGTGATCAGTGTGTTAATGGGACGGGAGGGAGAAGAGATCCAAGGACTGCAGCTGTGGGTGATCAGTGTGTTAATGGGACGGGAGGTAGAGGAGATCCCAGGACACCAGGTCTTTGTGATCAGGTTGTTAATGGGACGGGAGGTATAGGAGATCCCAGGACTGTCGGTGTCGGTGATCAGTGCGTTGATGGGAAGGGAGGGAGAGGAGATCCCAGGAATGTAGGTGTCGGTGATCAGTGTGTTAATGGGACGGGAGTCAGTGGAGATCCCAGGACTGTAGGTCCCGGTGATCAGTGTGTAAATGGGACGGGAGGTAGATGAGATCCCAGGGCTGTCGGTGTCGGTGATCAGTGTTTTAATGGGACGCGAGATGGAGGAGATCCCAGGACTGTAGGTGTCGTTGATCAGTGTGTTAATGGGACGGGAGGTAGAGGAGATCCCAGGACTGCAGATGTCGGTGATCAGTTTGTTAATGGGCGGGAGGTCGTGGAGATTCCAGGACTGTAGGTGTCGGTGATCAGTGTGTTAATGGGACGGGAGGTAGAGGAGATCCCAGGACTCTAGGTGTCGGTGATCAGTGTGTTAATGGGGCGGGAGGTAGAGGAGATCCCAGGACTGTAGGTGTCGGTGATCAGTGTGTTAATGGGACGGGAGGTAGAGGAGTTCCCAGGACTGTCGGTGTTGGTGATCAGTGTGTTAATGGGACGGGAGGTAGAGGAGATCCCAGGACTGTCGGTTCCGGTGATCAGTGTGTTAATGGGACGGGAGGCAGTGGAGATCCCAGGACTGTCGGTGTTGGTGATCAGTGTGTTAATGGGATGGGAGGTAGAGGAGATCCCAGGACTGTAGGTGTCGGTGATCAGTGTGTTAATGGGCGGGAGGTAGAGGAGATCCCAGGACTGTCAGTCCCGGTGATCAGTGTGTTAATGGGACGGGAGGTAGCGGAGATCCCAGGACTGTCGGTGTTGGTGATCAGTGTGTTAATGGGATGGGAGGTAGAGGAGATCCCAGGACTGTAGGTCCCGGTGATCAGTGTGTAAATCGGACGGGAGGTAGAGGAGATCCCAGGACTGTCGGTGTTGGTGATCAGTGTGTTAATGGGACGGGAGGTCGAGGAGATCCCAGGACTGTAGGTGTTGGTGATCAGTGTGTTAATGGGACGGGAGGTGGAGCAGATCCCAGGACTGTAGGTGTTGGTGATCAGTGTGTTAATGGGACGGGAGGTAGAGGAGATCCCAGGACTGTCGGTTCCGGTGATCAGTGTGTTAATGGGACGGGAGGTAGAGGAGATCCCAGGACTGTAGGTGTCGGTGATCAGTGTGTTAATGGGACGGGAGGTAGAGGAGATCCCAGGACTGTCGGTTCCGGTGATCAGTGTGTTAATGGGACGGGAGGTAGAGGAGATCCCAGGACTGTCGGTTCCGGTGATCAGTGTGTTAATGGGACGGGAGGTAGAGGAGATCCCAGGACTGACGGTGTCGGTGATCAGTGTGTTAATGGGACGGGAGGTAGAGGAGATCCCAGGACTGTAGGTGTCGGTGATCAGTGTGTTAATGGGACGGGAGGTAGAGGAGATCCCAGGACTGTCGGTCCCGGTGATCAGTGTGTTAATGGGACGGGAGGTAGAGGAGATCCCAGGAATGTAGGTGTCGGTGATCAGTGTGTTAATGGGACGGGAGGCAGAGGAGATCCCTGGACTGCAGGTGTCGGTGATCTGTGTGTTAATGGGGCGGGAGGGAGAGGAGATCCCAGTAATGTAGGTGTCGGTGATCAGTGTGTTAATGGGACGGGAGGCAGAGGAGATCCCTGGACTGCAGGTGTCGGTGATCTGTGTGTTAATTGGGCGGGAGGGAGAGGAGATCCCAGGACTGTAGGTGTCGGTGATCAGTGTGTTCATGGGTGGGAGGTAGAGGAGATCCCAGGACTGCAGGTGTTGGTGATCTGTGTGTTAATGGGGCGGGAGGGAGAGGAGATCCCAGGACTGTCAGTGTCGGTGATCAGTGTGTTCATGGGACGGGAGGTAGAGGAGATCTCAGGACTGTAGGTGTCGGTGATCAGTGTGTTAATGGGACGGGAGGTAGAGGAGATCCCAGGACTGTAGGTGTCGGTGATCAGTGTGTTAATGGGACGGGAGGTAGAGGAGATCCCGGGACTGTAGGTGTCGGTGATCAGTGTGTTAATGGGACGGGAGGTAGAGGAGATCCCAGGACTGTCGGTCCCGGTGATCAGTGTGTTAATGGGACGGGAGGTAGAGGAGATCCCAGGACTGTCGGTTCCGGTGATCAGTGTGTTAATGGGACGGGAGGTAGAGGAGATCCCGGGACTGTAGGTGTCAGTGATCAGTGTGTTAATGGAACGGGAGGTAGAGGAGATCCCAGGACTGTAGGTGTCGGTGATCAGTGTGTTAATGGGACGGGAGGGAGAAGAGATCCAAGGACTGCAGCTGTGGGTGATCAGTGTGTTAATGGGACGGGAGGTAGAGGAGATCCCAGGACACCAGGTCTTTGTGATCAGGTTGTTAATGGGACGGGAGGTATAGGAGATCCCAGGACTGTCGGTGTCGGTGATCAGTGCGTTGATGGGAAGGGAGGGAGAGGAGATCCCAGGAATGTAGGTGTCGGTGATCAGTGTGTTAATGGGACGGGAGTCAGTGGAGATCCCAGGACTGTAGGTCCCGGTGATCAGTGTGTAAATGGGACGGGAGGTAGATGAGATCCCAGGGCTGTCGGTGTCGGTGATCAGTGTTTTAATGGGACGCGAGATGGAGGAGATCCCAGGACTGTAGGTGTCGTTGATCAGTGTGTTAATGGGACGGGAGGTAGAGGAGATCCCAGGACTGCAGATGTCGGTGATCAGTTTGTTAATGGGCGGGAGGTCGTGGAGATTCCAGGACTGTAGGTGTCGGTGATCAGTGTGTTAATGGGACGGGAGGTAGAGGAGATCCCAGGACTCTAGGTGTCGGTGATCAGTGTGTTAATGGGGCGGGAGGTAGAGGAGATCCCAGGACTGTAGGTGTCGGTGATCAGTGTGTTAATGGGACGGGAGGTAGAGGAGATCCCAGGACTGTCGGTTCCGGTGATCTGTGTGTTAATGGGACGGGAGGCAGTGGAGATCCCAGGACTGTCGGTGTTGGTGATCAGTGTGTTAATGGGATGGGAGGTAGAGGAGATCCCAGGACTGTAGGTGTCGGTGATCAGTGTGTTAATGGGCGGGAGGTAGAGGAGATCCCAGGACTGTCAGTCCCGGTGATCAGTGTGTTAATGGGACGGGAGGTAGCGGAGATCCCAGGACTGTCGGTGTTGGTGATCAGTGTGTTAATGGGATGGGAGGTAGAGGAGATCCCAGGACTGTAGGTCCCGGTGATCAGTGTGTAAATCGGACGGGAGGTAGAGGAGATCCCAGGACTGTCGGTGTTGGTGATCAGTGTGTTAATGGGACGGGAGGTCGAGGAGATCCCAGGACTGTAGGTGTTGGTGATCAGTGTGTTAATGGGACGGGAGGTGGAGCAGATCCCAGGACTGTAGGTGTTGGTGATCAGTGTGTTAATGGGACGGGAGGTAGAGGAGATCCCAGGACTGTCGGTTCCGGTGATCAGTGTGTTAATGGGACGGGAGGTAGAGGAGATCCCAGGACTGTAGGTGTCGGTGATCAGTGTGTTAATGGGACGGGAGGTAGAGGAGATCCCAGGACTGTCGGTTCCGGTGATCAGTGTGTTAATGGGACGGGAGGTAGAGGAGATCCCAGGACTGTCGGTTCCGGTGATCAGTGTGTTAATGGGACGGGAGGTAGAGGAGATCCCAGGACTGACGGTGTCGGTGATCAGTGTGTTAATGGGACGGGAGGTAGAGGAGATCCCAGGACTGTAGGTGTCGGTGATCAGTGTGTTAATGGGACGGGAGGTAGAGGAGATCCCAGGACTGTCGGTCCCGGTGATCAGTGTGTTAATGGGACGGGAGGTAGAGGAGATCCCAGGAATGTAGGTGTCGGTGATCAGTGTGTTAATGGGACGGGAGGCAGAGGAGATCCCTGGACTGCAGGTGTCGGTGATCTGTGTGTTAATGGGGCGGGAGGGAGAGGAGATCCCAGTAATGTAGGTGTCGGTGATCAGTGTGTTAATGGGACGGGAGGCAGAGGAGATCCCTGGACTGCAGGTGTCGGTGATCTGTGTGTTAATTGGGCGGGAGGGAGAGGAGATCCCAGGACTGTAGGTGTCGGTGATCAGTGTGTTCATGGGTGGGAGGTAGAGGAGATCCCAGGACTGCAGGTGTTGGTGATCTGTGTGTTAATGGGGCGGGAGGGAGAGGAGATCCCAGGACTGTCAGTGTCGGTGATCAGTGTGTTCATGGGACGGGAGGTAGAGGAGATCTCAGGACTGTAGGTGTCGGTGATCAGTGTGTTAATGGGACGGGAGGTAGAGGAGATCCCAGGACTGTAGGTGTCGGTGATCAGTGTGTTAATGGGACGGGAGGTAGAGGAGATCCCGGGACTGTAGGTGTCGGTGATCAGTGTGTTAATGGGACGGGAGGTAGAGGAGATCCCAGGACTGTCGGTCCCGGTGATCAGTGTGTTAATGGGACGGGAGGTAGAGGAGATCCCAGGACTGTCAGTGTCGGTGATCAGTGTGTTCATGGGACGGGAGGTCGTGGAGATCCCACGACTGTCGGTGTCGGTGATCAGTGTGTTAATGGGACGGGAGGTAGAGGAGATACCAGGACTGTAGGTGTCGGTGATCAGTGTGTTAATGGGACGGGAGGTAGAGGAGATCCCAGGACTGTAGGTGTTGGTGATCAGTGTGTTAATGGGACGGGAGGTAGAGGAGATACCAGGACTGTAGGTGTCGGTGATCAGTGTGTTAATGGGACGGGAGGTAGAAGAGATCCCAGGGCTGTCGGTGTCGGTGATCAGTGTGTTAATGGGGCGGGAGGTGGAGGAGATCCCAGGACTGTAGGTGTCGGTGATCAGTGTGTTAATGGGACCCAACCTCAAACAGACCATCGTTCGCAGCAAGTTACCCAGTTTTCAGGAGAACAGCGTCCACGACACCACACAACTCTGCCACGGCAACCTCTGCAAGACTTGCCAGATCATCGACACGGATACCACCATCACACGAGAGGACACCACCCACCAGGTACATGGTTCTTACTCCTGTGACTCGGCCAACGTTGTCTACCTCATACGTTGCAGGAAAGGATGCCCCAGAGCATGGTACATTGGCGAGACCATGCAGACGCTGCGACAACGGATGAACGGACACCGCGCAACAATCGCCAAACAGGAGGGTTCCCTCCAAGTCGGGGAACACTTTAGCAGTCAAGGACATTCAGCCACCGATCTTCGGTAAGCGTTTTCCAAGGCGGCCTTCGAGACACACGACAACGCAAAATCGTCGAGCAGAAGTTGATAGCCAAGTTCCGCACCCATGAGGACGGCCTCAACCGGGATCTTGGGTTCATGTCACGCTACACGTAACCCCACCAGCAAAAAGGGGGAAAAAATTTATATGTTTTTTAAAATTCTCTCTCTCTCTCTCTCTGCCATTTTGAGTTTCTTTCTGCCTGCCTGTGTAAAAGACACAATGTATATCGAGTGTACTGGGACGTGCTGTTCTCCGTGACTGGCCTGTTTGAATAACAACGACACCTTTTGATTGGTGTGATGCTGTCCCAACATCGAAGAAGATATGCGATTTGAGAACCTTTTCATTCATTCATCTGACGAAGGAGATAATCTCCGAAAGCTTGTGATTTTAAAATAAATTTGTTGGACTATAACCTGGTGTTGTAAGATTCCTTACATTTGTCCACCCCAGTCCATCACCGGCATCTCCACATCATACAAATATTAATACAGTCCCTGGACACATTGCAAATATTAATACAGTCCCTGGACCCAGTACAAATATTAATATAGTCCATGGACTCCTACAAATATTAATACAGTCCCTGGACCCACTACAAATATTAATACAGTCCCTGGACCCACTACAAATATTAATACAGTCCCTGGACCCACTACAAATATTAATACAGTCCCTGGATGCCCTACAAATATTAATACAGTCCTTGGACCCGCTACAAATATTAATACAGTCTCTGGACGCCCTACAAATATTAACACAGTCCCTGGACCCACTACAAATATTAATACAGTCCCTGGACCCACTACAAATATTAATACAGTCCCTGGACCCACTACAAATATTAATACAGTCTCTGGACGCCCTACAAATATTAACACAGTCCCTGGACCCACAACAAATATTAATACAGTGCCTGGACCCACTACAAATATTAATACAGTCCCTGGACACATTGCAAATATTAATACAGTCCCTGGACCCACTACAAATATTAATACAGGCACTGGACCCACCACAAATATTAATACAGTCTCTGGACACCCTACAAATATTAATACAGTCCCTGGACACATTGCAAATATTAATACAGTCCCTGGACCCACTACAAATATTAATACAGGCACTGGACCCACTACAAATATTAATACAGTCTCTGGACACCCTACAAATATTAACACAGTCCCTGGACCCACTACAAATATTAATACAGTCCCTGGACCCACTACAAATATTAATACAGTCCCTGGACCCACTACAAATATTAATACAGTCTCTGGACACCCTACAAATATTAACACAGTCCCTGGACCCACTACAAATATTAATACAGTCTCTGGACTCACTCCAAATATTAATACAGTCCCTGGACCCAGTACAAATATTAATACAGTCTCTGGACACCCTACAAATATTAACACAGTCCCTGGACCCACTACAAATATTAATACAGTCCCTGGACCCACTACAAATATTAATACAGTCTCTGGACACCCTACAAATATTAACACAGTCCCTGGACCCACTACAAATATTAATACAGTCTCTGGACGCCCTACAAATATTAATACAGTCCCTGGACCTACTACAAATATTAATACAGTCTCTGGACGCCCTACAAATATTAATACAGTCCCTGGACCTACTACAAATATTAATACAGTCTCTGGACGCCCTACAAATATTAATACAGTCCCTGGACCTACTACAAATATTAATACAGTCCCTGGACCCACTACAAATATTAATACAGTCTCTGGACACCCGACAAATATTAATACAGTCTCTGGACCCACTACAAATATTAATACAGTCTCTGGACCCACTACAAATATTAATACAGTCTCTGGACACCCTACAAATATTAATACAGTCCCTGGACCCACTACAAATATTAATACAGTCCCTGGACCCACTACAAATATTAATACAGTCCCTGGACCCACTACAAATATTAATACAGTCCCTGGACCCACTACAAATATTAATACAGTCCCTGGACCCACTACAAATATTAATACAGTCCCTGGACCTACTACAAATATTAATACAGTCCCTGGACCTACTACAAATATTAATACAGTCCCTGGACCCACTACAAATATTAATACAGTCCCTGGACCCACTACAAATATTAATACAGTCCCTGGACCCACTACAAATATTAATACAGTCCCTGGACCCACTACAAATATTAATACAGTCCCTGGACCTACTACAAATATTAATACAGTCCCTGGACCCACTACAAATATTAATACAGTCCCTGGACCCACTACAAATATTAATACAGTCCCTGGACCTACTACAAATATTAATACAGTCCCTGGACCTACTACAAATATTAATACAGTCCCTGGACCCACTACAAATATTAATACAGTCCCTGGACCCACTACAAATATTAATACAGTCTCTGGACCCACCACAAATATTAATACAGTCCCTGGACCCACTACAAATATTAATACAGTCCCTGGACCCACTACAAATATTAATACAGTCTCTGGACCTCCTACAAATATTATTACAGTCCATGGACCCCTACAAATATTAATACAGTCTCTGGACACCCTACAAATATTAATACAGTCTCTGGACACCCTACAAATATTAACACAGTCCCTGGACCCCTACAAATATTAATACAGTCCCTGGACCCACTACAAATATTAATACAGTCGCTGGACACCCTACAAATATTAATACAGTCCCTGGACCCACTACAAATATTAATACAGACTCTGGACCCCCTACAAATATTAATACAGTCTCTGGACCCACTACAAATACGAATACAGTCCCTGGACTCAATATAAATATTAATACAGTCCCTGGACCCACTACAAATATTAATACAGTCGCTGGACACCCTACAAATATTAATACAGTCCCTGGACCCACTACAAATATTAATACAGTCCCTGGACCCACTACAAATATTAATACAGTTCCTGGACCCACTAGAAATATTAATACAGTCTCTGGACACCCTACAAATATTAATACAGTCCCTGGAACCCCAACAAATATTAATTCTGTCCCGGGACCCACCACAAATATTAATACAGTCTCTGGACACCCTACAAATATTAATACAGTCCCTGGACACATTGCAAATATTAATACAGTCCCTGGATGCCCTACAAATATTAATACAGTCCTTGGACCCGCTACAAATATTAATACAGTCTCTGGACGCCCTACAAATATTAACACAGTCCCTGGACCCACTACAAATATTAATACAGTCCCTGGACCCACTACAAATATTAATACAGTCCCTGGACCCACTACAAATATTAATACAGTCTCTGGACGCCCTACAAATATTAACACAGTCCCTGGACCCACAACAAATATTAATACAGTGCCTGGACCCACTACAAATATTAATACAGTCCCTGGACACATTGCAAATATTAATACAGTCCCTGGACCCACTACAAATATTAATACAGGCACTGGACCCACCATAAATATTAATACAGTCTCTGGACACCCTACAAATATTAATACAGTCCCTGGACACATTGCAAATATTAATACAGTCCCTGGACCCACTACAAATATTAATACAGGCACTGGACCCACTACAAATATTAATACAGTCTCTGGACACCCTACAAATATTAACACAGTCCCTGGACCCACTACAAATATTAATACAGTCCCTGGACCCACTACAAATATTAATACAGTCCCTGGACCCACTACAAATATTAATACAGTCTCTGGACACCCTACAAATATTAACACAGTCCCTGGACCCACTACAAATATTAATACAGTCTCTGGACTCACGACAAATATTAATACAGTCCCTGGACCCACTACAAATATTAATACAGTCTCTGGACACCCTACAAATATTAACACAGTCCCTGGACCCACGACAAATATTAATACAGTCCCTGGACCCACTACAAATATTAATACAGTCTCTGGACACCCTACAAATATTAACACAGTCCCTGGACCCACTACAAATATTAATACAGTCTCTGGACTCACTACAAATATTAATACAGTCCCTGGACCCACTACAAATATTAATACAGTCGCTGGACACCCTACAAATATTAATACAGTCCCTGGACCCACTACAAATATTAATACAGACTCTGGACCCCCTACAAATATTAATACAGTCCCTGGACCCACTACAAATACTAATACAGTCCCTGGACTCAATATAAATATTAATACAGTTCCTGGACCCACTAGAAATATTAATACAGTCTCTGGACACCCTACAAATATTAATACAGTCCCTGGAACCCCAACAAATATTAATTCTGTCCCGGGACCCACTGCAAATATTAATACAGTCCCTGGACCCCCTACAAATATTAATACAGTCCCTGGACCCACTACAAATATTAATACAGTCCCTGGACCGCTACAAATATTAATACAGTCCCTGGACCCACGTCAAATATGAATACAGTCCCTGGACCCACTACAAATATTAATACAGTCCCTGGACCCACGTCAAATATTAATACAGTCCCTGGACCCCCGACAAATATCAATACAGTCCCTGGACCGCTACAACATATTAATACAGTCCCAAGACCAACTAAAAGAATTAATACAGTCCCTGGACCTCCTACAAATATTAATACAGTCCCTGGACCACGTACAAGAATTAATACAGTCCCTGGACCCACTACAAATATTAATACAGTTTCTGGACCCACTACAAATATTAATACCGTCTCTGGATCCCAACAAATATTAATACAGTCTCTGGAGCCCCTACAAATATTAATACAGACCTTGGACACGTTGCAAATGTTAATACATTTCGTGGACGCACTACAAATATTAATACAGTCCCTGGACCCACTACAAATATTAGTACAGTCCCTGGACCCACTACAAATATTAATACAGTCCCTGGACCCTTAGAAATATTAATACAGTCCCTGGACACCTACTAATATTAATACAGTCTCTGGACCCACTACAAATATTAATACAGTCTCTGGACCCACTACAAATATTAAAACAGTCTCTGGACCCACTACAAATATTAATACAGTCTCTGGACCCACTTCAAATATTAATACAGTCCCTGGACCCACTACAAATATTAATACAGTCTCTGGACTCACTACAAATATTAATACAGTGCCTGGACTCACTACATATATTAATACAGTCCCTGGACCCACTACAAATATTAATACAGTCTCTGGACTCACTACAAATATTAATACAGTGCCTGGACTCACTACATATATTAATACAGTCTCTGGACACCCGACAAATATTAATACAGTCCCTGGACACATTGCAAATATTAATACAGTCCCTGGACCCACTACAAATATTAATACAGGCACTGGACCCACTACAAATATTAATACAGTCTCTGGACACCCTACAAATATTAACACAGTCCCTGGACCCACTACAAATATTAATACAGTCTCTGGACGCCCTACAAATATTAATACAGTCCCTGGACCCACTACAAATATTAATACAGTCTCTGGACTCACTACAAATATTAATACAGTGCCTGGACTCACTACATATATTAATACAGTCCCTGGACCCACTACAAATATTATTACAGTCCCTGGACCCCTACAAATATTAATACAGTCTCTGGACACCCTACAAATATTAATACAGTCTCTGGACACCCTACAAATATTAATACAGTCCCTGGACACATTGCAAATATTAATACAGTCCCTGGACCCACTACAAATATAAATACAGGCACTGGACCCACCACAAATATTAATACAGTCTCTGGACACCCTACAAATATTAATACAGTCCCTGGACACATTGCAAATATTAATACAGTCCCTGGACCCACTACAAATATTAATACAGGCACTGGACCCACTACAAATATTAATACAGTCTCTGGACACCCTACAAATATTAACACAGTCCCTGGACCCACTACAAATATTAATATAGTCCCTGGACCCACTACAAATATTAATACAGTCCCTGGACCCAATACAAATATTAATACAGTCTCTGGACACCCTACAAATATTAACACAGTCCCTGGACCCACTACAAATATTAATACAGTCTCTGGACTCACTACAAATATTAATACAGTCCCTGGACCCACTACAAATATTAATACAGTCTCTGGACACCCTACAAATATTAACACAGTCCCTGGACCCACTACAAATATTAATACAGTCCCTGGACCCACTACAAATATTAATACAGTCTCTGGACACCCTACAAATATTAACACAGTCCCTGGACCCACTACAAATATTAATACAGTCTCTGGACGCCCTACAAATATTAATACAGTCCCTGGACCTACTACAAATATTAATACAGTCTCTGGACGCCCTACAAATATTAATACAGTACCTGGACCTACTACAAATATTAATACAGTCTCTGGACGCCCTACAAATATTAATACAGTCCCTGGACCTACTACAAATATTAATACAGTCCCTGGACCCACTACAAATATTAATACAGTCTCTGGACACCCTACAAATATTAATACAGTCTCTGGACCCACTACAAATATTAATACAGTCTCTGGACCCACTACAAATATTAATACAGTCTCTGGACACCCTACAAATATTAATACAGTCCCTGGACCCACTACAAATATTAATACAGTCCCTGGACCTACTACAAATATTAATACAGTCCCTGGACCCACTACAAATATTAATACAGTCCCTGGACCCACTACAAATATTAATACAGTCCCTGGACCCACTACAAATATTAATACAGTCCCTGGACCTACTACAAATATTAATACAGTCCCTGGACCTACTACAAATATTAATACAGTCCCTGGACCCACTACAAATATTAATACAGTCCCTGGACCCACTACAAATATTAATACAGTCCCTGGACCCACTACAAATATTAATACAGTCCCTGGACCCACTACAAATATTAATACAGTCCCTGGACCCACTACAAATATTAATACAGTCCCTGGACCTACTACAAATATTAATACAGTCCCTGGACCCACTACAAATATTAATACAGTCCCTGGACCCACTACAAATATTAATACAGTCCCTGGACCTACTACAAATATTAATACAGTCCCTGGACCTACTACAAATATTAATACAGTCCCTGGACCCACTACAAATATTAATACAGTCCCTGGACCCACTACAAATATTAATACAGTCTCTGGACCCACCACAAATATTAATACAGTCCCTGGACCCACTACAAATATTAATACAGTCCCTGGACCCACTACAAATATTAATACAGTCTCTGGACCTCCTACAAATATTATTACAGTCCCTGGACCCCTACAAATATTAATACAGTCTCTGGACACCCTACAAATATTAATACAGTCTCTGGACACCCTACAAATATTAACACAGTCCCTGGACCCCTACAAATATTAATACAGTCCCTGGACCCACTACAAATATTAATACAGTCGCTGGACACCCTACAAATATTAATACAGTCCCTGGACCCACTACAAATATTAATACAGACTCTGGACCCCCTACAAATATTAATACAGTCCCTGGACCCACTACAAATACTAATACAGTCCCTGGACTCAATATAAATATTAATACAGTTCCTGGACCCACTAGAAATATTAATACAGTCTCTGGACACCCTACAAATATTAATACAGTCCCTGGAACCCCAACAAATATTAATTCTGTCCCGGGACCCACTGCAAATATTAATACAGTCCCTGGACCCCCTACAAATATTAATACAGTCCCTGGACCCACTACAAATATTAATACAGTCCCTGGACCGCTACAAATATTAATACAGTCCCTGGACCCACGTCAAATATGAATACAGTCCCTGGACCCACTACAAATATTAATACAGTCCCTGGACCCACGTCAAATATTAATACAGTCCCTGGACCCCCGACAAATATCAATACAGTCCCTGGACCGCTACAACATATTAATACAGTCCCAAGACCAACTAAAAGAATTAATACAGTCCCTGGACCTCCTACAAATAATAATACAGTCCCTGGACCACGTACAAGAATTAATACAGTCCCTGGACCCACTACAAATATTAATACAGTTTCTGGACCCACTACAAATATTAATACCGTCTCTGGATCCCAACAAATATTAATACAGTCTCTGG